>NC_091252.1:84476742-84779772 GCF_042477335.2 Ovis canadensis
TTTAACGAGTGCTCCCCTGAAGTTTGAACACCAATGACCTCAGAGCTACTGCAGGAGAAGATAAACACAGAAAGGACCAGCGATGGTGAGTGCAAATGATGGAATGACGACAGGGACTGGGTTTGTCAGGTCAGGCAAACCACCTAAACAAATGCCAGAGAGAGCACGTTCAAATAGTAGTGAGTAACAAAGAAGCCACATTTCATCCATGTGAGAGAAAGCTTAGCTCCCCGTCCAGCCCACGACAGCAGCTAGGGAGGTCTGGACAGCATTGGGAGAACTGCCAGCTGGTCCTGAGGCAAAGAGAAACTTGCCCCGTCTCCAGCTACAGGGCTGGGGATCCCCCAGGTGCAGAGTTGCCACATAGTGCGGCTGTGTGTGTAGACTGAAGGCAGGGAGTCTCGACCCCGGTGGTGTCAATGGCTAGTGTTTAATAGTCAGGTCTCCAGGAAAAATAAAACCTGGTCTTGTCGCATTTGCCAATGGTGTAAATGCTCCCACCACGGCTAATTTTGAGCCATTTAACATGAGATGTCATTGCATGTGGACTTAGGGAAACAGACACCTAATGGCTCACGTAAGCTAATATGAGGCAGTGCTACCACGCAACTGCCTCAGCATACCCACACACTTCTCACACAAAGGCTTTCTTCATCTTTGCATCATTTTTTCTTTTTCATACTCCTGTGTCTAAAAGAAAAAAAGTGGCCCTTAATTATTCTTTGCTAATAATGTATTTATTAACATAGCATGTATTTTTATGCAAAAGATGATTTTCCTTAATTAAAAAAGTGTGAATCCAAAAAATGTTCATCACAACTGACCTATCTGTTTTTGATTGGACTAAGAAAGTACCAAGTACTTGTGTGAATAATGGTACATAAAAGGTAGAATAATGCCTGCCCCAAGATGTCCTTTAGCTACCTGATGTGAACAGCTGACCTATTGGAAAAGACTCTGATGCTGGGAAAGACTGAGGGCAGGAGGAGAAGGAGACGACAGAAGGTGAGATGGTTGGATGGCATCACCAGCTCAATGGACATGAGTCTGAGCAAACTCCAGAAGACAGGGAAGGACAGGGAAGCCTGGCGTGCTACAGTCCCTGGGGTCTCAGAGTTGGACATGACTGAGCGACTGAACAACAACAACCAAGATATCCACACCCTAATCCCTAGAGCCTGTATGTTAAGTGACATGGCAAAGGGGAATTAAAGTGGAAGGATTTGCAAATTATCTTGTTTTAAGAGACATAATCCTAGTTATTCAGATGAGCCCAGCATTATCACAAAAGCCCTTATAAAAAGAAAAAACAGCCCTTAAATGTAGAAGGGAGGCAAGAGTTAGAATCAGAGAGATGTGATGCAAGAAAGATTGCTGGTTTTGAAGATGGAGGAAGAGGCCATGAGCCAAGGAACGTGGGCCCCTCTAGACATTGGGAAAGGCAAGAAAATGAATTCTCCCCTAGAGCTTTCAGAGAAAAACATGTGGCTGCCCACACCATGAGTTTAGCTCAGAGGCCCATTTTTGGACTTCTGACCTCCAGAATTCATTATTGAAGATAATAAATCTCTGTTGTTTTAAGCCACTAAGTTTGTGGTAATTTTTGGCAGTCGCACTAGGAAACTAATAGAGCCTGTTTTTCAGGAAAGAAGCAAAACAAAGCAAGAAAAATGTATAACTGGAAAGCCATAAATGGCCCTGGAAGTGCCGACCACATTTGCCTGTGGAACAGACAGAGCGCTGTCCACAGCACAGCACTCCCCCTACACACAAACACACAGTCACGCATGCACACACAAACATCGTTTGGATACCCTAAAACAAGATCCTCAGCCTGAAGTTAACACCTGCACAGCAGTCAGGACTGGCACCGGGCACCACCCTCCTTGGCCAAAGGCAGGACGTTCAGAAATCTCCAGAGGGATCAGGTAGCCTGTCCTGCAGATGCTTATTCATACAAGAGGAGGGGAACCTTGAGGTGTAAAAGACACTCTTTCCAAGTCTCTCAAAATTCTCCATGGTGCTAAGAGGCTCATTAGTCAAACGTTCATGTTTTGCAGAGGAGGAATAAGAGAGAGATGAAGGGAGGGGCTCTAAGTTACCCATTAAATTCATTAGCATCAGAACCAAGATCACAGTATTCCCCTCCGCTCCCCAGGCCTTGGTTTCCCCACTGCAGCCATGACCTGGATTCCATGAAATTCCAGGAGCTTTATTCTATACTCAAGAGTCAAAGAGTATCTATTAGTGTTCTGCAAAATAAATAAATCATAGGATTACAGAAGATAGGGTGGAACTCCCAGCCCCCTACCCCTTTACTTTGGCCTCCTTACCTACCCTATTCCTCAATCTTACTTCAAGGAGAGGCAATATTAAAGGTAAGTTGTTAGTCACTCCGTCATGTCCAGCTCTCTGCAAACCCATGGACTGTAGCCCGCCAGGGTCCTCTATGTATGGAATTCTCCAGGCAAGAGTAGGAGTGGGGTGTCATTCCCTTCCCCACAGGATCTTCCTGACCCAGGGATCGAACCCACATCTCCCACATCGCAGGCAGATTCTTTACCATCTGAGCCACCACAGAAGCCCAAGAAATATCTAAGTGGCTTTCAAATGCAAACCTTGACCAGACCACATTTGTCCTGAGAAGTAAATAACTGGATTTAAAAATATCATACATGCTTAACGTCGTATTTTCTAAATGAAGGGAAAAGTAAGTAGCCTAGGACCCATCTCTTCACTGAGACGGACCCCAGCCTCACTCTCCTTTGCCTGAGCTTTCCAGTCATGGTACCATGTGGCCGGCCAGGTGAGTCCACGATGTGAATCTGGCATGGAGGAGAAAGGTGAGAAAGAGGCCTGACTTACTGTGAGCTCTAGTTCAGCCACATCAGAGCTCTGCCTTGGAGCAGGAGTGTGGGGTAAATTCTTTATAGGTCACCCACTTGGCTAATTGTCGAGTAATGCTGACTTTTGTTATTTTCTTCATATTGACTTGGCTGTACCAGGTCCTAGCGGCAGCATGAGGATTTTCAATCTTCAGTGCAGTGTGTGGAATCTAGTTCGCTGACGAGGGTTCCAACCTGGACTCCCTACATTGGGAGCTTGGAGTCTTAGCCACTGGACCACCAGGAAGTCCCAGTGCTTGACTTTTGAATAAACTATTGCCACACACACACATGCACACACACACAGACAAATCATCCCACAAGACCTTACATTGATTTGAAGAAGCCAGACACAAAAGAGCATTTTCTTCATACCTGAAGATCAAGAACAGACAAGACTAATTCATAGTGATTACTGTCAGAATAGCAGTGACCAAGGAAGAGGGTGAAGGAGGGGGGTGGTATTGACTAGGAAGCGACATAGGGAGCCTCCTGGGGCGCTAAAAATGTGCTCGACCTTGATCTGAGTGGTAGTTACACAGGTGTAACATTCATGGACCTGCGGTTAAGAGTTGTGAACTTTACAACATGTATGTTATTCCTCATTTAAAACAAAATCCTTGTTTGCCGCATAAAATGCATAATTTCCAGATAGTTCATAAATGAAGGTCTATTTCTATTTTTAGAGCTTTGAAATCCTAAAGATTAGAAACTTACAAGCTATATTTACTCTTGATTAGGTTGAAAAAGATTTCACTTAAGTCATGTTTGATTATAATTCTCAACTTAAATTTTCTTTCTAATTAGAAACATCAATGGAAAGGCCCTGTATCATCCACTCTCTCCAAAAGAGCCCCTTTTTTGTTTGAGGAAAAGCAAGGAAAAAAAACGAGATATTTTAAGAGTTACCACATTTTGGCTCTCCCACATTTTTATCTATAGAAAGCCACAATCTTTGCCAGCATTTGAGATTTTTCACAGTGTCCTCTTTACTGCGCAAATTTTATATCATACATCTCTTCCATATAAAAGGGCATGAAAAGATATATAAAGTCGTTTCAGAGAGGCAACTATTTTGGTATACCAAAAAAATTATCTTGTTAAAGAGTTTCAAGGAGATGCTATAAAATATGCATGTGCTGGTACTGGAACAGATGACAACATAATATTTTAATTTTTAAAGACGAAAAGAGCTATTTTAAAAAGCATGTGTTTTTCATAGCATACTTTACTTTATACCAATGATTCTAAGGTTTCTATTAAACAGAAAAACAAATTACAAGTCTGGCAACCACAAAGATGAAAGGGAGGAGAAGTCTCCATAAGTGAAAGGGATTATAACCAAGAGCAAAGTGATGACAGAATACCACGGTGTATCGACAGCATTGTTAGAGCTCTAAATTATATTTAATGATGGCTAACTGATGTCTGAGGGGAATGAGAGCCCAGGGATGTCTGACTGTTGACGAAAAAAGGAAAAAGAGAAACAAGAAATCATGCCGCCTCCAAAGAACTCCGAAGTTAAACTGCTCCAGCTGAAATACAATGGTTTCCAGGGTAAAATAATTTCTACCCTAGTCAACTGCATGGTCTAGCCCGCCACTCATAAGCATGTATGATATTTTAAAATCCAATGATTTCCTTCTCAGGACAAATGTGAACTGGTCACAGTAGCCCGCAGGCATAGTCCAGGCTACTCTGTCAGTCCACCGGGAATAAATTTAGTACCAGCACAGTAGTCCTAGATCCAAATTCCAAAGACACTAGTTCAGGTCAAGACTCTTGTCTCTAAGCAGATGGGACTTTGATAGTCAAAGGCAATTTAAATGTGATACTGAGTATCAGTTGAAGTTCAGTGAAATCCCTATTCCTTGAAGAAATATAATATTTACCAGGAAATTGTGAGCTAAGGGAACCAGGTTGGGCAGAAACATGTGAATGTTTAAGGTTATCTATGCTTTTAACAGGGAAATTTGATCAATGCAAAAGCAAGGTTATTAGACTCTAACTAAAGGCCACCTTCGTATGCCGAGCATGAAATCCAGCCGTTACAAGGGCTGCTTTTCTAGGTAAAAATTTCAAATGCTAAGACTTGTCACCTGGCAAAGTAAATTCCGGAGCTAATGGGGGAAACGTGAGAGGACTATGTTTCTTGGCTGAAGAAAAATCCTGGCCATTTTGGGAAAATGACAGGACATCAAGAAGCAGCAAATCCACGTCACTATCCATCATTTTCAACATCAACCATTAGCTTCCATCATGAATCTATCCCATAAATAAAAATAAAATCCAGAGGAAAAAAACTGAATTGCAAATTTAAGACTTACTGTTCTCTTAACCCTTTTTAAAAGTTAAATATTCTTTTGTGAAAGAAAAATGCAGCGGATCAAATTTGAGTTCTGCATTTTCCTCCAGGATTCAAAGCACAAATGTTGTGAGGTTTTGATAATGATATCTAATTTTCAGAGCTGTTAAAATATTGCTGTTTATTCATTAAAATAAGTCTTGTTATAGCTGTTAAAGGAAAAAAAAAAAACAGATGTGGTTATTTAGAAATAGTTATCCATATCAAAACAGATCTTTTAACCTAAACTTAACAAATTACTATCCAGACACAGAAACCTCGATTTAATTTGGCTACTTACTATGCACAAAACATTATGTTAACTTGTGGGAGCCAAGGTTCACCAGTCACCACCCCGGAGGAATTTATAGTATGAAGGCTGAGTGCAGGCAGTGAGTTCAGGAGGAATTGGGTCAAGGGAGAAGTGCCATTTTAACCAAACCAAAGGATTGGCTAGGATCGAGTATCAACCTATGGAGACTGACAAAATATTCCAAGCAAATGGCATGAGCAGTTGCCCCTAAATGGTGAAAAATAGTTCCTCCTCTGCCCTGAAAACACAGAGTAACTTAATAGGCTTCCTCACTTCCACAACCCCAGGCATACAATTTCCCTAAAAGGAGTTGCTAACGGCTCGTATGGAACCAGCCAGCGGTACTCATACCCAGGAGCTGTCCCAAGCGTTCCGGTGTGGACACGCCCCGCACAACGGAGCCATCTCTGCGGGCTGTTTGGTAGGCGGTCAGTTTTGGGGCACCAACCAGATCTCTTCTTGACTTTGGAAACTGAAGAATCTGGCAGGGTCATTTTTTTCTTTCTGTGGCATATTCCCAGCCTGCCTCTTGCCAGCTTCAAGGGAGGATCAAGCGAATGTTTTTCAGTTTATGCTGAAGGCAATACCTATTCTGTATGCCCTCGTGGAAATTCAGAAATGCAAAGGCGGGTGTTGTGGGCTGGGTTGGCCCGAGGGCTCAGTGGGACCGGCAGGTAGTGCCTGGTGTGAGTCTCCTGCAGGAGGAAGAGGATCAAGGGCCACCCCCTTAGCCTCCTTGGCCAGGCCTGGAACCCGGGTAATTCCCTGGCCCCACAGTGAGGCTGGAAGGGAAGCATCCATGCTTGGTACGGGGATTCTTGGTGACCATCGGTGGGAGGCACAATCTCTACTGTGAAGAAGCGATCTCTACAGATGAAGAAGCATCTGCCCATTCCCCCCAGGAATGTGTGCCAGGGTCCCCAACAGAGGGGTTTTGTAAAAACAAAGACCGAGATGGATGAGACTTCTAACATTAGGGGCTAATAACTAGTGACTAACATTCACGATTAATAGAAGAAGGAAGCCCATCCCCATCAGGGGTCTTATAGAGAACTGTAACAGTGGCTGGGGAGAGAGAGTTTCTTACCCCACACAGTACAGTAACCACTAAAGAAGCAGGCCAGGAAAGCAAGGAATGACACGAACATCAGTGACCCTGCAGAGATGATGACAGGAGTGATGTTTGCAAGGCAGCCACATCCATGACCCAGCAAGGTGAGCAGCTGCAGAGAACTGCAGAGGCCAGAAGTGGCTCCAGATAAACAGCATTGGCCTTGGAGAACTTCATGATGTAGGGGGAGAAACTTTCCCTTTTTCTCCTTCTTGGTTCTTTGGCTGGTCTGACAATTAAGCAGGTGTAAAGGCAAATTAACAGGAGAAAAACATTTAATTTCAGATGTTGCTGCTGCTGCTGCTGCTAAGTCACTTCAGTCGTGTCCGACTCTGTGCGACCCATAGACGGCAGCCCACCAGGCTCCCCCCTCGCTGGGATTCTCCAGGCAAGAACACTGGAGTGGCTTGCCATTTCCTTCTCCAATATATGAAAGTGAAAATTGAATGTGAAGTCTCTCAGTCATGTCCGACTCTTCGCGACCCCATGGACTGCAGCCCACCAGGCTCCTCCAATCCATGGGATTTTCCAGGCAAGAGTACTGGAGTGGGGTGCCATTGCAGATGTTGAGGATCTCACAAAAAATAATGAGACTCAAAGAAGTGACCAAAGCAGGCAGCTTATCAAAGCTTTCGACAAAGAAACAGTATGTTTTTGAAGAATTGATGATACAAGGAAGTTTGGGCTTGGGGTAGTAAGTTAGTGAAGAGATAACATGTCTTGTCTAGATAGCCTTCTTGGCCCTAGATTTCCCATCTCTGGTGATAAGGATGTCTCTCTACCTCCTGGAACAAGAAGGATACCTTTCCCATGGGAGATTTATTTTCTGCTTTTGAGAGAGAGAAGGGGGTGTCAGGGTGTCCTTTTTGTACCAGCTGTTTCTTAACTAACTTTAAATCAAAATAATCAATATGGCAGAGTGAGTGGCCAGCTTTGGGGTGACATACTCTGCTGTCCTTTAAGGAGAAAGAGATTTGTGAGCCCCTGCAGGAAGCTAGGGATGTGGCCACATGTGCAGTGACTGCTGGGATAGAGGAAGGGTTAGAAAGCCCAAATGATTATACCTTGTTGTTTTTACCCAAACATTTTGCACCAGTACAAGGAATGGCCTGGGAATTTAGGAGGTACTTATCTTTAGAATAGTATCCTTTCTAAATCTGATTTAGACAAAGTGCGTTGGGAGCCGTAGAAAGAGAGTGGAAGAGACAATTTTGACTCATTTGAAATGATGCTGGAAAAAGCATTCTAATGACAAGGGTTCAGAATCCTTTTTTTCAAACACAGCAGTTTCCAAGGTTGACAATTTTGTGGGTCTCTAATGGCCAAGACCCTGCAAAGCAAGTCCCAGCTTTGCCAGCATTCTCTTTTAGAATGCTTTTGGAATTGGGTTGAGGTTAAGGATGTTTCCATAACGTAAGTCTACACCTTAGCTGTTTTCCAACATCTGAACATCACTGTTCATGGGACGGCTTCTCTTCTATTTTGCTGTGGCCTTTCTCAGCTCCCCACAATTGGGATTGTATTTCATATCCACAGGAATGGAAATAATAACCAATAGCTCACTTTCCTCTTCTGTGGTTTATGTTTGTGTTCTTGCTCCTGCTTCCTTGAGCTTCCTCAGCCCCTCTCCTCCCCAACCACTTATACTGGCGAGCACTGCTCCACTCAGCATCTTTACTGAAAGGAAAGTTTTATGAAGAATAAGATAAAGGAATATAACAAAGGCTTATGCCCAGAGGCTGGCTGTCTACAGAGCAGCGAACTTGGAGTCATAAGGCTTTAACCTTTCAAACCTCACTCAAGAGTCTTCAAGTGTTCCCTAATGTCTATATAAGGTACTCCTTAGCCTGGAACTTGGAGATTTCCGCAGTCTAACACTGACCCGCATCGGTCTCCTGCCACAATACTCACATAAATTCTCTTCTCCAGCTAACTGGGAAGTCACTCCTGAACAGAGCATGTTCATCCCTGCTCTCTGTGCTTTGCCCTGGGCTTTGTTGGATGACAGTGCTGGCCACATCCTCCCCTAAATCAATTCTATTGACCTGAAGACCATTCACGAGTGTTACAACGTGTTGCCAAACTCAAACTCAGTTAAAAGTGGGATGTATTAAAAGTTCGTGAGTGAATGAACAGGCATATAGTCTGTCATAAGCAAGCATTAGCAATGCATGATATAGAAGAAATGTTTGCATTAAGTTTTTTAATACAAAAAATGGGATGTATTAAGTGATATTAGCTTTCAGCAAAAGTCACCTTAAAAGATCTTTGAGACATGAAAACATAAAACTCTTAAATGAGACCACAGACAAAACATTCTCTGACATAAATCATACCGACATTTTCTTGCGTCAGTCTCCTAAGACAATAGAAATAAAAGAAACAATAAACAAATGGGACCTAATCTAACTTACCAGCTTTTTTACAGAAAAGAAAACCATAAACTAAACAAACTAGGAGAAAACATTTGCAAGTGATGCGACTGACAGGGGCTTAATTTCTGAGATATGCAAACAGCTCATACAACGCAATAACAAAAACCAAACAAACCGATGGAAAAATGGGCAAAAGACCTAAATAGACATTTCTCCAAAGATAACACACACATGGCCAACAGGCACATGAAAAGATGCTCAACAGCACTAATTGTTAGAGAAATACAAATCAAAACTACAGTTATAGATCAGAATGGCTGTCATTAAAAAGTCTGCAAATAACAAATTCTAGACAGTGTGGAGAAAGGGAACCTTCCTTCACTGATAGTGGGAGTGTAAATTGGTGCAGACACTACATAAAATAGTATGGAGGTTTCTCAAAAAACTAAAAACAGACTTGCCATACGATCCTACAATCCCACCCCTGGGCAATATATCTGGAGAAAATTATAATTTGAAAAAATATGTGTACCCCATTGTTCCTTGCAGCACTCTTTACAATAGCCAAGACATGGAAGCAACCTAAATGTCCATTGACAGATGAATGGATCAAGAAGATGTGGTATACATATAAACTCTATTGTGTGGTATACACCGCAGAACAGAATATTATTCAACTGCAAAAAAAGAATGGAAAAATGCCATTTGTAAAAACATGGACCCACCTATAGATTATAATACTAAATGAAGGAAGTCAGAGTCAAGCACCATATAATATCATTTATATGTGGAATCTAAAATATGACACAAATGAACTTATTTACAAAACAGAAACAGACTCACAGACAGGGAGGACAGTCTTGCGGTTGTCGGGGGAGATGGGGTTGGGGAGGGATGGACTGGGAGTTTGGGTCAGCAGATGCAAACGATTATACACAGAATAGACAAACAAGGTCCCACTGTATAGCACAGGGGCCTATGCTCAGTATCTTGCAATAAACCATATGGGGAAGAATATAAAAATATATGTATACATATGTGTAACTGACTCACTGGGCTGTACAGCAGAAATTAACACAACACTGTAAATCAACTATGCTTCAATAAAATACATTCTTTGAAAAGATCTTTTAAAAAATATTTAAGTCAAAGGAATAAATGGAACTGAAAACATCATCTGGTGTTAACGGAATGTAAAAGCAAGCAGTAGTCAAATTCATATGCAGGAAGGATGTGTGAATGAAAAAAAAAAAAAGGAAGATTGTCTGTATGAAATCTAGGAAAGGGGAACCCAAAATTGCCCAAGGAGCCACAGATTGCTGGAGTGTCTGTGTCACTCTCCAAAGCAAAAGGCATCCTCACTGGTTAAGGTGACTGTTCTCATCCATTGGGCAGACTGTATCTTAGTAGAGATGACTATGCTAGAATACAATAATCTGGTCACCTCGAGCTGCTGAGGCCACCCACTCTGCTCAGGTTTCATGCTGACCAAGGAAGCTTTGATCACATGTGCCCGTGTAGGTTTCCTTAAGGAAGAGAAGAATGAAATGGAGAGCATGAATATCCTAAACCCACATCATCGAAGAGACGGTCTTCGGATTTGCACTCCATACCTTCAGGGTGTTTTGCAGGCCCCCATCAATGAGAGCTTGACCAACTGGGCAGTGGGTATCAAAGAAGCAAAAACACAAAAAGAGAACGCCTTGTGGATATAAAAACTGCAAGAAGTTCCCACTTCTAGGAAGAAGGCACCTACCTGCTGCTCATGCTGATGTTTCTGAAGGAAATGGATGGGCCTGGCCCTGCAGGACAAACAGGAAAGGGTGTGCATATCCTTCTTACTCTTCCTGTAGTACAAGTTCTCTCTGCGCTCCCTGTTGGTAGAATCTAACTGCAGGAAAAGCAGAAAAGCGTCCTAACTCCAGAGCATTCCAAAGCAGAGGAAGGATATGTATGCTAAGAAGGCTTCCCAGGTGGCTGTACAAAGAATCTGCCTGCCAATGGTAGAGAGGCAGGAGATGCAGGTTCTATCCCTGGGTCAAGAAGATCCCCTGGTGGAGAATATGGCAATCCTCTCCAATATTCCTGCCTGGGAAATCCCATGGACAGAGGAGCCTGGTGGGCTACAGATAAGTGTCCTAGCTCCAGCATCATAGAGCAGAGGAATGATGGTGTGGAACTAAGAAAATAACCTTATAACTTATGTTACATTGTGCATACAGATTTTCATTCATTGTCTCTCTCCTCCACTTGAACATAAGTTCCAACAGGGTAGGGATTTTGTTTTGTTCTTGGCTATACCACCAATGTCTAGAATAGTCTGACAAGTATACATAAAATGATTACATGAATTAGTATCATCATCCAACAAAAAAGGTGAAAATTAAAGGCTATAGTGAAATAAAGAGAATATAGAGAAATAAACTCTCCAAAAGGATATCATAATCCATGTACTAGTTAGACTTAGGCTAATGTTAACTACCAGGAGAATAAAAAATGGTAGTGACTTGAACAAAAAAAGCAGTCCCAAAAGAGGCTGTGATTGATGAATCACTGTTCACCCGAAACTATTACAACATTGTTAATTGGCTATACTCCAATACAAAATAAAAAGTTACAAAAAAAAGCAAAAATGAAAGATCATCAGCCCAGGTCTGATGTAGCCCTCCATGGGGTTAAAGACTCAGGTTACTTCTTTGTTATTGTTCTACCGTCTTAGTTCCATGTCATGGTTCAAAATGGCTGCTCTAGCTCCAGCCATCATGTCAGCATTCCAGCTGAGGAAAAACAAGAAAAGCAGAAAGAAGTGCTGCCCTGATGAGATGGATGAAACTGGAGCCGATTATACAGAGTGAAGTAAGCCAGAAAGAAAAACACCAATACAGTATACTAACACATATATATAGAATTTAGAAAGATGGCAATGATGACCCTGTATGCAAGACAGCAAAAAAGACACAGATGTGTATAACGGACTTTTGGACTCAGAGGGAGAGGGAGAGGGTGGGATGATTTGGGAGAATGGCATTCTAACATGTATACTATCATGTAAGAATCGAATCGCCAGTCTATGTCTGACGCAGGATACAGCATGCTTGGGGCTGGTGCATGGGGATGACCCAGAGAGATGTTATGGGGAGGGAGGTGGGAGGGGGGTTCATGTTTGGGAACGCATGTAAGAATTAAAGATTTTAAAATTAAAAAAAAATAAAAGAAAAAAGAAAAAAAAAGAAAAAAAAAAAAGAAGTGCTGCCCTTTTTCCTTTAAGGGCAGTTGTCAGAAGTTGCTCATTCTGCTTCCTTTTACATTTAGTCATGTGGCCCACTTACAGCTGGACAAAATGATATTCTGGATGGTCATGAGCTTACTTGAAAATAATGGCTACTATTTACAAAACAAGAGAGTAAGAATGAACACAAGAGATAACTAGCATTCTCTGGCACAGGGAGCACTGAGAAATTTTCTCTGTCACAGATATAAAAGGTGGAAAGTAAATATGACTTGCTCAGCAATGATTCTGCAGATATTATTTGAGAATGCTACACTTATTCCAGTTGCTCCCAGGATTTATCCAATGCAGGACTATGGAAGTCATCACAGGTATCACCCTCTTACTTCTTTAAACAGGTGTTCTTTGATTCTGCCTTGATTTCCCTCTAAAAATGTTGATGAAAATGGTAGGTATTTGCATAACATGGGATCAAATGCATGAACTCTGGAGTCAGAAAGCCTGGATTCAATACTAGGCCCCAACACTTGCTAACTATGTAACCTTGAGCAAGTAACGTCACAACTGTTTCCTCTCTTGTAAAATAGGGCTAATGATAATGGAGTCTGCCCCACAGGCTATGGTGGAGACTGTCAAGCACCAGCTAAATGGTCAATAACTATTTCCTATTATTATAATTACTCACTGACAGGTTTAATCCCTGAATATTTCTCAGACCTCCTCCCTCCTCTTCATTCACAAAGGCACGTCTTCCATGTAGGCCCTTATCAATTCTCAGCTGGATCAATACAGGTCTGTCTTACTGATCTTCTTGCCTTTGCCCTTATTCTCTTACATCAACCCTTCAGGTTATAGCCAGAGAGACCTTTATAACCGACATGTCTGATTATGCGCTGCAGTTCCTTAGAATTCTGCATGACTCCCCTTCAAGACCTGACTTCTCTGGGTTCATCAGTTGTCACTTCCCCACAAAGCTCTCTACAGTTCTCACAGAACACTGGTTTTGGACAAGTTTTTCCCTCTGCCTGGAGTATACCTGAATCTCTATTAAGTGACTCCTCACCTTTCATGATTCAACTCAAATGTCCCTTCCTCCAGGTAGCCTTCTTTAACCTCCTCAGTTCCAAATGAATTAATATATAATGCACTTGGAATAGTGCATGACACAGTAACTTCTCAATAGTTGTAAATTTTTATTACTGCCGTTTTACCCCTGGGTTTGCAGAGTCCCTTATATTTTATTAAAATTCTATTAAGTTCTTGTAATTGTTCTCAAGTGTCTCTTTTTCCCCCGCCAGGCTCTTTTTTTCTACCATGTACCGAAAACTTTTTTTTATCCGAAGCACCTAGCACAATTCCTGCTACACAGTAACCACTGAATTGGTGCAGGATGATAAGGAAGGAAGGGAGAAAGGGAGGCAGAGAGGGGGAGAAGATAAATGAAGGAAGGAGGAAGGGAGGCAGAGAGGGAGAGAAGGAAAATGAAGGAAGGAGGAAGATGACTCAACCCTAAATGGGCACAACAAAAATTTAAGAAGAGGAATGAGAAAAGAAGTGGGAAAACATGCCCTGTGATGTTTTGTCACTGAACAGGGCTTCATGCAGGGTGAGTTTGAAGGCGCTGAGCAAAGTGCCTGCCACCCTATATGAATAAACAGATAGAAAGATGCTTCAGTGAGGTTTATCTAATGCAGTGGGAACTTCGAGTGACACTTCTTGCTCTCAACTTTGTATATCTCCCCATCATTTGTCTTATTTATTATAAACCTGTGGGTTTTCTTCGTTAGGAGATCCTGAAAACAGATACAGCACATGGTTCATTCTGAGTGGTAGAAGTATGGATGTTTCTTAATCTCTGTTGTACATTTCGTGGCTCTTAAATTCCTTCTCCCACCCCCCAGATTTTTGTTTAATGACTCTACGAATTTTGCCTCTTCATTCCTTGACTCATTTCTGTCCCTTCAGCTAGTCCTGGTTAAGGTAGCAGACTCTGGAGCCTGACTGTCTGGATTCAAATTCTGTCTGTATTATTCACTAGCTGTGGTTCCTCCGTCAAGTTATTTCACCTCTCAAAATCCTCAGCGTCCTCATAAATAAAACAGATTTGTCCTTCCACGTAGAATTGTTATGGTCAGTATCTGGCACAGAGTGAGGCTGTCATTATTATTCCCTAGCATATGATACTAGGAATCTTGAACTGAGCTGATATTTTTTTTTTTTTTTCCGAGTACATTTTTCATGGTGCTTGCTCCAGGCCTCCTCCAAACTCAGACGTGGTTTTGCTTTATCTCCATGAAGACTGGAAAACTCCCCCACCGGAAGCACATTGGCTGCCACTCGTTGCAGAGATTCTCCCTGTGCGAAGGCCAGAGGGGGAGTTCTAGTGTGGGAAGAGGAGGAAAGCGTTCCTTCCTCCATCCCTGAAAACAAGAATTTGCTGGAGCTGTTTTGAAGGTAGAGAGAACAAGCTACCACAGTGATTGCAAAAACAAATCTTCTCTCCTGCATTAAAATAAAATCTATGTGTCTGTAATTTCTTGTATCTGGTTACCCCTGATTTCTGATGTCTTTATAACGAGCATGTAATAAAAACTTTAAAAACACACACACACAGTACAGTAGTTGTTTCCAGTTCTCATGGTTACAGAATGAGTCAATCTTTTTAATGTCAAACTTTTTTTTCAGAGAGTGAGCTAGTAGACAGAACGTGAGTCTGGGAGCTAGAAACTTCCAATTCCTTATCAAAGCATCAAGAGTCCCTTGCTGTTCAGCTTTTGAAATTCCTTTAGTTTCTCTGAATCTTAGGTTCCTTGTGCAATGAATAAGGACACTTAGGGCACTGGAAATTTCAATTGGTTAATTAATGTTCACTAGGTCTATTAAAACATAATGTGTTATTTCTATTTAAGATAAGTCAAGAATTGACTCAGAGGCTTAACATCTAAGTAAAAACTGCTTTCATTCACCTTTGTGATGTGAAAAAAATGGTGCCTCCTTTGAGGATATTGTAAGAGTTTCAGTAGACTGAAGTCTCACAATTTGGGACTTGCTTTGGTTGACATGGAGGGAGAAGATCAGGATATTCTTGGTTTACTTTACTCATTTGCCAGACTATAAAAATAAGTCATTTGTAGTAAAGGTATCATCCATTGTACCTTTATCTCCAGGAGATAGGAGAGGACAGAAGAGCCATACAGTCAATGGCATTGCAAAGAGCTGGATACCACTTAGCAACTGAACAACCACAACAACCAACCTTTACCTCTCCCACATGCCGTTATATATAATCTCTGCCCATAACCCTGGCATCTTTATTCTTCATAACATGACCTCTCTGGCTACATCTGCTTGCGCTAAACTGAAGAGTTAGCCCATGAGTTGCTGAGTTGGCCAGAGTCTGTCTCCTTTGAACTGAGATTGAGTGAGGGATCGCTTGGAACTTGGGGCTGGCTGCCAAGGAAATGGCAACCCACTCCAGTATTCTTGCCTAGAGGATCCTGTGGACTGAGGACCCTGGTGGGCTGCTGTCCATGGGGTCGCACAGAGTCGGACACAGCTGGAGCGACGAGCATGCATGCATGCCATGTTGGGCCATGAATAAGTAGAAGAACCCAGGATGCAGCCAGGGTCGAGGAGCCTGTATGGACAGAGCAGCAGAGAGCCAAGACCTTGTAACCAAGGCAAGAGAAATGAGGGAGTGGGTGGGGAGAAAGCTGTTCGAGGCTTCCTTGTTTCCACAGATTAGAAAGAGCTCTTGCATCTGGGCTCTCCTAGAGTCCTCTCTATCTCCTCATAAACTCCTTTCCTGATATGAGTTGAGTAGGTTTTATTTTAATTGCCACACAATCCCTGATCGAATCTATAGATCCTGGCCTTTTAAGGAAGTGAATCCTAGGCTGAAGTTCAGTTCAGTTCAGTTCAGTTCAGTTCAGTCCTCCCTGTCCATCACCAACTCCCGGAGTTCACTCAGATTCACATCCATCGAGTCAGTGATGCCATCCAGCCATCTCATCCTCTGTCGTCCCCTTCTCCTCCTGCCCCCAATCCCTCCCAGCATCAAAGTCTTTTCCAATGAGTCAACTCTTCACATGAGGTGGCCAAAGTACTGGAGTTTCAGCTTTAGCATCATTCCTTCCAAAGGCTGAGGTTACATACAGCAGGAAGATGTCCACCAAAAATTTGAGATTCCAGTAAAAGGTGGCCAACTTCTTATTCTGCGAAATAAAAACCAAAAAACGTTATGCTGTACTATCAAAGGCATAGTGCTACAAGTTATAACGCAGGTGTAATATATAACATTGTTAAATTGAGTCGTTTTATTAAAAACTTACTACAAGTAATTTTTTCCATTTTTTAATTGAAGTATAATTTAGTTTCAGTGCACGGTTCTTCAAGTTTTCACAAACGGATAGAGTTGTATGACCCCACCACAATGGAACAGGTAAATAGAATAGCTCCTTTCCCTTCAAAAACTCCTCTGCACCCCTTTGCAATCTACTCCTATCACCTCCTCTAGACCCCTGGCAATCATTCACATTTTCTGTCACCTGATCTGTAGTTTGGTCTTCGCAAGATTATCAGAGAAGGAAATCACCCAGCATGTAGACTTCTTCACTTAGTACAAGGTATTTGAGATTTGGCCACGTTGTTACACGTATCAGTAATTCATTCCTTTTAACACTAAGCAGTAGTCCATTTCGTGAATGTATCGTATTATGTTTATGTGTTACTCCATTGAGAGGCATTTGATTCGTTTCCAGTTTTTGGTGATTATGAATAAACACAGTCACATACTAGTTTTTGTTTGAACATAGGTATTCATTTCACTTGGTTAAATACCTAGGAGACAAACTGCTGGCTCATACGAGAAGTATATATTTAACTTTACAAGAAACTGCCAGCCAAACTGTTTTCCAATGTGGCTGTGCCATTTTGCATTACACCCACAGCAGATGAGAGTGCCAACGGCTCCTATCCTAGACAGTGCTTGATAACGTCAATTTTTGCTTAATTATTCTAATAGGTATTTGGCGGTATCTGTGGTTTTTATTTGCATTTCCCTAATGATTGGTGATGTTAAACATCTTCTTATGTGCTTGTTTGCCTTCTTTTTATCTTCTCTAAAGAAATGTCAGTTTATTTCTTTTGGCGTTTTTAAATTGACTTGTTTGATTTTCTTATTATTGATTTTTGAGAATTCTTTATATATTCTGCAAACAATTTCTTTATCAGACATATGCTTTACAAATATCTCCCAGTCTGTGATTTTCAGTTTCTCAGTGATTGCATTATTCTTATTTTTTCATCTTGACTTGGACGGTTGAAGACACTGTCAAGAATGTCATTAGCATGACAGTGTCTGGAAATTCCTACTATGGGGAACACAGAAAATGGACAGAAATGTGAACAATTTTGCCAGTGAGTTAGCATATACTGTACACAACTTATGCTTACTTAAGGATGGGTAGGCAGCTCTACCCTATGGGATCATCCAGGAACCCGGATTCTTTCTATTTTGTGGCTCAGTCATCCTCTGGCGTATTGTCATCATCTGCTTGGTTGAAGCTATTTCACCATCATTTTATCTGCATTCCTACCCTAAGGAAAAGAAGAAGTGAAGGGCAAGCCACTTCCTTTTTAGGAAATGACCCAGAAGTTACTAACATCCTCTTGGCCAGATCATAGTCACTTACCTATAACTAGCTCCTAGGAAGGCTTCAAAATAAACTCATTAGCTGGGCAGCCAAGTGGTTTCCTTAAAAATCTATTACTATGGAAGAAGATACATTGGGGGACAGTAGAGTCCACCAGAGATAGGAAATGAAGCTAAACCTAAAATCAGATGTTCTTACTCACATTCATGGACAACATGGAAGCAGAAGTAACCAAAGTTTTTGCTTAAAGCCACTACTGAGGTTAACAGAAAGTGGGATGTGATTTTCCTTTTGCTTTGGGCTTAGCAGAGTTTGGAAAGGCTGAGTACCAAAGAGAACCAAGGTCAACTGTGTCAGGCACCCCCATAAAACCAATGCCACACCCTAATCCTTGCCCTACCCTTGACCTCCCAAAGACTGAGTCGGTAAAGAGGTAAGAAGTTGTTGAGTAATTGCTTTGCAGGAAATGTAATTTTCTGTAGTGAGAGACAATTCCTTCCTCATCCTGAGAGAAGGGGAAGGGACATGTTCCTTCTCAAAGTTAAGTGAGTCAAGTTCAAGATAACTACTCCTAAAAATCAGAGCAGTGTTTCTCATCCAGGAGCAATTTTGCACCCCTGGCCCCCAGCTAGGATGACCCACACCATGGTTTGGGTTGGGACAGAGGAGTTTCTGAATGTTTTCATTTTGTATTGCCGCTATAACAAATAAGTGTAAATTTAGTGGCTTAAATGATGGCAAATTTATTACCTTACAGTTCTGGAGTCAGAAGTCTCTCTAGGTTAAAATCAAGGTGTTAGGATCGTGTTGCTTTCACAGGTTCTCAGGGAGATTCTATTTCTTGCCTTTTTCAGCTTCTAGAAGCTGACCGCATTCCTTGGCTCATGGCCTCCTTGCATCATCAAAGTCAGTAATTGCACCACTCTGATCTCAGCATCTTCACCTCTCTTTCTCTGACTCTAGCACGCCTGTCTCCCTCTTATAAGGACCTCGATGATGGCATTTGTTGTTGCTGCTGTTTCATTACTAAGTCATCTCCGACTGTTTGTGACTCCATGAACTGTAGCCCACCAGGCTTCTCTGTCCATGGGATTTCGCAAGCAAGAATACCAGAGTGGGTTGCCATTTCCTTCACAAAGGGAATCTTCCAGACACAGAAATCAAACCCACATCTCCTGCATTGGCAGGCAGGTTCTTTACCCCTGAACCACCAGGGAAGCCCTGGGAGTCCAGGGAAAGTGAAAGTGAAACCACTCAGTCGTGTCTGACTCTTTGCGACCCCATGGACTATAGCCAACATGCTCTCCGTCCATGGGATTTTCCAGGCAAGAGTACTGAAGTGGGCTGCCATTTCCTTCTCCAGGGGATCTTCCCAACCCAGGGATCAAACCGGGCTCTCCTGCATTGCAGACAGATGCTTCACCATCTGAGCCACCAGGGAAGCCTACGAGTGGGTGATTACAGCGGGCCCGCTCAAATCATCCAGGATAACCATTCCATCTCAAGACACGGAACTAAGCACACATAAGCACATCTGCAAAGTCCCTTTGCCATGGAAGGTAATACATTCACAGGTTTGGGGGGATTTGCATGTGGATGGCTTTGGGGGGCAGTATTCTGTGTACCATAACAGGATATGGGACTTTTCAGACTTACCAGCAGGAAAATTGATCACAGAATCACTGGGAGACATTTGGCAATATTTGGGGACATCTGTGACAGTCACCACTGTCATCTAGTGGATAGAGATCTTAGACAGGAGGTGGCAATAAGCAGCATGAGTTTCTGCTGCTGGCCTAGAATAGACAACTGAGTTTCCAGTGGCTTAGATCCTGTGGAATAGATACTTGAGTGGCTCTCGTGGGCGGGTGCTGAGAGGCATCTGCCCTGAAGTGTCACACTCTAAAGATCTGTCTACTAAGTGAGTGGGCTCTACCAGCAAGGGCAGGGTGCCAGGGCCGTGCTGAAGGAGGCTGGACAAGGTTGGGCCAAGGCCAGACCACGAAAAGGGATTCATGCAGTAGGAGGATTCTTGTGGTGACGTATATATTCCATGAGCGAATCACCCTTTGGATGCCTGACACAAAGAGAGTATTCACAGCCCCTCCGTTTAGCAAAAGAACCAGCAACAATCAGCATGAGGAGGTGGTCATTGTGCCCATCCCTCCTTTCATCCCGGATTCCTCCAAATGAAATGGGGAAAGGGAACAGAAAGGCAGACCACACAGCTTCCTTGCTCAAAGCCCTTTAAGTCAAAAGTCTGACCTGTGATGGGGAGAGGGAAGGTTTTGAATAAGACATGTGATCAGAGTTGAGACTGGATGGATTTCAATAAACTGGAACTGACTGGAAAGAAAAAGGATCGATCCCAGGTGTCTTAAAAATCTGCTACCTAATAGAACAAAAAGAGCAGACAGAGGGCAATTGCAAGTAGTGACTGGAGAAGATGAAACTTTCCACTTGCACCTCCCCAAGTTAAATCTCCTTTAATCATCTAGTTTTATGTCTTAAAAGTGTAAGATTTCCATTGGCCAGTATCATTGTTGGAAATATGATAGGAACTCAGTTCAAAACTTAAAAGCATGATGGAATCTTGCATCCAGGGTCCAGAACCAGCAGTTTTTATGTGACACAAATAGCAGTGCATTAGAATTGCTGTAGCTGGGTGATCCTGCCTTCCGTCATCCAAAACTCTCATGAGACCAGTGACCCAGTTAAGGGATTCCATTGCAACATGAGTGGATGCGACTTGAGCATTTTGCTCCTAAACTATACAACCTCAAAGTACAGTGAAAAGTGTGTCTGGTCTCATAACTCAAATTGAAAGCACTTTATTACCTTGGTTTTCATACCCACCATTACTTACTTATGGCAGAAATGGAATGAAATAGTATCTTGTCTTTATTCTCTCCCTCCCACCATTTCAAGCAGGTAGCCAGATATTCTTGCACCCTATAATCATGAGGGTGTCTAAGGAGTTGGCCTGGAAAGATAATTCCTTTTCTTGTTTTTGAAAAAGCTTTAGTCCTTTAAAGAAGCTGCACATCTTGTCCTGGAGGGAAAGGACCTTTGAGAGTAAAGAAAGAGTGGAGAGAAAAAGGAAGGAAGTTGGGGTTTCAGAGAACTTGAGGACCAGGGCAATGGTTATGGATGACCCCAGAAAGTGCCAGACCTCAGTGGCTACACATACCCAGAGCCAGAGCCTCTCCTCCAATGAAGTACCACCCCCTCATGTGTGGCACAAGTTGTGGAGCCTTAGGACCCCCTGGACTCCCACCACAGGCAGTTCAGCAGCAACCAGAATGGAAAGAGAACCTGTCCCAGTGCCAAGACCCCTGGACATTTGGATAGCCCTGAAGAATGGGGTCACAAGCCTGTTTGAAATGGGATTTCCTTTACTCCAAGTGGATAAGGGCTCAGAGTTAGATGTAAGTTGATTTAAAGGGAAACAAAGAACTTGCATTATGGATGGATATTTATCTTCAGGGGCTTCACTGGTGGCTCAGCTGTAAAGAATCCATTTGCCAATGCAGAAACGTGGGTTTGATCCCTGGCCCAGGAAGATCCCCCAGAGAAGGAAATGGCAACCCTCTCCAGTATTCTTGCTGGGAAATCCCATGGACAGAGGAGCCTGGCAGGCTACAGTCCATGGGGGTCACAAAAGAGTCAGATAGGACTTAGCAACTAAACAATAACATTTATACCCTGTGCATGCCTACTCAATCACTCAGTCGTGTCTGACTTTTTGCAATTCCATGGACTGTAGCCCACTGGGCTCCTCTGTCCTTGGAACTTTCCAGGCAAGAATATTGCAGTGGATTGCCATGCCCTCCTCCGGGGGAATTACCAGACCCCATACATCTCCCCAGTTGTCAATGGAAGCCTACAATGGAAGGCCTCCAGATGCAGCCTTCTCTTCCTCCTGTTCCTCCTCTGATCCTCAGCTCCAGGATTTGCCCTCCTCTCCCACCTCCTCATACTCAGGATCCAAGGAAGCATTGTCAGGATTTCTTCCCCCAGAACCCCTTGTCTCACACATCCCCTTGCTCCCAGTATTCTTCTATTCCCCACTCTGATTCTCTCCTAGATGAACATGAGTGAGTTCCCAGCCTCTCCAGGTTCCAATTTGGCCAAGCTATGGCCCCATCCATGTCCTAAAGCAAGAAATATATCTGGGTCCATGGGGACACCAGAGGCTGATGCATAGCTTCTGTCTCATTCCCTTTCCTAATTCCCCATCCCTGAGCTTCCCTCCTATTTCTTCCTCTAATAAATCTGCGCTTCATATCAAAAAAAGGAAAAAAAATTGAAAGAAGCCTACACTCTGAGGTTACATAATTAAAGTGATCATTTCCTGTCTTAAAAGTCTTACCCTTGAGGGTGTTAAAATGACCCATTGACAGCAGATTAGAGTTAGAGACAGCAGTATGATTGTTAAACAGTTTGTACATTTGTAAATTAGTTTATATTCTGTTGGGAGCCAAAGAAAATGTTATATAAAGTGAGATATTAAGAGTGGCAGATGTTTGAGGTGGTACTTGGTAATCCTGAGAAATATTTATTGTGTTTAGTAGAAATTTTATGGTTAAAAATGTTCAAATCATTTGAAATTTTCCATCTTTGATGTCCCTACTTCCTCCAAAGTATTTTCTTGATGTTCAATAAATCAATCAATCACTTTGGTTTTAAATAAAAAGACCAAAACCCAACAATGTGCTGTTTAATAAAAATTTCACTTCAGAAGTTGCTGTGTAGCACAGGGAACCCAGGCTGGTGCTCTGTGATGACCTGGAGGGATGGGATTGGGGGCAGGGGTAGGGGTCAATCATACACTTTTTGTAATTCTACCCTCAGCTTTTAAACATTTGAAAAGCTATTCAATCTCACTTATAATGAGATATACAACTCAAAACTGAGATTGCATTTTTATCACATACTAGATACAAAAATCTAAAAGTACCCTACACTGGCACAGCTGTGGGGAAATAGTCACCTTCATACAATGCTAATGGGAATGGAAGCTGATAAAAGCCCAATGGAGAAGAATTCATCAATATTAAAATTACAATTGATTATCCCTTCAATCCAACAACTTCATTTCTAAGAATTTATCATACAGATACACCCACACATTTGCAGATAACATTAATACAAGTGGATTCATTGCAGCATTGTATGTAATTGCAAAAAAAATTGAAAGGTCAGTGAATTAAACGTGCACACCTACAATGGAATACCACATAATTTTTTTCAAGAATAAACAAGTTCTTTAAATATCGATACAGAAAATCTTCAAAATATACTGTTAAGTTAAAACAACAAGATGCAGAGCAATGGATATATCATTAACATACATAAGGAGATAGGAATTGGCTTGTAAATGCATTTTTTAAATCCTTGGAGAGATAAACCAAATATTAATAGCATTGATTATCTGGTTGGCAATAAAGAGTGGGGGGTGAGTGTAGGAAATGGATGAATGGGAGACAGAGATAGGAGGTTTTCACTGAATACCTTTTTGTACCTTTTGATGTAAGAACTACATAGATAAACTACCTATACAAAAATGTAAATATTTTAAAACTCTACCTGATAAGAAATAGGAGGCTTCTGTTTATGATATGGAATTCTTACTCAGATAACAGAGGATCTAAATGCAGTTACCACATAGAATTCAAGTTAATTCTTACATTTTCTGTTTCCTTTGAATGACTCACAACAGAAACATCAAAATTAATGCCTGATATTCACAATTTTCGTATCTGCTATCATTTTACTTGAAAACAACCTAAAGGTGGCTTTAGAGACATGACTTGTGGCACATTTAGTCATGGCACATTATGGCACTTATGGCACATTATGGCACCTATGGCACATTTAGCACTCTTTGAAAATATCTTAACAGTATAAAATTAAATGATACCAAATGGAAGTATAGATCTACACAGAGGAGTGAAGAGAATTAGAAACGGTAACTGCTTGGGAAGATACATAAAGCTTTTTCTGTAATTATTTAAATCCCCCTTTAAATGAAAATAATGTAGCCTGAAAGTATATGAAAAGTTATATTAAGACACATAACAGTAATAGGGTGGAATGGAAATGAAAGCATACTCTTGCAAAACTCTTATACTAATGTGAAGTGATGGATAGACTATGATAAGTCAAAGATGTATACAATAAACGTGAATCATCCACCAAAGTAATAAAGCAGACTGTTATAACTAGCAAGTTAACAAAGAAGATTAAATGGAATCATAAAAATACTTGATTAATACAAAAGAAGGCAGAAAAAGAAAAATAGGAAGGAATAAAGAACAGGTGGATAAACACAACAAATAGCAAGATGACCAAATTAAACCTAACCTTATCATTAAAATCATATTAATTCAAGTGGAATCTAAATGCTGCAATTAAAAGACAAAGATTGCTCAGAATAGATTAAAAAGGCAAGACAACTATGTATTTCCTAACACTTTATATAAAGACAGATACTTTATATATAAAGACACAAGAGGATTAAAAGTAAAAGGATGAAATAATATACCATGCCAACACTAATCAAACGAAGGCTAGAGTGGCAATATTAATATTTGGCAAAATCGATTGCAAAGCAAAAAATTTTTACCAATGACTTTTTAAAGTCATTTCTTAATGATTAAGGTGTCAATTCATCAAGAGAACATAATAATCCTAAATGTTTATGTGCCTTATAACAAAGCTTCAAAATCAGTAAGGCCAAAACTGATAGAACTGCAAGGATAAATAGACAAATTCATAATTATAGTGGAAGAATTCAATAATCCCTGTCAATAATTGATAGAACAAATAGAAAATCAATAATAATATAGACTCAAACAGAGTTATCCATTAACTTGGCCTGATTTACAGGGATAAAACATCTCCCTTCCCCTCTGCCATCGATGAAATAGACAACTTTTTAAAGTGCATATGGAACATTTACTAAATTAGAGTGTAATCTGAGTCACAAAACAAATTCAAAGAATGTTAAAGGGTTTACATCATATTCTCTGACTCCAAAGGAATTAAATTAGAAACTAAAGGAAGGGAATGAGAAATCATTGAGATTATGAAGAGTGTGATTTAAAATGTTACTCCCATATTTTCAGATAGTATTTTAGAGCAAAAATGAGAACAAACGTGAATCCAGCAGGAATTGACTCTCTTTCCACAATGAAATCCAAGACTGTGACTGAGTCATGTGAATTAGTCACAAACTGAAGGAGTTCTGCTTGCCACCAGTCTTTGGGGAAGCAGTTCTTCTTATGTACAGGCAAAAGAAAATATTGCCTGTACTAAAAAAAATAAGAAAAAGCAAAAGCTCTTCCCACCCACCTCAGGCCATAATACATCATGGAAAATCTTTCTTGGTTGCTGGTTTATAATAAATTGCAACTGATTAAGACAGCTTAGGGGATTTTGAGGCAGGGGATTTAAAAAAAAAAAACTTTAAGTAAGGATTTTATTTCCTACCTTAATAATCAAAAGATTGACTTTTGTCACTGTTTCGTCACTCTAGACAGAGTAAAAGTGAAGTGAAGTCACTCAGTCATGTCAGACTCTTCCCGACCCCGTGGACTGTAGCCTGCCAGGCTCCTGCATGGGATTCTCCAGGCAAGAATACTGGAGTGGGCTGCCATTTCCTTCTCCAGAGGATCTTCCCGACCCAGGGATCGAACCTGGGTCTCCCGCATTGCAGGCAGACACTTGAACCTCTGAGCCACCAGGGAAGCCTATAGAAACAGTAAGCTCACAGGTATTTAATAAATTAAACATCTCTCTAGTTAGTAGACTTGGGTAGTTCTATTGTGGGAGACTCCTTGGCTGGAACCTCCTAGGAGCAACCCTCTCCTCTCCCACTCTGCTCTGTTTGCACCACGTGGTTGATGCTAACTGGATGCAGATACTAGAAGCCAAGGACTTCAGGTCAAGACTTATATGAATAGATTGGTAACTGACAGAGGAAAGAAACTGATATAAGTATGATGACAATATGGGCAAAGGGGAGAGGGTATATTCATCTTTCTATAACATAACAGGAAGTTATTGATACTACCTAGAATTAATAAATCATAAATTAGGGGCAGAAGAGGTTCCTTTGGAGGTGAGAAATAACTGCAAGAAGAAATAACTCAAAGAGAAGTGTTGGCTTTTGCACAACAAGATTAGAGTCGAATGAAGGAGGGCAGGGCACTGCTTTGCAATAGTTTATAACTATGTGTGTGTATCTTTGATTTAAAAAAAAATTTTTTTTCAGAGTATCAGTCAATTCAGTTGCTCAGTCATGTCTGACTTTTTGCGACCCCATGGACTGCAGCATGCCAGGCTACCCTGTCCATCACCATCTCCCAGAGTTTGCTCAAACTCATGTCCATCGAGTCAGTGATGCCATCCAACCATCTCATCCTGTTGTCCCTTTTTCCTCCTGCCTTCAGTCTTTCCCAGCTTCAGGGTCTTTTCCAATGAGTCAGTTCTTCACATGAGGTGGCCAAAGTATTGGAGTTTCAGCTTCAGCATCAGTCCTTTCAATGAATATTCAGGACTGATTCCCTCTAGGATTGATTGGTTTGATCTCCTTGCAGTCCAAGGGACTCTCAAGACTCTTCTCCAACACCACAGTTCAAAAGCATCAATTCTTCAATGCTCAGCTTTCTTTGTGGTCCAACTCTCACATCCATACATGACTACTGGAAAAACCATAGCTTTGACTAGACGGACCTTTGTTGATAAAGTAATGTCTCTGCTTTTTAATATGCTATCTACGTTGGTCATAGCTTTTCTTCCAAGGAGCAAATATCTTTTAATTTCATGGCTACAGTCACCATCTGCAATGATTTTGGAATCTCCAAAAATAAAATATCTCACTGTTTCCAGTGTTTCCCCATCTATTTGCCATGAAATGATGGGACTGGTGCCAGGGTCTTAGTTTTTTGAATCTTGAATTTTGAGTTTTAAGCCAGCTTTTTCACTCTCCCTTTTTACCTTCATCAAGAGGTTCTTTAATTCTTATTCACTTTCTGTCATTAGGGTCGTGTCATCTACATTTATAAGGTTATTGATATTTCTCCATGCAGTCTTGATTCCAGCTTGTGCTTCATCCAGCCCAGCGTTTCTCATGATGTACTCTGCATATAAGTTAAATACGCAGGGTGACAGTATACAGCTTTGTACTCCTTTCCCAATTTGGAACCAGCCTGCTGTTCCATGTCCGGTTCTAACTGTTGTTTCTTGACCTGCATACAGATTTCTCAGGAGGCAGGTCAGGTGGTCTGGTATTCCCATCTTTTTAAGAATTTTCCGCATTTGTTGTGATCCACACAGTCAAAGACTTTGGTGTAGTCGATAAAGCCAGAAGTAGATGTTTTTCTGGAACTCTCTCACTTTTTCTATGATCCAACAGATGTTGGTAATTGGATCTCTGGTTATTCTGCCTTTTCTAAATCTAGCTTGAATATCTGGACATTCTTGGTTCACATACTATTGAAGCCTGGCTTGGAGAATTTGGATAATTACTTTGGTAGCGTGTGAGATGAGTGCAATTGTGTGGTAGTTTGGGCATTCTTTGGCATTGCCTTTCTTTAGGGTTGGAATGAAAACTGACCTTTTCCAGTCCTGTGGCCACTGCTGAGTTTTCCAAATTTGCTGGCATATTGAGTGAAGCACTTTCACAGCTTCATCTTTTAGGATTTGAAATAGCTCAGCTGGAATTCCATCACCTCCACCAGCTTTGTTTGCAATGATTCTTCCTAAAGCCTACTTGACTTCACATTCCAGGATGTCTGGTTCTAGGTAAGTGATCACACCATCGTGGTTATCTGGGTCATGAAGATCTTTTTTGTACAGTTCTTCTGTGTAGTTTGCAAACTCTTCTTAATATCTTCTGCTTCTGTTAGGTCCATACCATTTCCATCCTTTATTGTGCCCATCTTTGCATGAAATGTTTCCTTGGTATCTCTATTTTCTTAAAGAGATCTCTAGTCTTTCCCTTTCTATTGTTTTCCTCTATTTCTTTGCACTGATCACTGAGGAAGCCTTTCTTATCTCTCCTTGCTCTTCTTTGGAACTCTGCATTCAGATGGGTATATCTTTCCTTTTCTCCTTTGCCTTTCACTTCTCATCTTTTCTCAGCTATTTGTAAGGCGTCCTCGGACAGCCATTTTGCCTTTTAGCATTTCTTTTTCTTGGGGGTTGTCTTGATTCCTGCCTCCTGTACAATGTCATGAACATCCGTCCATAGTTCTTCAGGCACTCTGACTATCAGATCTAAACCTTTGAATCTATTTTCAAAGTATAATAAAAACCATTAATATTAGTAGGGTGAATAGTTCAGAATACAAATAATGGCAATCTTGTAGAAGTGTGGCCACTAGGATCTGATCACCAATGATTAATTTCAACATCTGTCTCAGTTTCTTCAAACTTCACACTCCTTTGCCTGCTCATACACTTAAGATGCAAGTTGACCTTTGTCATTGCTCTTCTTAGAACATTAATAGCTTCCCCCTTGCTACATCCCCACTAGCTTCACAACACCAAAATGCTTCATCTCCTTACCTACCCCGCCTAAGTGCCTCTCACCCTGCTCTGCATTCTTAACTTGTATCTATTCTCCAAGAACAAGCAACACCTTGCTTCCACTGCCCAGAGCCCTCCTCTGACTTCCCCCAGACTGAGTCAGGTGCCCCTCCTCTTCCCCATCATTCCTGGTGAACATCTCCACCACCGTTACAGCAAAGTTATACCGTGTTGTAGCTTTAGTGTACCTACCAGGTCATTTTTTGAAGTCAGTCTTTATATCCCAGTGCCTATTACTGAGTTTTGGCAAATGCTCAGCAAGTGTTCTTTTAGTTTTGAGAATGGTAGTCTCACAAAGACTAACAGAAGGGAGCGTCTAACAAAGATTAGAGCAAATTTTCATTCTGGGTTCATCTGTGTCTGCCACACAATGATTTCCTTCACACACACACACACACACACACACACACACACACGGACGCACATACACACATTCCCAAAGCACATAAGCAGTCTGTCCTTATTTCTAGGCAGAACAGGCAGTTGCCTGAAGGGCATATTTGAAAAGTTACTAGAAAGTTCCCTTGAATCCATTCCAAAATCCACCTAATCCATTAGTTTCTATACTGTTAGAGAGGCCACTCGCACACAGTTAATGCATAAAGAACTGCCTCTTGAAGCTTTCCTCCTTTAGGCATAAACAATGTTTGAGAGAGGTTATCCTGAATTCTGCTATCTCCTCGGAGTTATTTCCCCACGCCCACCACCCCCACAGAGCCAGGAGGATCAGAGATCACAATCAAGAAGACCAGAGTTGGCTAAAGGCTGGGGGAAGGCAGTTCTGCCACCTGGGGCGCTGCCTACAGACATCCTGTCCGGGCCACAACTGCACGGAGACAGTTGCTGGAATCAGGCAAGTCTGGTTTGACTTGCCTCTTACACCTCTGTGATGCTCGCCAGGTTATCTTACCTTTCTGAGTCTTAGTTGCTTTTAAGAGGCCAAATTGTGCTGGTATGGTTGGTTGTAGGATGAAATGACGCAATGCCCACAGAGCTCTTCAAGAGGGCATAGAACAGGCGCTCAGTAGGTGTCAATAATGTTAGTTATCACTTAGAGTCCCATAAGCATGTAGACAGAAAGCACGGACCTGGGGAAGAGAAATCCAGCAGGCACCAAAGACAACTCTCAGATATTTTACAGTTTTTCCTGGAACCTAGAGTCTTGCACGTTTCCTAGAATCTCTTTACAAAGGAATGGCTTTCCACATCTCCCAAGGGTAGTATTAATACTAAGCCTGTCTTAAACAGTGAACGACCTCCTCCTCTTAACTTTCTCTCCATTTCCACCTATCATCCCTATAAACTCTGGGAGCAACAAAGAATCCTTCCTTCTTATAAAGTAAGAAATAGGGGGTAAGTTCCAAGATGTGTATTTTAATATACTTATATACTCTCTTCATCACATACAGTCCTATGGGCTGATTAAGCACATTCAGTGACTTCCTGAATACTTGTAGATAAACAAAACTTGGAAGGCAGAAATGTCCTGTACGTCTAACCGGTTGCTCTCTCGCCTCAGGTGGTGGGGGTCGAGGAGGTGGACAAACTGATTTGCTTTTAAATCCTCAATCAGTGGTTCTCAGCCTTGGGGATGCACCAGAAGCATCAGGAGGTCTTGTTTAAACACATTGCTGGAAACTATGCTCAGAGTGTCCAATTATTAGGCCTTAGAGTCTGAGAATTTGAATTTCTTGCAAACGCACCTGCTGGTAGCCTGGAGACTACTTTGAGAACCACTGCTATAAATAATACTGTACACAGTTTAAAACAAGAAAAATGCTAGTTTCTCTTTCAGAGAAAGAAAGTCACTGAAAATATACTTCACGAATTTTTCCAGCATTCTTTTAAAATGATTGGCTCATTTTAAAAAATGAGGTATATATTACTTTTTAAAACTCTTTTTAATAACCTGGCAGTTGTAATCCAGTTTCTCAAACTTAGTTACATACTGCTACTTAATTTTTCCCAAAGCTCTGGTCTGAAGTCTTAAGAGTTCAGAATAATTCCAGCTGCTGTCAGTGAGTTTTCATACCTGACATATGCACAAAACATGAAAAAACAATTTTCAAATGTTATTATATGATGCATATGTGCTATGCGCTTAGTCGCTCAGTTATGTCTGACTCTCTGGGACTCTTTGGACTGTAGCCCACCAGGCGCCTCTGTCAGTGGGATTTTCCAGGCAAGAACATTCGAGCGGGCTACCATTTCCTCCTTCAGGGAATCTTCCCAACCCAGGGATCAAACCTGTATCTATCTCCTGTGTCTCCTGCATTGCAGGCAGATCCTTTACCCACTGAGCCACCAGGGAATCCCAAATTATTGATCAAGATGTACAGAAATAATTTGTAAGACGTGTGTAAGATACCATGCACGCGTCTTATAAATCATTTCCGTACACGTAGGTCAATGATTTCCCTCTATGGCTGTGTTCAGGTTTCTAGGTTATTATCAATACTTGATGCTACTCTACTTTGTATTTTCACAAAGGATAAAAATAGCATTAAAAAAAACCCTCTAAAAAGGAAAAAATGTTTCTAAAAGATAAATGTTTGAAAGCACATCGTGCTTTGAAGTCCCATTGGGAGCAAACTGGTTGAATCTTTCTAGAAAGGACTTTTCATACATATCAGAACCCCTAGAAGTTTTCACATATCCTGACCCATTCATTTCTCTTTCAGAAACCAATCTTGAGGTGATAACCTGACAAAAGCTTTATACACAACAATGTTCACCACTGTATTATTTACTATAGCAAAACTTTGAGACCCCACTATCACAACAGGGGACTAACTCAGTAGACTATGATACATCTGTACATTGGTATATTTGGCAGCCCTTAAAAATGAATTTTTAGTAGCATAGTATATGATAAAATGTAAAGGGAAAAGGCAGGTTTAAAAATTGTATATATCACGTAACTTCACTTTTGTAACCATAAAAAATGTATTTTTTTTAAGTCTGAAAGCAAAACTGAAATGTTGACAGAAATTATCTTCAGATGAAAGGATTAAAGGTGATTTTCTTTTCTTTCTCTTATTTTCCTACATTATGCATGTATCAATTTATAAATGGAAAACAAAAATATTGTGTTTGAAAGAAATGTGTAAATTTATGCCCAAAGTGGAAATGTTCCCAGAAATATTAAATGGATAGAAAAAATGAGCTTCCTCTACACAATAAGTGACAAGGGACTATTCACAAGGAAACATTGTTTTCTGGACATTTTTTTTTTTAAGGTTCAGTTCAGTTCAGTTCAGTCACTCAGTCATGTTCAACTATTTGCGATCCCATGAATCGCAGCGCGCCAGGCCTTCCTGTCCATCACCAACTCCCGGAGTTCACTCAGACTCACGTCCATCGAATCAGTCATGCCATTCAGCCATCTCATCCTCTGTCGTCCCCTCCTCCTCCTGCCCCCAATCCCTCCCAGCATCAGAGTCTTCTCCAATGAGTCAACTCTTTGCATGAGGTGGCCAAAGTACTGGAGTTTCAGCTTTAGCATCAGTCCTTCCAATGAACAACCAGGACTAGTCTCCTTTAGGATGGACTAGTTGGATCTCCTTGCAGTCCAAGGGACTCTCAAGACTCTTCTCCAACACCACAGTTCAAAAGCATCAATTCTTCAGCACTCAGCTTTCTTCACAGTCCAGCTCTCGCATCCATACAGGACATTTTGACTTTTTCCAAAGGAAAATGAAATCTTCTTTTTAAAAGTTGTTGTAAAGATATTTCTTTTGATACAACTGTTCATGTGTTCACCAACTTCTTACCCAGCCCACCAAGCACTGGGCACTCTATCAGCCTGAGTTTGTTTTCAATGTAATACTGTGCCTCATTTATATATATGGGTGTGTGTGCATGTGTTTGTGTGTGTGTGTTGAAATAAAGACACTGTGCCCACTTACACTGGCAGATAGCACTATTCCCTGTGGAGAGGAACTCAGGAAAAAGTAAGTTAGTACTGAGCGCTTTCTAAAGTGGATTAGTAAATAAAAGTCCTGAGAAGGTAGGCATTGGACATACTCTTTACAAGGAGGTCTTCAGCCTTAATCTCAGTCGAATAAAACTCCACAGAATTTAGCTTCTCACTAAATAATATCTGGAGCTTTGAAGCTCTCATAAAAATATGTAGCATATTTAAATTCAATCACTAAATTACCGTCAAATCAAAGAATAAAATTGTGATTATAATGAATGAGTTAAATGCTTAAAACTATAGAGTGAGTGAGAGTGTTAGTCGCTCAGTCCTATCTGATTCTTTGCGACCCCCTGGGCAGAGTAGCCTGCCAGGCTCCTCTGTTCACACGATTCTCCAGGCAAGAATACTAGAGTTGGTAGCCATTCCCTTCTCCAGGGGGTCATCCCAAACCAGGAATCAAACCCAGTTTCCTACATTGAGGCAGATTCTTTACCATCTGAGCCACCGGGGAAGACCCTTAAAAATACAAGAAACAAACAAATAGCATGATGACAGTAACTATTTTAAAGTCCTTACTAAGTTCCTGCTACTGTGCAAAGCACATTAGGTGGATTATCTCACTCATCCCAAAATCACTACATAAGGTGGGCACTGTTCTCTCCAGACGAGGAACCCGAGGTGCCAAGATCCTAATACCATGGTCCCGGTGATCCCGGTATCATTTGTTTGGGGGTATTTTTCGGCCACACCCTGTGGCTTGTGGGATCTTAGTTCCACAACTAGGGCTCAAACTCATGCCACCTGCAGAATAAGTCTTCACCACTGGGTCACCGGCAAAGTCCCCTGATAAGAGCGTCTTGAATTCATGGCAGTTCTTTGTGAAACTGCACACAAGTAGTTAAGTCATGGAGAAGGCAATGGCGCCCCACTCCAGTACTCTTGCCTGGAAAATCCCATGGACGGAGGAGCCTGGTAGGCTGCAGTCCATGGAGTCGCTAAGAGTCGGAGACGACTGAGCGACTTCACTTTCAATTTTCACTTTCACGCATTGGAGAAGGAAATGGCAACCCACTCCAGTATTCTTGCCTGGAGAATCCCAGGGACGGGGAAGCCTGGTGGGCTGCCCTCTACGGGGTCACACAGAGTCAGACACGACTGTAGCAACTTAGCAGCAGCAGTAGTTTAAGTCAATGATTTCCTACTTCTGCACTTGCACTCCAACATAGGAATCAAGGGAATTCTTTTTAAATGAGAAATCATGTCTTTCCTGTGCTCAGATCCATCCAGTGACCCCCACCTCACTAAAATAAAAGTCAGAAAGGGAAATTTTAGTCTTCACCCATAGATAAATGGATAAAGAAAATGTATACATACACACAATTCAACTATAAAAGAGGAAATCTTGCCATTTATTAAAAAATGGATGGACCTTGAGACCATAATGCTAAGTGAAATAAGTCAGACTGAGAAAGACAAATACTGCATGATCTCACTCATAGGATCTGAAAAAAACTGAACTCAGAAACAGAACAGATGAGTGGTTGCCAGAGGCAGGGGTTGAAGGGGAATGGATGAAGGTGGTCAAAAAATAGAAACTTCCAATTACAAGTCAGTCTTAGAGATATAATGATTATTACAGTTAACAATACTGTATTGTCTACTTGAAAGTTGTTGAGAGAGTGATCTTAAAAATTCTCATCACAAGAAAAACTAATTTATAGCTATGTAAGGTGATGGATGTTAACTTGACTTACCACGGTGATCATTTTACAATATATATTTATATTGAATCATTAGGCTGTACACTGAAAACTAAGAGTGTTGTGTGTCAATTACATCTCAATAAAACTGGAAACATGTTAAAATAAAAGCAAAACCCCCAGTTCTCATCATGGCCTTCAGTGGATCAGCTGAGGAGCTTTGAAACCCATAGTTTCATATATACACTATTATGTGTAGAGTAGATAGCTAGTGGGAAGCTGCTGTATAGCTCAGTGCCCTGTGATGACCTAGAGGAGTGGGAAAGTTGCAGAGGCAGGGGAGGCCGGTGGTAGGGAAGCTCGAGCGGGGGGTATGTGTGTATTCATATAGCTGATTCACTTTGTTGCATAGCAGAAATTAACACAACATTGTAAGGCAATTGTAAGTTGGACCATAAAGAAGGCTGAGCACCGAAGAATTGATGCTTTCAAACTGTGGTGCTGGAAGAAACTCTTGAGAGTCCCTTGAACTACAAAGAGATCAAACCAGTCAATCTTAAAGGAAATCAACCCTGAATATTCATTGGAAGGACTGATACTGAAGCTGAAGCTCCAATACTTTGGCCACCTGATGCAAAGAGCTGAGTCATTGGAAAAGACCCTGATGCTGGGAAAGATTGAGGGAAGGAGGAGAAGGGGATGACAGAGTATGAGATGGTTGGATGGTTCAACGGATGTGAATCTGAGTAAACCTGGGAGACAATGGAGATAGAGGAGCTTGGCATGCTGCAGTCCATGGGGTCACAAGGAGACACAACTTAGTGACTGAACAACAATAACAAAATAAAATTTTCAGTTCAGTTCAGTCACTCAGTCGTGTCTGACTCTGCGACCCCATAAACCACAGCACGCCAGGCCTCGCTGTCCATCACCAACTCCCGGAGTCCACCCAAACCCATGTCCATTGAGTTGGTGATGCCATCCAACCATCTCATCCTCTGTCGCCCCCTTCTGCGACCCACCCGCCACCCTGGCTGCTTCCCCAGACCCACACCTCCTGGAGTGCCTGGGTTGCAGCGCCTCTGCCTCTGCTCACCTCTAGCTGCTGTGTTTGAGCTCTGGCCCCATGATGAAGGTCAGGGGTGGCAGCCAAGAGGAGCTACCCCACTTCCAAGGACAGGGGCCGCAGCTGCACTTTGCTGGAGCAGCCGTGAAGAGATACCCCACGTCCAAGTAAGACGGTAGGCACTGAGAGAGGGCATCAGAGGGCAGACAGACGGAAACCACAATCACAGACAACTAGCCCATCTGATCACATGGACCACAGCCTTGTCTAACTCAATGAAACCAAGCCATGCTGTGTGGGACCACCCAAGACAGACGGGTCATGGTGGAGAGGTCTGACAGAATGCGGTCCACTGGAGAAGGGAATGACAAACCACTTCAGTATTCTTGCTTTGAGAAACCCATGAACAGCATGAAATAAAAATTTGAAATTAATATTAAAAAAATTTTTAATGAAACCCATAGTGTCTGGTTTGGGGCCTGAATCCTTCCAGCTCCACAGGTGATTCACATATGCAGGCAGTGTGGCAAACTGGTTCTGCAGGATCCAACCTCATTTTCCACCACCCTCCAACTGGTGTCTGTGCGTGGTTTTTGCAGGTTCACCCATGGCTCAGCCATCACTCTTTGTTCAAATAAAAGGTACTTAACCTAACACCCTCTGTGTCCTCTCCCCTCAGCCTCTATCTTCCCCCCTTGCCTTTTTTGCCTCTATAGCAATTGTCACTATCCTATATATTTACTAGTTTTTTATTGCATTTCCTGACCTAATTCTCTCCATTAGAATGTAAACTTCATCACGGCAGGAATACTTGCCTGTTTTGCTTTCTTGCTGCTGCTGCTGCTGCTGCTGCTGCTGCTGCTAAGTCGCTTCAGCCGTGTCCGACTCTGTGCGACTCCATAGACGGCAGCCCACCAGGCTCCCTCGTCCCTGGGATTCTCCAGGCAAGAACACTGGAGTGGGTTGCCATTTCCTTCTCCAATGCATGAAAGTGAAACATGAAAGTGAAGTCGCTCAGTCGTGTCCAACTCTTCGGGACCCCATGGACTGCAGCCCACCAGGCTCCTCCGTCCATGGGATTTTCCAGGCAAGATTACTGGAGTGGGGTGCCATTGCCTTCTCCATTTTGCTTTCTTATATATATCTAAATAAATAGCTGTTGAATGAAGGAATGATTTACAATTGCCTCATCTTGATAATTTACTAGATAAACTCAATTCTTGTAGCTAAAAACAAATATGCTTCAGCCTGAACCTTGTTTGACGATTAATCACCCAATCTAAAATAATAGGATTCGAATTAAAGGAGACAGTTTCTACTTGGGCGGGGGGCAGGGGGTTGGGGCAGAGCTGTTCCATTTTGTTAAAATCAGACATAGTCCCTGAACTCCTGCTGTTTGCAGAACACCGCACAGTAAACTCCTGTTTCTTCAGAATGAGTGGGGAATGGGTGTTTTGTGAACTGAAAGTGATAGTGTACATCGACCATTCAGGGATTGTCAAATTTCAAAAAATTTAGAGTCCAGAATGAAGCTCTGTTTAAACTTCCTTTGATTATTTAGAAAACACTGCAGAATTTTACTGTGACTGGATGTAGTCATTAAGAATATTATTTGAGTTTTCTAGGAATACATGAACACACGCTATCTCAGGGATGCTGCTGATCATACGAGCAATAGAAGATAGTGCCTGGCTTAAGAGTTTACAGTCTAACTATGAAGACACATCGTAAAAACTAAATCATTAGAAATCAAGTTATGAGGCAATGTATCAATGAATGGTCATTTAAGTGACACAAATGAGGAACATAAACATAACCTTAGCAGCCTTCCAGGAGGAAATGATTGACAACTGGATTTTGCAGAATTTAAGAGCGAGAACAGCAAGCAGGTTAACTTACTCAATAGAAGTATGGTGCTTTGACTTTAGCACTTCACTCTGTAAAGAGTATAACAACATGGACTGATGAAGCTTGTTTCCCTGTGCCGTGATTCACAGACTGAATTCCATCCACACTGGCATTAGAAAACGTGTTTCTTAATCAGAGTCCATAAGTCCTGAACAAGTCCAGGTAAAAAGCACAGTTTTAGACTGAGCGATTGATGCAATTAAAGTTATTAGTAGGTATGGGCTTAGCTATAAATACAGAGCTGCAAGTTCAAACAATGAGACTATGCCTGGTAGCATTTCTAGAAGTTTTTGCTTACTTTAAAAAAGAGCATTAAAATTAACTAAACAGACTTCTTTAAGTAGAGGAAGAACTAATCATTAGCTTTATATTTGAAAGAACTAAAGTCTGTTATTAGCAATGTTCCCATAGGTAAATTAAGAAGCATAAAAGGTATATATTAAGAAATCCAACATATTTTAAACTTGGAACAAAAGCACCCCTGAAGTTTCTATAAATCAATATACCTTAATTAAGCAACAATGAGCTTATTCAAAACTTAAGGTTATTTCATAGTTAATCATATGACCTATTTCCTTGACAATCTTAATTAAATTCCTTTGTTTTTCTTTAATAAAAATATATAACTCAACCTAGTTATGAAAGTTCTCATTGTTACTCAATATATGAGGATTGAATTAAGATTTTTTGACTAGATGAATAAATTAATTTTTCCAGGCACATATCTTTACTAATTTCCGTTATTGAAAGCTGACAAGTTGGAAGTTTTCAGCAGAGTTTTCCTTCCCAGTGAAAACAGCCCTGGGAACTCCAGAAACTGCTTTCTTGGGCCAGGCTTCGTGCCCACAGCCTCCGGTTAGGGAGCTTATTAATTACAATAAGACAGTAGAAAACTTTTGAACTGTCTTCTTTATTAGAATTAGGGACCGGGAATGGGGCGTGGAGAGAGGAGCAATTTGTCATGAAGTATAAATGGAATTATTTTATTTCAAAAATCATTGAGTGTAAAATGTTCTGTAATATTTTCTAATATTAATGTAGAAACAATTTGTTTTATATAACCCACCATCTTTCTCACCTAACCCACCTTGTTTAATTCTAGAGATAAATCTGGGAATGACTATTGAGACTTTTTTCGTTGTTATGTCCTCCAGTAAGCTGTCATTCATTCACTTCTTATGTGTGTTGCTGTTGTTTATTTGCATGGGTTTTCTGGTTTCAAAACAAGACTGGTCTCAGATGCAGCTGTCCTGGCTTGTTGTTTGAATCTTTGCACATTCCAATAGCATCGTCCACTGAAATGTTGAATTTAATGAATGAAAGACGAGATGCTCCAGGTACATCAGCCTGGGTGAGAACGGCATATGTGACAGGGCCCCCATGACTTTTAAAAAGCGTTAATAAATTACAATTCATTTCAACTCTTCAAAATTACCATACTCTAAATATAAGCGTAACATGATCTGTTAAGGAGAACTTTATGATATCTTTCAAAACGCTAATAAGACCACTTCACAGACAACATGACTTCATTTACGTCACCTAATAATATTAGATGAATCATCATAAAAGTGCTTATTCTGCTGTGACAATTTAATTGATGGGAAACCTCAATAATTCAATACAATGTTTTAAAAGCAATCGTTTCAATGGTAAAAAGGCAGAGACTAGAGAAAGTCAGACACTCAATAACAAAGTTTTTTTTCCTCTGACAAAAAGCTTAACTAAGAGAAAGTTTTTAAAGCTATAGATAAATGAATAGCTAAAAGTATCACTGTACAAATCCAGCAACAGTTTTGCTCAAGAGTAATGGCATGTATGCATGTATGTCACTAGTTGTGTTAGTTTGCTAGGGCTATAACAGTTTGGTAGGCTGTAACAGACTACAACAGACTGGGGTAGCTAAAGCAATTGACACTTTTTCCCGCAATTCTGGAGGCTGTCTGTAGGGCTGATTCTTCCTTAAAGCCATGAGAGAAGGATGTATTCCACTTCTCTCTTTGGCTTACAGGTGGTCATCTTCTCCTTATGTCTTCACATAGTCTTCCCTCTGTACCCATATGTGCCCAAATTTCCTCTTCTCATAAGTCATAGCTGATTAGGGCCCACCTTAATGACCTCATTTTAATTTTATCTCTTTAAAGGTCCTATCTCCAAATCCAAGTCTCCCAGGTAGCTCAGTGGTAAAGAATCTGCCTGCCAATGGAGCAGACCCAGGTTCAATCCCTGGGTCAGGAAGATCCCCTGGAGAGGGAAATGGCAACCCACTCCGTATACTTGCCTGGGAAATCCCATGGAGAGAAACCTGGCAGGGTTGCAAAAGACGAGGACATGACTAGCGACTAAACAACAACAACCTCCAAGTACAAACATATAAGTTAGTAGGCGGAGGGCTGGAGTGCACAATCAAACTATAACATTAGCTTTATCAATGGTTTTTAACATAATTTTTCCACCTGCAGGTTTGATAAGCCAAGACACTCAACTGAAGCAGCTGCATTGATCATATTATAGCTTGTTTCTCCTACCTAACACCAAGGCCACATATCCATTGACACTGCTTTATAACAAATAGTACCACATATGATATAAATTATGTTCTCAAATAAATAGATTGCTTTATGGACAATTGTTATTGCAATGTATGCCATAGTAAAAATACTTGTTAACTAGAAAGACTCTTGAAGAGTCAGTAGACCTGGGTTCTAGTGCCTCTTCTAACTGACCAGCTCTGTGACCTGACCTCTCTGAACCTGAGCTTCCTCACAGAAGTGTGATGATCAAATACAATCATTATGTAAGAGTATACTGAAAGCCATAAAGTGCTATGCAAATATAAGTAATTTTTAAAAATGTTTCTAAAGTGAAATATAATTCAGATATAGAAAAGCATATAATCATACCATTTAAATTACTGCTTTGTTTCCTTTCCAGACATTATTCTTTTGTTTTTCCTTCTCATCTCACTAGACTTCCAAAGCCCCCAGTACAATGTTGACTAGTTTTCATCATGAGTGGATGTTACGGTAGACTCTTAAGAGAGACTCAAAATCCTTTGGAAGAATTTGTGGACGATCTGATTTATTTCTTTTATAAATGTCTAGTAGAGCTGCCAGTGAAGCAATCGAAATCTTTACTCAACCCAGCTATCTCTCCTTTGAAGACAATATGTCTTTCTCTTCTCTGATTGCTTTTAAGACTTTGTTTTTGTCACTAGTTTTGTTCGGTTTCATTAAGATGAGTTCAAGTGAGGGTTTTGGTTTGTTTATTCTTGTGGCTTACCTCACTTGAGAATTTATACTGTGTGGATTAGTATCTTTCATCAGTTCTGGAAAATTCTCAAGCACATGTCTTCAAACATTACTCTGTCCAATTGTCTCTCTCCTCTCCTTCTGGAACTTCAATTAAACATGCTAAATTTTCTCTCAATAGCTCTGTGTTTTCTAACTCTCTTCTTATTTCTCTGCTCTCAGAATAATTTCTTCTGACCTATTATATAGTTCACAGATTCTATTTTTAGCTGCCTCTGATCTTAACCATCTACGAAACTAAATTATTTCACATATGTGTTCATCTATGTCTGGTTTTTACATTTGATGGCTTCAAATCCAGCACAATCTCCCTTCTCGGTTATCTTTGTGCCTGGTTATCTTTAACCATGCCCTGCATATTTGTAAAAGGAATAATTTCTAGGAATAATTTGAGGCTTACAGTAAAGGCACTTTCCTCCAGAGGTGATTGGTGTTTACTTCTGCCAAATCTGGCATTGCTAACCCCAGACCACCTTATACCAAATTCAAGGTTTGACATTCCCAAAGATCTGAAGGAAATCAAACTGACTAGGAGATTTGAGTGGAGCTCAATATCTCTGAAAATATGTGTGATATTCCTTGAGAATGCAGTTTTGTTGCAGAAAGATACATAGTTTTAAAGTCAAAAGACATCATTTTAAATCAAGACTGTGTCACTTTCTACATGAATAACCTTGAACCAGCCATTTAACCTCTTTGAAATTCGGTTTTGACATCTATGAATTGGAGAGTATAGTATTTACTCTTCAGGATATTCTAAGGAAGAATTCAAATATGGAAGAGATTTTACAAAGCCTAGGACACAAACAGAGAAACATTATTTGTCTTTATTTCGAGGCAAATCCCATAAAACGATGTTATATTCTCTCACTTGATAGAACCTGTTTAAGAATTTTGCAGATTATCTCAGCTAAAAGAATTAACTCCATAACTAGCCAAGTACATTCTTTCTACTCAAAGTTGTTTTTGAATTAAAATGTACACCTAGCCCCATTATTACTATTAATCATAGCTTTTCATTGGGGTTTACTTAAAGAATCTCTTCATGCTAAATAAATAGAGAGATTTAATTTTTTTCCTTGACTGGACAGCTAATTCTGAAATTTTTGTATATTTTGAATACAACAGAAAATGAAAAGTGTTACTGTGGAAGAGAAAAACTATGTTAAGAATCTGTCTAATTTTAGTGGAAATGTTCATCTGTGAATATAGCATCAGTTTGAAATATTTAATTCTGGTCAAGAGACTATAGGGAACTTCCCTGGTAGTTCAGAGGTTAAGACCTCATTTTCCAATGTAGGGTCATGAGTTCAATTCCTAATCAGGGAGCTAAGAAAACCAAAACAGGAAACAGATACAATATTGAAACAAATTCAGTAATTATTTTAAAGTGGTCCATATCAAAAAAAGAAAACTTTTAAAGAAAAAGAGACTATAGTAATTGCCTTAGTGTCTATGGTCAGCTGCTGTTGTAAATTGCAACAGAAAGTTAGCAGTGCAATACAAGTAGGGGTAAAATTTGCTTTTCTTACATCGAGGATTTTGCTAGATAAAAATGAAGCTAGATAAAGCTAGATGATATTTTTACTAGAAAAAGAGAGAGCTTCTGGATGAAGACAGAGGAATTTTTTCTATTTATTGTTATCAAAGAATGTTGGTCTCAAAGTATTAGCAATGCAGGAACATTCACTTATATAGGACTAGAAAGATGGTAAACTGAGGATAGACCCAGAGATCCTGATCATTTGTGAGTGAATCCATGTAAAGGGATTCATAGGTATAAATATGGGTGATTCTCTTTGCTATACAGTAGAAAATAATGCAACATTGTAAAGCAACTGTACTTTAATAAAAATAAAAAAGGTTTTCTTTAAAGTCTATGCATTGTTAAGTTACTCTGATTAAATTTTAAGCCCCTATTGGCATATTTGGCTCAAGATCTCAACTGTCTTATGTCCTTCATATAAAAGGAAAATCAGACAGAATGATTTTGATCAACAAGACATGTTTGCTGAACAGTGGATTTAAAATCAACTGGAGTCAAATAATCTTGATTCTAGAACTAATTCTGCAAATAACTCTGATCTTGGGCAAACATTTCCTTCCTACACAGGTCACGTGAAGTTGCATGAAATGGTCTTTAAAATCCCTTCCAGTTGTAAAATTCTGTAGTTCTGTGGGTTATTTTAAAATTCAGTGTAAGACTGAAAGTGACTCTTTAGAATCATTCTCTTTCCTTCAAACTTTTCCTGTTTGAACATTAGTCCTAGAGAACAGTGTAGTGTTATGCAACAGAACTTTATGTCAGTCATGTGTCTTAAACAATCTCTCCAACCCCTTACCTCACCCATTCTAACCGCCCCCTGCTCCCCCGCCAACACACTCACACATATACTCCACTGTGGTTAAAAGACAGACCTAACATCAAACTGAGGAAAGGACCAGGGGTTTCAGCAAGAAATTAAGAAGTCAAAGATAGGGAGAGTTGGGCTGAAGGTTGAGAGAAGGTGGGGGAGTCTGTCCCAGTGAGCCTTAGCTTCAAGGCCTAAGTCACTGGCATGGAATGTTCTGGACTCTGCATCTGGCTGCAACGAAAGGGAGGAGCCTGAGTCAGTTACCCAAGCTCATAGGATGCACCTCGGCTAGAATGAACCCATGTGTAGACTGAAGCACTGTATCAGGCACTCCACCATTCAGGACTTAGGGGTTTTCGCTGAGAGGTAACTGGGGTGGAGGCTGAGTGATGACAGGAAGCTACCTTCCCTCTCAGCCTTGGAAACATCACGAGCTGGGAGAACGGGCACAGGTCCACAGTGGGCTTGGTCAGATGTCCCCAGACACATCTCTGTGGGACAGCGGGGGCTCTAGACATGGTGGTCAGCAACCATACAACATCAAGAGCAGATCTCTGGCATGTGAGGCAACCAGCACCAGATGGCATGGCAAGGAGCCAATAGCTACAGAGTTTAGCCCCAAGGGACATTCGCATTCTCTCTCTTCTAATGAATATTAAAAGAGAAATTACAATAACCCTGAAAAAAACCTGGAAATCCTGCTAATCAAATTACAGAATCTCTTGGGCCCTTGTAATATAGAGCAGTAAGGTAACAATCGAGGTTGTTGAAGCCAGCAATACACAGATTATCTTTTAAACCATTAACATTTCTTAAAATGAAGTCCAGTGGAGAGTTAATATGAGGATGGAATGGTGGTTTCTGCATATTATATTTAGACATTCATCAGGAAAATATAGTTAAGAGTAACAAGAAGCCATGTTTATAAATCCTAACTCTATGAATGTCAGTTCACTTTAAAATTTCTTTTTGTTTATTTGTTTGATCCATGTGACAGTTATTTTGTGTCATAGAGCTATAGTACCTTCATCTATTGTTTCCATGTTAATATTTTGTCTCAGGCTTGTGCATTGTGACTGAGAAGAGTGCTATATATTCAAAAAATGCTTGTCAGAAAACACTATACTGAACATGTCAACATCCTTTAAAATCTTATTTTTATGATTCCAAAATCACTTTTATTAAGCTATGAACTTAGTAAAGTCACTGAGCCACCATTTTGCAGAACAGAATGAAACTCACAGGATTATGGCATATTTACTCATTACATTCTTATTTTATTTCATACAAACCTATATATGCCATTTGTCAAACAGTTTTGACAAAAGTATAAAATTAAATCTACTTTCAAATCCAAGAAAGAAATCATTTTGGCATATATAAAGTCTTAAAGTCCTGCACGTTGAAATCAATCCACTTCTATGGACTTCCAGCCTGTTCTGTTTCATGTAGTCATTCAAAAATATGCCCAAGAGAGGCTCAGGAACAGATCCCACCACGCTCACAAATGCTAGAAAACTATGACAGTATATGCGTGTGCATATTTTTGTGCGTATATTTGTACTTTATACACATAAATATGCATGTGTTTTATTTATGTGTGCATATTTATATATAAATAAATTAGAATTATTACTAAGTTTTGTGTTCAGTTTATTTTCCAGTTTTTCTAAAGTGGCCAACATATTACTTGTGAAAAAGAAGTATTTATCAGAACACTATAGGTGAATAAGTTTATGATTTCGAAAGACGTTCAAAATAAAAGGTAGCCGAGTTCCAACTTCAAAGAAGCTAATTGACCAAGGGCTTCTGGGACTGTGCTCTGAAATCCGACCTCAGCATTGGTGACAAGGCCACACCCCGCAAGGCAGCTCCCAACCAATGGTAGCCTGACAGGGTTAGTAAGGCGGGCCTCTTCCAGTGGGATTTGGGACTCCTCTGATGGCCGATTCTTACTCCAGGATTCCCCCAGACAGTGGAGGCAGTGCAGCCTGCCTCCACTCAACCTGCTGTCTCTCTCTCCTTCATTTGGGGTCAGACCTAGGTCATTGGCCGATGCCCCTCCACCTTCTCTGAGCTCTCTCCCCGTTTTCTCTCATGGGTGCTTTCTTAATGAAATTCATGTACATTTGGTCCTATCTTGGAATCTGCTTCTTAGAGAACCTGAAATAACACAGGCTACAAAGCAATATAGCATATTATTATACTTTGATTTTTAGCCATGAAGTCGTGTCCGACACTTTATGACCCCATGGACCATAGCCCTCCAGGCCCTTTTGTCCATGGGATTCTCCAGGCAAGAACACTGGGGTGAGTTGCCATTTCCTTCTCCAGGGGATCTTCCCAACCCAAGGATCAAACCCACATCTCCTGCACTGGCAGGCAGATTCTTTACCACTGAGACACTATGTAAGCCCTAAGTATGTGCTACTGCGTAATAAATTAAAAGCAAATTTCCACGTTATTAATTTAATTTTATCTGTGACAGATATATTTATGCCTAATTTTACATTTTACCAGACTGGTGGAAGATACATCCATTCATTCATTTCTTCACAGGAACATGTATTATGCCTGTTATGTGCAAGCCCTGTGCTAAGAATCCTGTGCTAAGAGGCAAAGGTAAAGGTGAATCAGGACATCAAGGAAGCTGGAATCCGAATGGAGGTGAGTGGCCATGATAAGTGCTTTGAGAGGCACAAAGCAAGTGCTGTGAAAGCCCAGAAGTTGGAAAGAGACCAGGGTCTCACTTTTCAGCTAGACTCAGGAGGAACGGGTAATTTTAAAATTATTTTTGAATTTTACTGAAACCACCTCAGCAGTTGGTATCACAGTTTAAAAGGGCTTCAGGTTTGAGGAGATGTGTTTATACTTTCTCATGCATCCCAGTGCAAGTAACGTTGTTGATGGCACTTTGCACTTCCCATGGCCGTTTTCCTATCCACCAACTTTCTCTTTCTGGGGAGGAGGGGTCTCCCCGCCAGCCCAGTCCTGGACCTGAATCAAGGAGTCATTATCATTACTCTTAGTTTTCTAGCCAACTAATATGTTTTCCTCAAATTCTCCTCTCAAGCCGAAACAGAGACACAGACATGAAGTACAGATGTATGGACGCCAAGGGGGAAGGAGGGGTGGGATGAACTGGGAGACTGGGATTGACGCATATGCACTGCTGTGTGCAAAATAGGTTACTAGTGAGAACCTACAAAAAATTCTTCTCTTAGCTTAAAGGAGTTCTCACCAATTCGAAAGGTGCTCTTGGTTTTCATCCTTCATTTGTACTGACGGGCACAGTGGGTTTTGCCAGACAGCTCAGTATCCTGCTGACTCCTCCTACTCCTTCAGTAACAGAAGTCTGGGAGTTCAGTCTTCAAGTGTCCGTTTTAGTCAGATAAACTCTCTTTTGGGAGCTTCAGAAAGTTGGGCATGTCCCTCACCAGAGACAGACACGTTATAAAACAGGTCACCCTTTGATGAGGAGAGATGGAAAAAATGACAGGTGCAACAGCAAGAGGTTAGGTCCCAATGCTGTACTTTCAGTTCACAAAGCAGTTGATTTTACAAATTAATAACACGTGCCTGGTTTATCTATGGAAAACGGCACAGGTAAGCCACGACTAGCATCTCCCAGGATCTCCCATCATTTCACCTTTAGGACTAGACTCACTTGTTTAAAAAGGGCTTACTGCTGCAGTTTTTCCAAATGTGGGAGCCATTGCTTGAAAAATGTTGAAAATTATTTTGTCACGATTAGAACATCTTTCTTCTTGTTCAGATATCTTACTGAAATGTCAAGTATTAATATAAGTGGCGTAGAGTTGGAGTGGGAGTGTGCATTATTAAGATAATCTAAAATCAAATTCTGCCACATGAGCCCATCTTGTTATTAATACTCGACTCACCACAAGCTTGAAATTCAAGTGTTGCAATAGCTTGTCTCTCTGAACACGTTTCCTTTTTCCAAGAGCCCTATCCAAATCTCACGGGACTGTTCAGATTCAGGAACCATTAAATGTATAAAAGCACCTTCAAGTCATTTTCTTATCTCCAAAGTCCTGCCTGTTCTTTGCCATTCATAGATGAGCTGCTAGAAATGAAAAATACTGACAGTATCTTATGGAAAGAAAAGTGGTTTGAAATAAAAACAACAGAACACAAAGTTCTTCAGTGAAATGCTGACTTTGGGTGTAACATAGACAAAGCAGTTATTCATAAATCTGAGGTAACACTTTTTTGAATTTTATTTAACCAAATGCTATAGAAGCTGAAACTAGAGTCTAAGGTGTTTCCTTCACATGTCATTTTTTCCTCCAATTCAGATACATAGACTTATTATTATAAAGTTCTTCAGAATTCATAAGGTTTTCCATTTTGCAATAGTAAGCATTTCAGCATTTATTTTGGAAAAAATTATTTAGAAAAATCTGTGAATTTTTCTAGTAAGTAGACCAATAATTAGGTCTAGGATCATGAAGATTACTCAGTGTTCCTCCTCACCCCTGCCTCTGAACAATCGAAGTTAGTTTTCATTTATGTAGGAATTTCACTCTAAGAGAAGTAAGAGGAAGAGTAGGAAGAGAGGGTGCTATTCGAAATGTCTACGGAATTTGGACTAAATCATCTTACTGAAGACTGACTTCATATTCCATGCTCTTGCTGGGTTCACCAGGGCAGGCAAGCAGAGTGGGGTGGGGGTGACCGCATATACGGAGATATGAAAGACCGTACAAAGTTTATTATATCAATTTTGTAGTTTGTAAACTTTTTTGAGAATAAGAACTCTTTTTTAATCTAAGTACCCTAATAAGGTGGCTCTCTCCATACAACATCAGTGTTTAGACTATGCTTGGGAATTATATGAAATTACTTACTCCTTACAATAGCCCCCAGATCTATGGAGTTGGGGATTCTCCATCTCCAAGGCCTGAGGTTGAGACACAGTTCTTTTCTGTTCAGAGATGGGCAGCAAGTGTTATGAGTCACAGAATGATTCTGTTAAGCATGAGGCCCCTGAGTCCCACAACAATGTAGGTTGAGCTAAGGATTTTCAACCTTCTTTTGTGCAATAATGGCCAAGGAGCCAAGAGGACTTAACATCCAGATACCAGTGCAAATAAGATCAGGTTCAACAAGGATAAGGGAAGAGGGACAGGGACCAGGAAAGGAGTTCTCTGGTACCCTAAAGCCTTACATACATGGAAATTTACACAGATTGGGGAAGAGTAAGGCAGGATGGAAAACCAAAATAGGATCAAACTACCTGTCTCTCCTCCAGTCCACCTCCCCCACATCCCCACTCCTGGTTCTGGCCAGAGAACCTGCTGCAAACTTCAGGCAGCCAGTGCTGCTGAGATTTCTTGTCCGCTGCCCTGTCGAAGTTTCTTTCTCTTCGATTCTTTTAGCCATCGTGAAAACGAGGTCAGTACTCTGTGATTGTCATTCAATCCAAATTCTTGAAATATTTTATTATTTACAAAAGATTTCCCTACTGACTTAGGACAAGAAAACTATGAATGTACAAAACCTGAGAGTCCTAATCATAAAAATTTCAATCTTCATGGCTTTAGTTAAGCAGATTATTCCTAAAGGAATTTTGAAAGAAAATATTTAAGAAATGGCTTTATTTTGTTTATTTTTATTAAAGAGTTTTATTTTGTCTGTGGATGTATAAGTAACATAAGTAACATATAAGTAACATATTGGCAAGAATTCAGAAAATACCACTCTCCCCCAAAAGAATAAAACATAAAATAAAGATGATCTCTCTTTTTTTATTTAATTAATTTTTTTATTGAAGGATAATTGCCTTACAGAAGGATGATATCTCTTGTGATCATTCGATGTCATGTTTTGGAGCATATCTTTCAAGAATTTTTTCTATACATATACATGCACTGTTTTCAATGCAACCAGCTTTTTATTTTATTTTTTTTATCTGTCAGGCAATCTGCCTTCTTCATTTAATATAATATTGTGCCATCTTTTCCTGTCAATGTGTGTAGTACATCACCCCTTTAAATCACTGCATCATGTTCTCTATCAATGCACCGTACTTTAGCCCTTTACTTATTAAGATATATTGCAGTTGTTTTCTACTTGTTTTACTGTCAAAAGGATGACTAAAGTAGAAATCCTTGAACACACGCCTTCAAATATATGTTTCTTCTTAGGAGTGTAATGGCTAGGTCAAACAGTTTGCATATTTAAAATACCAATACATGTTATTAAACAGCCTTTGTGGGAAGCTTGCACTATTCTACTCGCACTCCCAGGATATAAGAATGCCTCTGTCTCCACCACACCAACATTGGGCTTTCATTTGTTTAAAATTTTCACCATGAATAAACAGAAAATTCATTGCTTTTGAGTGAAATTTACTAATGAGGATGACTTTACTTTTCTATGTTTATTGACCAGTAACAATTTTTAAAATAACCTCATGATGGCCTTTGTCTTCTGTTGGCCGGTAGGTTTCCAACCTTATGATCTTTAGTAAGTCTTTGTGTATTAGGGATAGTAATATTACTCTGTATAGATTATAAGCTCCATGAGGGCAAAGACCATTTTCATCACCACACAGCCCGCCTTTAGTATAATGCCACACTCAAGGGCAGAAACTCAAAAACTATCCGTGGAATGAGTGACCTTGTCCCTCATAAATGCTGTAAGTATACTTTATTTCAGTTTATGTTTTTCTTAACCTCCTTTCCCCCATCCAAAAAATTTTATTTTATTTTTTGGGGGGGAGTATTTTTTTTTAATTTTTATTTTTACTTTATTTTGCTTTACAACACTGTATTGGTTTTGCCATACATTGACATGAATCAGCCACAGGTATACATGAGTTCCCAATCCTGAACCCCCCTCCCACCTCCCACCCCATATCGTCTCTCTGGATCATCCCCGTGCACCAGCCCCAAGCATCCTGTATCCTACATTGAAAATAGACTGGCGATTCGTTTCTTACATGATAGTATACATGTTTCAGTGCCATTCTCCCAAATCATCCCACCCTCTCCCTCTCCCACAGAGTCTAGAAATCCGTTCTGTACATCTGTGTCTCTTTTGCTGTCTCGCATACAGGGTTATCATTACCATCTTTCCAAATTCCATATATATGCATTATTATACTGTATTGGAGTTTTTCTTTCTGGCTTACTTCACTCTGTATAATAGGCTCCAGTTTCATCCACCTCATTAGAACTGATTCAATTTTCAAAAACTTTTAAACTTCATACAGTAAATATTTATCAACACACTCCTTTAAATATTTGAGTCTTATAGTTCCCATCTAAAGATTATAAAAAATAATACCAGCAAGCATTTGTGTATACACCAAATGTGCCAAAACTATTGCAACCACTTTTCCTATGTTTCTTCATTTAATTCTTGTAACGAGCCTTTGTCTAGTTATCACAATCCCATCCTACTCCCACCTCAATTATTTTTCTTTAAAAAAAAAAATCATTCTAGCTCTTCTTCTCGGTCGATTTCATTGATTTTAAGATGTAATACTTCCATATTTTCTAAATCAGGAGGAAAAGGAGTAAAGTGAGATGCCCATATATATCATATGATATCACTTACATGTGGAATCTTAAAAAGAATTGGTACAAACGAACTTGTCTACAGAACAGAAACAGAGTAGAAAACAAACTTATGGTTAACAAGGGGGAAGCAGGAGGAGGGATAAATTGGGAGATTGGGATTGACATATACGCATTACTATAAATAAAACAGGTAGCTAATAAAAACCTACTGCCTAGCACAGGGAACTCTACTCAATACTCTGTAATGGCCTAAGTGGGAAAAGAGTATGTACAACTGATTCATTTTGCTGTACCGAAGAAACTAACATAACACTGTCAATTAACGATACTCTAATAATAATTAATCTTTAAAAGTGAGATGTCTCCCTCTCTCCCCCCCATCTCAGCTGCCCCCGTTTTCCTCCCCAGTGTGTGTATATGTATGTGTGTGTATTTCCCCCCTTTTTTGCATAAATTGCAGCATGCTATACACACTGTTCTGCAATTTCTATTTAATAAAATATCCAGATGTTCTTCAAAATCACTTTGTCAACATTTTATTGTGGTTGAGTTAAATTTATAATCTTGGAAACAATTTTGCTCCTAAAATATTGTCTTGCAACTCAAGAATATGTTATTTCTTTTTTTTTTTTTTAGTTTTCTTCAGTAAAGCTTTTCATTTTCTTATAATCCTAAATATTTCTTAAGTTTTGTCCTGAGTACTTAGTCTTTTCAATCTTTCTACATCTGATAGACTGGAAGAAAAAAATACCTCCTTTTTTAAGCAATGTCATTTGCCTTATTACCAATGAGGTAACACATTTTCATATATTTATTGGCCAATCATATTCTTTGTAAATTCAATTTCTCATTTTTAAACATCTGAATGACAGAGGCTTGAAAAGGTGCAGAGGGCAATTAAAACGATTGTTCAACACACTAAAAAATCTAATTTACTATTCCCACCAAAAGCACTTCTGTTTCTGTTAATTAGGATAGCAGTTCTCCATTCATCAGTCTTTTTTGATACGTTTTTTTCTCCTCACACATTATTTCATTTGCCTAAAGTGACTTTTCATAAAACCTACTGTTGAAATTTCTCTTGCTCCTGACTCTTCCTTTTTGCTGCCACAAGTTTGTTCAGGTTGTCCATACCTTTGCCTGGAAATGATTGGCTTTGTGGTCTTCCCACTTACTCTCTTCCTTCTCCACCCAAAGAGAGGATAGATGAACCACAGATTCCAGGCTTCCCTGGTGGTTCAGAGGGGAAAGAATCTGCCTGCAAAGCAGGAGAGATAGCTTCAGTTCCTGGGTCAAGAAGATCCCCTGGAAAAGGCCATAGCAACCCACTCCAGTATTCTTGCCTGGAGAATCTCATGGACAGAGAAGGCTGGTGGGCTAACTAAACACACACAGAACATGGATTCCAAGGCATATTGCATTGCTCAAAAGACCTGAATGGTAGCCACTGCCCACTAAACTTAGTTTATAGTGCTGCCTTTTCTGTCTTGTCTCCTACCATCATTTTGCATTTTTCCTACACTTCAACAAAACCAAACTACTTAATATTCCCAAAATGCCTTGTGTGCTTTTCTGACTCTATGGCTCTGCTCTTGCTATTACAGGGACCTGGAATGCCTTCCCGTTTTTGTTGTTTGCTTTTTTGTTTGGTTTTGGGTTTGTTTGTTTTGTTTTGTTTTGTTTTGTTTTGTTTTCTGATCTTTTGCAATCCTATCACTTCTTCAAGGCCCATCTGGAATATCATCCCCAAGAAACGTTTCCTGTGATCTCCTCCTCTTTTGAATTCCCAGAGTAGCTTTGTTTTTCTTAAACTGCCCACCCTATTATTATCATCATTATAAACTGTTTCAGCAAAGAGAAGATGTCTTGCAAGATGGTAGGGTGAAAAGGACCTGGGTTATGTGATCAGAGAATGTTCAAAGCCCCACCGTTCACTTAATAATTGTTTTAGATTACTCAATCTAAAGTAAGTCCTTTAACCTCTTGAACCTTCAAAATCTTTAGTTGTGAATTGGTGGTTGTAGTAAGGTATAAAACAAAAGAAATTGTGATGAACAGAGAAAATATATATGAAAAAACCTTATAAATTGTAAAGTACTGTATAATAGTGGTTTATAACTAGTAAAGTTTGTATGGTTCCTGTCACATTTGTGTTTCACACTAGTGTATCAGCCTATTATATTCTACACCAGACAGTAGCAACATTTTTCTGATAGGGTCTTACATCATGATCTAGTCTCAGAAATGGAAAACAGTATGACTGGTTGGTTGGGAAGATAACAGACTTTTTAAATAATGGTTTTATAGTTCTCCGAAGGTGAAGACAAGCCTTAAAAGTACTGAGCACCCCGGTCTAGTCTAAAGATAGATTATGGATTGTAAACACTTGCTAATTATGCTGACATAAGCTATTCTGAATGAAACAGATTTTTATTAAAGAGTTTATGATCTAGGGAAAGGGAGACACAAAGGTGAGAAGATTAGCCATTCTAGTTCCCTTGGTTTTCAAGTCTAGTCCGGAGGCAAAGGGTAGCTGAGTCAGTCAAAAAGACTGTTGATTTCTCGTGGATCCATCTATTATTATTGTTCTCATGGAATAAGTTTTCAAATTATTCATGACAACTTCTGGTGCTTCCATCCACCGTGGCATTACACAACACACACATACCATATTTTGTATACAGGAGAGCCCATGACATAAATCACATTACTCCATTTACCCTAAAGAGAAAGGCAGCAATGAATGAGTGACCTACATCCTTTGTACCTCTGTCTCCTTCCCATAAATTTTTAATCCCATTCCCCACACTCTAAGTAAAATTCTTGCTTTCCATGTATATGAAAACTTGGAGGCCCCACAACCTCTTTCTTGTCTCTCTTTCTAAGATAAAATTTCTCTGCAATGTTACCCATTGTCCTCCTCCTTCATTAAATGTTTTTACTGAAGTACAAAATATACTCAATAAAGTACCTAATGCATGTTTAACTGTAGTGTATATAAAGCTCAATGGATTTATGCATGTGTTTAAATCCAAACAACCACCACCCAGATCAAGATGTAGAATATTCTAGTACCTTGGTAGGCTCCTTCATGAATCCTAATCAAAACTCCTCATCCTATAGCCCCCATGGGCACCCTGCATGCTCAGTCGTGTCTGATTCTTTGCGACCCCATGGACTGTAGTCCGTCAAGCTCTTTTGTCCATGGACAGTCCCAGACAAGAATACTGGAGCGGGTTGCCATTTCCTTCTCCAGGGGACCTTCCCAACCCAGGGATCAAACCTATGTCTCCAGCATCTCCTGCATCTGCTTCAGTGGCAAGCAGGTTCTTTACCATTGTGCCACCTGGGAAGCCCATCAGCAATTAATTCTTTTCAAATAGGCAACATTTTATTAAGATATAATTCACATACCATATAATTACACTTTCAAAGTGCAAAATTCAGTGAATTTTAGTATACTCAGCATTATTAAACCATCACCAATATATAATTTTAGAACATTCTCATCACTCCCAAAAGAAACTCTGTATTAATTAAAAATCACTCCATATTCCACCCTTTCCTCCAGCCCCTGGCAACCATTAATCTACTCTCTATCTCTAGAAAGATGAATTTACCTATTCTGGACAGTTCTATAAATGAAAATATACAATATGTGGTCCTTTGTGACTAGCTTCTTAATGTCAGCATAAGGTGTTCAAGGCTCATTGCTGTTGCAGCATATTTCAGTATTTGATTCCTTTTTATTAGTGAATAATATTCCATTGGTGGATATATCACCCTTTGTTTATTCCTCTATCAGCTGATGAACATTTGGGTTGTTTTTACTTTTTGGCTATTATGAATAATGATGCTATAAATGTTCGTCTACAAGTTTTTGTGTGAACACATGCTCTTACTTCTCTTGGTTATGTATGTAAGTTTTTAATTCTGATGAAATCCAATTAATTTATTTTTTCTTGTCACTTATGCTTTTGATGTCATATCTAAGAAACCACTGCCCAACTCAAGGTCATGAAGGTTTATTCTTATATTTTCTTTTAAGACTTTTAAAGCTTTAGCTCTCATATTTAGGCTTATGATCTATTTTGAGTTCATTTTTAGGTAATGGTGTAAGGTATACTTTGAACTTTATACTTTTTCACATGGAATCCAGTTGTCCCAGTACCATTTGTTGAAATAACAATTATTTCCCCTCTTAAATTGTCTTGCAGAAAATCAATGGACTATAAATAAAAGGGCTAGTTTATTCTTTTTATTCTAAGTAATATTCCATTGTATGAAAATACTACAATCTATTCATCCTTCTCTTGATAGGCATTTGGGCTGTAGCCAGATTGGAGTTATTAAGAGTAAAGCTGCTGTGAACATTCATTATTGGGCTATTATGAATAAATATGCTATGTATACTCATGTATGTGTTTTCTGATGGACGCATATATTTATTTCTCCTGAGTATATACACAGGAGCGAAATTGTTGGTGTTTAAGAGTTCTCCGGAGAAAGAGAAACAATAGGATACTTAGAGAGAATGAGGGAGAAATTATAAGGAATTGGCTCATATGATTATGGATGCCAGCAGGTCCCAGACCTACAGGATGGACAGGCAGCCTGGGTACCCAGGGGTAGTCAATGCTGTAGTTTCAGTTCAAAAGCCAGCAGGCTGGAGAACCAGAGCCTATGTTCCACTTCAAGTCAGAAAGCCATCCACTGGACAATTTCTCCTAGTTGGGGAAAAGTTTTTCTTTTGTCCTATACAAGCCTTCAGTGGTTGGATGAACCTCATCCATATTGTACTGAGTCCACCAATTTGAATGTTTATCTCATACAAGAACACCTCACGGAAATATCCAGAAAAATGTTCAGTTAGCTGTTTGGCTACCAGGCTCAGCCAAGTTGACTTATAAAATAAATCAACATATTATATTTAGGTCAGAAAGTAGACAAATGTTTAGCTTCAGTAGGCACTAAGAGTTTTCTAATATGGTTGAATCATTTTACACTCCTGTCTGCAGTCTGGGTTTCCCTGATGGCTCAGACTGTAAAGAATCTGCCTGCAACACAGGAGATCCAGGTTTGATCTCCTGGGTTGGGAAGATCCCCTGGAGAAGGTGACAGTTACTCACTCAAGTATTCTTGCCTGGAGGATTCTATGGACAGAGGAGCCTGGCAGGCCATAGTCCATGGGGTTGCAAAGCATCAGATGTGACCGAGTGACGAACACTTTGTTTCTGCAGTGTATGAAAGTTCAGGTTGCTCTACACTCTTCTTTGCTAATACTTGGCATTGTCAGACTTTTCAATGTTAGCCATTCTGGTGAATATTATAATACGTCATTGTGTTTGTAAGTTGAATTTTTTTTATAAGAAATTATGTTGAACACTTTTCAGTGGACTTACTGGCCATTTGGAAATCATCTTGCAAGGATACTTTTCCAAGAGTTTTCCCGTATTTTAAAATTGGGGTTTTTAATTTTTCTTACTGATTTATGGAAATTTCTTTCGTATGTTTTGAATGTGAGTCTATTGTCAGATATATGTATTGAAATATATTCTCTTCCATACTCACTTTTCTTTTAGTGTCTTTTGATTAGCAGAAGCTTTTTTAAACTTCCCATTTATGTCTGTGATCCATCTTGAGTTTTTAGTAATTGTTGTATAGGGTGTGAGGTAGGAGTGAATTACCCTTTTTTTCCATATGAATAGCCAGTCGTTCCAGCACCATTTGTTGAAAATATATCCATTCCTCACTAAATTGCAACAGTGACTTTGTCGTAAATCAAGTTCTATTTCTGGATTCTCTATTATGTTCCTTTGGTATATGCATCTATCCCTGTGCCAATACCACATTGTCTTAATTAATGAGCCTTTTAACAAGTCTTTAAACTTGGTAGTGTAAAATCTTAAGTTTGTTCTTCAAAACTCTCTTGGTTACTATAGACCCCGATATTGCCACATAAAAAATTGCCATTCAGTTTGCACACACACAAACATATAGAAATGTTTTAGGATGTTTTGCCTTTCTTAATTATTTTTGTCTCATAATATGTCCCTTGTCTTGAAAAGCTAAACCCCTTTTTTTGAATTCCTCCCTCCAGCCTATAAACACAGCTAAATATCTTTTCTTTCCTGCCAAAGCAAAGCAAACAGACAAAAAAATCAAACACTTTTTCAACCTTATAGTTATCTCAAGTTACCATTCTCTGTCTTTGCCATTTAATATTTTAAAATACATGTATATGTGTTTTAATTACAAAATTTCTGTAACATATAAAGTTCAGAAAATACATATACCATTTTTAAAACTCCAAAACAATTATAATCATTTTATATATTTTAGTGGAGGACAGAGGAGCCTGGCATGCTATAGTCCATAGGGTTGCAAAGAGTCAGACATGACTTAGCTGAACAACAACAGTATCTTACATATGCACAAGTATGTATGCTTTTTGCTGTTATTACCCATGTCGCTAGTGCTTTTTTAGTTTTCTATCTTCTTCTTTTACTTAATAAGTATTTTTCCATATTGTTCCATAATCTTAGTTATTTTAAATGACTGCATCACATACAATGGAGTACACAAATTCCAATTTTTAAAACAATAATGTATTCAGAAAGTTCAGTTGCTTCCAGCTTTTAAGTCTTATAAATAAATATTGCTATAAACACATTCATTCATACAGCTTTCTCTTTTATAACTACTAAACTTTCTGAAAGAACAGTCAGTATTTCATGCTTCTACCTATCTGCTTACCCCTAGCTCTTGAAATATATCTGCTTCTATTTTACTATGAAATGACTCTGAAAGATCACAATTGTCTAGTTGACAACCCAATGCTTCTAAACCTGTATCATCCTGAATCTCTCCATAGCACTTAACACTGTTGGCTTTCTTGAAACTCCACACATTACTCCTTGATTTATGTGCAATGTTGTTGTTATTCATCTGTTGAGTCGTGTCCAACTCTTTGCGACACCATGAACTGTAGCACATCAAGCTTCCCTGTCCTTCACTATCTCCTGGAGTTTGCTCAAACTCATGTCCATTGAGTCAAGGATGCCATCCAACCATCTCACGCTCTGTAACCTCCTTCTCCTCCTGCCCTCAATCTTTCCCAGTATTAGGGTCTTTTCTAATGAGTCAGCTCTTCATATCAGGTGGCCAAAAGTATTGGAGCTTCAGCTTTAGCACCAGTCCTTTCAATAAATATTCAGGACTGATTTCCTTTAGGATTGTATTTGTAATCCTTTAAGGTGTGTAATGTATGGCCAAGGTGTGCCTACTTCTCTGACCACACTTTCCTTGCATCCACCTTATTTTCTGAAATTGTGCTATAGACCCTCTCTACCCCTCCTCTCCTTTGGCAATCTCATGGCTTCATTGATTTTATCTCTGCAGAGGACATCCAATGCATATTCCCAACTTTGATCTTCATTCTGAACTTCAATCCCATGTTTTTACTTGATGATCATTTCTACCTAGATACCTCACATTAGAAGGACTTTCACAAAAATCATCATCTTTCCTTCCATAATTTCTCGTCTTCCTATGGACCCTGGTCATTTAGGCTTTAATTTTGACTTTCACCTCTCCATCTCACCTCTCCATCTTTGTCTCCTTGCCACTTGTTCCATCATGTGAACCTGAAGCTATTTCATGAATAGGCATGTGATTCAACTATGGCCTAGGAGATTGGAGGGAGGTGACAGGGGAAGTGAAGGGTGGTCCTGAGAAACATTTTTCCTCTCCTTGTGCTGTGCTTAGTCGCTCAGTTGTGTCCAACTCTTTGCAACCCCATGGACTGTGGCCCTCCAGGCTCCTCTGTCCATGGGGGTTCTCTATGGGTTGCCATGGAGTTACCATGCCCTCTTCCAGGGGATCTTCCCAACCCAGGGATTGAACCCAGGTCTCCTGCATTGCAGTCAGATTCTTTATATTGTCTGAGCCACCTGGGAAGCCCTTCCCTCTCTTCAGAAGAACTCTTTTTCTTCCTCTGGACATGAGAAATGATGCCTGGGACTGCCATTACCATCTTGCTATTATCAGCTATAGAATGATGCCAACATCCAAGACATCAGAGCAGAGATGGCCAGAACCTGGTCTTTGATAATATTATCAAGTTTCTGAATCTTTCAAGTCTGAAGTTTACACTACTTTGTAATTACCAAACTTGTGAAATATAAATTTTCTTATTGCTTAAGATTGAGCAAGCTCCAGGAGTTGGTGATGAACAGGGAAACCTGACATGCTGCAGTCTGTGGAGTCACAAAGAGTCAGACACAACTGAATAACTGAACTGAACTGAAGCCATTTAAAATTGGAATTTACTATATCCTTAATTATAGACCACTTTACATCAACTCACTATCTCTCATTTGGTCTATTTCAAAGCTATGTGGTCTTTATGCCCTCACACCTAATCCATTTCATAATCTGCTGCTAGATTATCCTTCCTAGAGAACTATTTGATCATATCTTTTGTCTTGTCCAAAGACCTTTAGTAACTTCCCATTGCCTAGAGCTTAGTCCAAGCTCAGCAGCTTACCATTTGTGGTTTTGTACACCCCTATATTATCGTAGCTCAGTTGGTAAAGAATCTGCCTGTGATGCAGGAGACCCAGGGTCTCCTTATTCCTGGGTCGGGAAGATCCCCTGGAGAAGGAAATGGCAACCCATTCCATTATTCTTGTCTGGAGAATCCCATGCACAGAGGAGCCTGGCAGGCTACAGTCCATGGGTTCACAAGAGTCGGACATGACTTAGTGAATAAACCACCACCACCACACCCCTATAGATCCCACCTGCCAATGCAGGTTAGACCCAAGAGACACGGGCTCGATTCCTAGGTTGGGAAGATCCCCTGAAGGAGGGCATGGCAACCCACTTTGGAATTCTTTTCTGGAGAATCACATGGACAGAGGAACATGGCAGGCTGTCATCCATAGTGTCACACAGAGTCGGACAGGACTGAAGCGACTTAGCACACACAGGCACAGGCACAGTCCGTTGAATGTACCTCTCTTTTTCCCAATTTGTTTACATTTTCTCTGTCTGGAATATTCTTGCTCCATTTCCACTTGCATATGCACAATCTTCTGGAAACTGTCCCTGATGTTTCCCCTACTGCCAGTCTATGCAAGGTAGTCTCTCCTTCTAAACTTCTGTGGTGTTTATTACTGTCTACTTTGTATTGACGTTATTGGTATTTATACAGTGTACTATTCTTGCCTACTACCAGTGCTGTACAATAGAGCTTTCAGTGATGATGGTTAATGAGCACTTGAGATGTGGCTAATGCAACTAAGGGCCTGAATTTTTCCTTTTAATTAATTTAAATACAAATAGCTACCGGTAGCTAGTGGCTACACAGTACTAGACTAAAAGGCTCTTGAGTGTAGTACAGGGATTGTATCTTGTTTTATCTCTGCAATCATTAGAGAGAGCATCTGAAAGGCACAGTATGTTTTGTTCCCTCTTGTTTTCTCCACAGAGCCTTGTGGGTAATAGACACTGCATATTTACTGGATCACTAATTATGGATATCACATTTACTAAATATATAAGTAAGGGTTCCTAACTATTTTTGTTCCCAATTTAAGTAATTTAAATAAGGGAGAAGAAGGAAAAGTTGAATGACCAAAACTCCCATCTGTTACTGAGAAAAATGGCTGGTACCATTGTGAAAGGATATCTCTCTTTCTCTTTCATTGTGCAAGAGTATCTCTATTTCTCTATCTCACAATATTCCTTCTTTTGGTTAAGTAAGGAACTCTGCAGTTTAAAGCTCAAATGTTTTATTTTGCAATAATTCCATACAGTGAAAAGTTTCAAGGATAGTACAGAAATTCCCATATTCACCAAGTTTTTTTAAAAATATTTAAACATATTTTAAAATTTAAAAATAACCATGTAGTTGCCAAGGGCTGTGGGAAGGGAGAGAGGGAGTTAGTGTTTAGTGGGTGTAGAGTTTCAATACTGCAAGATGAAAAAGTTCTAGATATTCACAATAACTGAATATATTTAACACTACTAAACCGTACACTTAAAAATGGTTAAGATGGTAAATTTAAGGTTATGATTTTTACTACAAAAAAAAAAAAACAGATTCCCACTTTCTAGCATGACAACAGTTAAACCATCCTTGAAAAATAAGCTATAATGTCATGAACTCCAAAAAAGAAAGTATCTTCTCTTTTGTCCTGTGAATGATCCTTCTTGGAATCCATCTGTTCTTGTATTTTGGAAATCTCACTTTTTATTAGTCCTTTGTTATGGCTCATTTTTTTTGTTTTAGAAGATAACCACTTTTCCATCATATTTGAACTTCAACAGAAATAAAACTGATTCTCAGTGAAAAAAAATATTACCTAGATTCATCAGTTTTTATCAATCTTTCTGTATATGTGAATGGGATATGTGAGAAATGTGTACATATGCATAAGGGTTACAATTTCTTTTTTCTGATCCATTAGGGGAAAAATTGCATACATGTTTCCTTTATCCCTTAATATTTCAGTGTGTTTTCTTATGAACAAGGATAGTCTCATACATAATATATTCAGGAAACTTAAATGGATACCGTACTTTAATCTATAGTTCATATTCCACCCACACTGATTATCCCAATAATGTCCTTTATAGCACTTTCTTCCCCCAATAAAGGATCCAGTTCAAGGTCACAACTTGCATTTAGCTGTCAGGTCTTTAGTTTCCTTTAATCTGCAGTTTTATTTTGCTTTCAGAACATTGACAGTGTTTTAAGAATACAGGCCAGTTATTTTGTAGAATTTTACTCTATTTGGGTTTGATGCTTCTCATTAGATCCAGGTTAAAGCTTTTGCTTCAAGGATGTATTGTTATACATACCTTCTCTGCCACCCACTGGTTCTTAGACTTGAGCTATTCACACTTATTTGTACTCCTAAGATTATAAAACATTATAGTTCTATTAAAATGTGTATATATTTCATTAAATAAATTTCTAACAATAGTTTGGATAAAATACGTAATTCTACCATTTCAAAAGCAATCGTTGGCTCTATATTTTATAGTGGTTTTGCTTAAACCTATTAAATAATGGATTCAATTGCTCTAAACTCATTTCATCAATTAATTTAACATTTAGTTTGGAAATAGTTCCTCGGAGAGAACTAATGTAAAGTATTAAGTTTCAGTGATCTTTTTTATTATCCAACATTGAACACATTAAAACTGTAGTGTTCCCATTTTTTTTAATCCTAATTTACTCCTCTTAATGATATCAATAGAAAAATACTTATATTCTGATATAGTACGTAACAATGAGTACTTTCAGTTTTTTGATGTGAGGAAAAGTTTTGAACTGGTGTCCTATCCCAATATTTCAAGGATTTTTAAATGATACTGGCGAAAGTACCTTAACCACAGAGAATGTGTGTGTGTGTGTGTGTGTGTGTGTGTGTGTGTGTGTGTACACTCGCTTAAAGACTCTGGCTGTAACCGTAGAGAAGCCTGTACTTCTTAAAGGGTGTGTGGGTGTGCGTGTGCGTGTGTGTGTAGAGAAGCCTGTACTTCTTAAAGGGGTGTGTGTGTGTGTGTGTGTGTGTGTGTACACGGGTTTAAAGGCTCTGGCTGTAACCACAGCGCTCATTCTGGAGGATTCTTCTGGGGAGTAAGAATCGTTTCAAGAAACTGGCAGGGAGATGGACATTTTGGACAGGGACAAAAAAAAATGCTGTAGTGTTTTGGACACCATTAAAACGCCGAATGTTTAAATAAATATCTTACATTGTGAGAAATGTGTGAGTGTTGAACACGTTTTGTTTCAGGGGGAAATTAAACAAATATTTCTTTAAGAAGATAGAAACAAGTCTTTCCTTCTCCTCCCCCCACCCCCCCCCCAAGTAAAAGTGTCTTTGGCTCAACTTCTAGGACTTCTAGGAACGTGCAATTAAAATAAAATCGAAACAACAAAACCCTCGCAGCATTTAGACTGGTTTTCTTTCCAGCGCTCAAGAAAACTCAAGAGCCCAACACTTTTCCAGACTCGAAGCTGCGAGCTTCGAGCCTTTTAGGACGTGTCCCGCACGTCCTCGGGACGACGCCGGTCTCCCGCTCGGGTCACCCCCGTCAGCCTGAGGCCTCCTACCCGCCGGCCTCTGAGGGGGTGTGTCTCCGCCCCGCAGCCGCCGCACACCCGCCTCCGCGGCAGGCCCACCTGCCGCCCTCGGCGGCCCGGCCGGGAGCAAGCGCGGGGCGGCTGCGGCGTCCGGTCCGCCCCCGGCCGGGACCTCGGGGCCCTTTTCCCGCGCAGCGAGGCCGGCTGCCCTGCAGGTCCCGCCGCCCGCTTCCGGACAGGCCGAGCCGCGGGGAGCAGAGTTCTTTTCTCCTTTCAACCCAAACTGCGAGCGGCCCCCATTGGGGGCGGGAGGGGAGGGGAAACCTGCTCCTTCCCTACACACACACACACACACACACACACTCCCCTCCAAGTAACGGCGGCCGGGATAAAACTTCAAAAGTAGGATCCCAGGCCCTCCCGGAGCCGTTTGCCTCGGCGCCCGTTCCCGCACAGCCCCGGCGGCCGCCCGCGCCTATCCGGGCGGCCAAGCAACCTTCTCGCTCCAGCCTTCGCAGGGCGGGCGTGGAGGCTGCGAGTGTCGGGGGAGGGGTACAGGGCGGAGAAAGAGCATCCCCTCGCCGCTGCTGCCGCCGCCGCCGGCCGCTCCCCCGCCACCCGACTGAGGGAAGGCCTCGTCACAGCCGCCGCCTCAGCAGCGGCCGCAGATCTCGCGGTGTTTGCCGGCGGCCGCGCCGCCATATTGTGTGACAGTATTTTGATTTGCACTGGGCTGGCGGAGCCGCGGCGAGAGCGAGCGAGAGCTGGGGGGGTGGGGGGAGGGCAGGCGAGCGCGAGGGGGGTGGGGGCCGAGGGAGGTAGGGAGGCCGAGCGAGCTGGAGCGGAGAAACGGGGAGCGGCGACGCCACCCAGCCATCGTTTTTGATCTGCAGCGGCCGCCGGCGGGGCGACCCAGCCCGACCCCCCTCCCCTCCCCCTCAGCCACGAGCGGCGGCGGCGGCGGCGGCGGCGGCCGGAGGGAGTTGGCGGCGGCGGCGGCCGATCGGAGGGGCTGAGTGGGGAGGGAGGGAGGGCTGAGGTGTCCCCCCTGCCGGGTGGAATCGGAGGCGGCGGCGGCGCTGGCGGCGGCTGTGGTGGAGGCGGCGGCGGCGACGGTGGAGACGGCTGCCCTAGTGGGAGAGGCGGCGGCGGCCGAGGAGGAGGAGGGGGAAGCGGCGGCGGCGGCGAAGGGTAAGCGGACAGCGCTGCCGGGCCTCGGCGGGACCCCCAGTCCCGGCTCTCCCCTCATTTCCCCGCACCAGCCCCCCCTCTTCATCTGGAAGGGACTCTGCCGACTCGCGAGGCCCTTGCGGGGCGTCCGCTTCTTCCTCTCACTCTTCCTCTCCTCCGCCTCCTTCCTTCCCCAGTGGCGAGGTAGAGAGGGAGGCCCCCCCAAGTCCTCCTGAGCGGCCGGGGGTGGGGAGCATCGGGCCGGGCCTGGGCTCCGGGGAGTAAGTGTGTAGGGGGAGGGGGAGATTCATTGGAGTCGGGCGCCGGGAGAGCCCCGGGTGGGGGAGGGTGCCAGGGGGGTGGGGAGGGCCCCTGCCTGCACGGGTGCCCCCCGGTCCGCCCCTTTGGCATGTGTGAGATGGGGGGTGGGGGAAGGAGAAAGCTTTTGGGGGAGAGTTGTGGCCCGAATCAAGATGACTTCGGGGCGAGGGGAAAGACCGAGGGAATCTGGTGGTGCTAGTGGAGGGGAGACCGTCGTTTCCCTTTCCAGTATTGGTTTTCTGCAGCCTTTTTTCAAGTGGGGAGCCAGCCCCTCTGGGAACTTGTGGCCCCTAGATTTCAGTGGATAGATAATTCTAGCTTTCTGTCCGATCAGTCTCAAACCCTAAGACTGTGGTTGTGGCAGGAGGCTGGAAGGGTCTGGGTATCGCCGAACAGGTGACAGGTGTATCTTTCTGTGGCTGATGCTGTGGGATGGCCCGGGCAGGGTAGTGTACCACAGTGTCAGAGACCGTGTGCGTTTGTATTTATGTGTTTGGCCATGTTTCATTCCATATATAGTATATTTGAGATGTTAGGTTTCCATTCTTCAAGTCGGCTTAATTGTTGTGGAGAAATTCTTCAAATGTTTCTGATAAGAGGGGTTTCCAGGAGGGTGGAGGGAATTTGCAGCTTCCCGGGGGTTTCTCAGGAGTCCGTGAATTTCGGGTCGCCAGTACGAGGCTGTTTTCAGTGCTCTATTTCATTGGAAAGTTCTTGAACACTAAGGTCGTATTTGAGGCAACAGTGAGGCAGTATAATTTTGCATCCATTTTGTCTGTTTTAGGTAGGTTTGTAAAAGTGTCAGACTTTAAGGTCAGGTTGATTCACATTTTTATGAAAGGAATCACTTTGTGCTTTTGCTCACTCTAAAGAGTATGTTGCTCATTATGCAATTTCGGATTTGGCCGGGAATTTTGGTGGGCATGGAACAGAATTTTGCTTTCAGTTTTTATACTACTACTGCTTACCACACTCCTCATACAGTGGCAGAGTATTGACACCTTTTAAAAAATATCTTTGAATTCCTTGTAACAGTGAAGTCGTGCTTGCTTTTAATCCCAGTTTGAAACTTTAGATTTTGAAACCATTACATTTTCTAATAAAGACAGACATGCTTTTCCTCTTGTGTGCTTTGGCTGAGCACTTAAATTAGAAACAATGGGAGGAATTGTTAGATAAATGAGTTACAAATTTTAAAAGGGTCACGTTTAAAAAGGATCTATAGCTTTTTTAAAAAAGTGTATGGAACGAATATATTGAATGATGGCACTATCAGCGTGTTAACAGGAAATAGAATAAAAATTCCAGTGATTCAGAACTTCTGTTGGTTTTTCCCCCCTTAAGTCTTATCAGTTTCTAATAGAGGGTGCTTAATATTGAAATCTTTAAAGGATCAACTGAAAGTTGAATGTGTTAATTGGATGACTTAGTCATCTACTGCATATACTGTTACTTCATTTTTCTTTTGGGCAAGTGGAATACCTTTTCTTGAGTTCAAAACCATTCTCAGGGAACCCTGATGAATGCATGCCTTTCCCTTCTCTTTAGTAAACTGTCACATGGTGCAGCCTGTGCTTTTGTAACTTGTTAAGTGTATAAACAGTCTCATCTGGTAGAAATTTTCTGAAAAATGTTTTAACTTAATCTGATCTGATTGAAATAACACCTATATTTGGTCCTCTCTTTACTGGAAAGAAGCACTTGCCTTCAGCTAATGATATTATTTAAACCTTGCATATAATTATTGCATCTAATGAAATCAGGAGGTTTTTAAACTACAAAGTAAGCATTACTCAGATCCCCAATTACATTATTACTGAGTATTGCTTATTTAGTATTAGTAACACATTACACTTGGGTAACTGTCTTAAAATGATTAGTCTTATGTCCTGACAGAAATAAAAATTTATTATACTTCTGTACATTTCTCTGTAAGGAAAATTCTTTTTCAAAATACTATTTAGGATAAAATCGACATATGTATCTATGAACATATGGCACTGTGCAAAATAGGTGTAATGTACACCATTTGCATGAAACTCTGTGGGTTTCTGTGCCCAAAAAGTCCCATGAGGAATGTGTGAATTTTCTGAAACAGCATTTTTTTTTAAATTGTATAAACTCAAGACTAAAATTTTATTTTTTAACAATTATCAACATACGTTAAAAGGCAATGTTTTACATTGTTGTAGATGTTTTTGGAAAAAAGTTCCTGATAATCTTTACAACATATAAAATTTGTGAATTAAACTATAATTCAAGAAAGCTTCAGTTCCTTTGTATCTCTACCTGGCCAGGCTCCTGTGGCCCAAAGGAGAACAATAGTAGCACTTTTCCATTATGTCACTAATGTCATCTTCATTTGATCCATCTAAGATTGGGACTCTGTAAAATAGAGGGATTATGAGGTAATAACAGAGGCAAATGTGAAAATGGGGCAAAATAGTAATGAGGAAGAAGGTAGGGGCTAAGATGCTAGTAGAGGATTAGATGGACAGTTGTAGGCAACTAGGAAAATGGAGATGTGAAGAGTGGTGGGTGCCAGCACAGGAAAGTGACCATGCTGGACTGCTGTAAGGAGATTTGGTCTGAATCTTTTGATAGACTCGCAGTCTGTATGTCATATTTTAAAAAATGAGTCAATAAAAATCGATGAAAGTCTGAATGAAATGCTTAACTTTAATGCTGGAATGCTAGTAGTAAGTAATTTTTAATCCTCTGTATTAAGATGATAAGGATTTGGTGACTGAAATCATATGAAATCTAAACATATGTATTCATATGTTCTTACTTCTTTGCCTCTGGCTCATATTTCCAGAATACTTATATACTATTTTAAGATTTCATTTTTTTATGGTGAATGACAGAATGTTGTTTACTCCCTAAGTCGTGTCCAATTCTTTTGTGACCCCATAGACTGTAGTCTGCCAGACCCCACTGTCCATGGAATTCTCCAGGCAAGAATACTGGAGTAGGTTCCCATTTCCTTCTCCAGGGGATCTTCCTGATACAGGGATTGAACCTGCATCTCCTGTATTGGCAGGCAGATTCTTTACCACTGAACCAAGGCCACTGACTTAATCAGAAAGCTAAAATCCCTGAGTAAGTACTCAGGGGTAGCCAGTACTGTGCTTTATGTTCCCTTTGTGATATGCTTAGTCACTTGGTCATGTCTGACTGTTTGCGACCCCATGGACTGTATAGCCCACCAGGCTCCTCTGTCCATGGGATTCTCCAAGCAAGAATAAGGGAATAGGTTGCCATGCCCTCCTGCAGGTGATTTTCCCAACCCAGGGGTCAAACCCAGGTCTCCTGCATTGTAGGCGAATTCTTTACCGTCTGAGCCACCAGGGAAGCACATGTTCCCTTTAGTTAACTACTAAACTTGCCTGTGATCTTGATAGAGTCAGAGATTAAGAATGGCTCTCTTTTTCTTAGTTTTTTTTAAGTATTCCATTCCTTAAAACACATCGTTTGGTATTAAGGAGTACTTAATACTAGCCTTCCAGCATTAAAGTTACTCATTTCATTTAGACTGATTTTTATTGACTCATTTTACAAAATATGCTTAATTTTTAATTTCTGAATCCTAAAGGAATGGGCTTCTATTAAAAAGCACAGTAAAATGTGTCAGCTGAGAAGTTAATGTTTTGGAAGGAGATAGACATCAGAATTGCCACAAATCAAAACTGTGAATATTAATTTCAACAAAGGATTTCTATGAAAATTGATTTAAATTTTGGCACTTTAAAAAGTGCTTTGTTTGAAATATAATTTATGTAGACCCCAATAGAGGATGTTTGCTAAATGAAACTTTGCTGAATGTGTCTTTTTTTGATTTTCCTTAACATTTTATTTTAACAAGAAATTTTATTGGACTTATAATCTGTTTCAGCTCAAAATTTGGTATCAAGGAAGTGGTAAATTTCTTTTGGCCTTTAATATCTTAACATTAACCTTTTTAGTATTTCCTACATAGTAAAAGAAAAGAGAAACTAATATTTCTTGAATACCTACTGGGTGTCAGGTTTTCTATTGTTTCACAAATATTAATTGAGCACTTAATATGTGCCAGGACTCTTCGAGATGTTGGAAATGACAACTGGATAACATAGACAGGATTTCTGTCCTCGTGTAGTTTACATTTTAGTAGTGGAAGACATAATAAATGAGGAAAATCAAGTGTGTCTGGGAAAGAAAAGTACTGTGGAGAAATGTAAGACAGAAAAGGGGGTTGGGGAACAGACATCGCCTATCTGCTCTTTTAAAAACTGCATAATGGATATTATATTTGATTTCAGAAACAAAAACTCCCATACATAAATTTTTTCTTTTAAGCCTATATTTCATAACTTGGGAACGACATTATGTTTATACTTCAGAGTTTTAATTAATAGCAGTTTGGTGTTGGTAGTGCTTCAGAAAGCTGCTTTTTGGCTCAATAGAAAACTTGGAGTCAGCTATACTGGTTTCAATCCTGATTTTGCTGCTTAATAGCTTTGTGATTTGAGATCAACTACAATTTCTCAGCCTCTTTGAGCTTATTTTCATCTCTGTAAAATGAGTGTATCTATAAGGTTGTTATGATAAATTATACAGTTTGTGTAAATTATCTAATTTATAGAAGGGGCTTGATAAATTGGAACTTTTTTGTCTGTTGCTTATCTGGAGTTCTGTTATAAAACAAACATAGTTGAAGTTGGTAACCCTTCCAAGAAGCTTTCACAGCGCTGTGGGGGAGATTGTTTGATACACATTGTATTTGAACAGGTACCACTCTTCTCTGGTAGAATGAGGTTAATTAAAACTCAACTGTAATTTGTAGTCAAACTTTCTGGGGAGTTTGTGCATATTGTCGAATCAGTATGCTGTAGGAGTAAACCTGGTCTTTATGCTGAAAACACATGGTGACTGATCTTATTAATAAGCTGGATATCAGCATTTTAAGAAGTAGATAAAAATATTGTATAGGGTCGGTGGAAACACTGTGAAACCTTTAGCACAGTCAAGTATTCAGTAAATGTTCACTTTTTCTTTAATTATTATGCCTTTATTGTGTGATGGGGGTAATCCAAAGTATTCACAAAGTATTAAGGAAAACTTTACAAAGAGAAAATAATGCTAATTGTGGATAAGTTTTTTGAAGAAAGAGAGGAATGGTCTGTCAGATTGCAGGTATTGTTTCTCATTTTTAGCCTGGGAAATCATGTCTCACTTTCCTTTCAGGCTTGACTTCACCATATCTTCAGTGCCTGGCCTGTGCTTTGGAGCTCAAGAAATACTTTGTGTTCAGTGCTGAAAGACTCTTAGTGATAGTGTTCCTTTGGTATCACAACTCTTTTTGGTAGTGAGCACCTTTTGATTTCGAAAAGTGCTTGCGCTGGACGTAAGCCTTTAAATCTCTTGTTTTAAGCACAGACTGAGGTATCACACAGAGTGTTCTGAATGCCATTTTTTTTTTTCAATTTAGCCAAAAGTTTGAAAAAGATCCTAGAGATTAGAAGGAAGAAATCATTTATTTTACAACTAGATTAGTAGTTGTGAACCTATTCATATGAAGTTATTGACATTAAAGTAAAAAAGTGAATAGCAATTTTTAAAGCAGAGGAGAAAAAATAATTCACACATAATTTTTCACTCTTATCTCTTGTCTGTCTCTTTAAGGCAATTTCAATGAAACTGTAGATTTATACTGTCATTATAAATTAAATGGCTCAGTCAATTTCTTACATTTCTATGATGTGGAGAATATTGGTGTTTTCATGGAAAAGGGAAAACATCCCACCCCACCCCACCCCACCCTTACCAGTAACCATTTTTCAGATGTTTAAATCTTAGCATCAGTCAGCTTTTTCCTGTTCTGTGGCAAGTTATTCTCTGCCTAATGAATACAGTAATAATTTTAGCTTTCCTAAAACTGAAGACTTCCCTAAGGTCTAAGATCTTTAGTCATTTATGTAAATTATTTCTTGGCTTAAAAAAAAGCCAAGATTTTTTTTGAAGATTTATAGAAACAAATTGCTTGATATTCAGATTTGTTTTAGAAATGAGCTAGGAATACCTGCAATTGAATATTTTTATACTCTTGTGGGATTTTGCTTGTTTGCTTGTTTTTAACTGTAACAAAACCTACCACTGGAAAGGGATACTACTACAGGCTGTCAGCTGGAGTGGCTTCAGAAAGAAAGTCTTGATTTATCCACAAACAGGTACAATGTAGATAAGGGCATTTTAAGAATTTGTAATATTTTAATTGCCTTATTAAAAAAATGGTATTCTTGTTTCATTTAAGAAAAAAAAGAACAAAGCAAAACACAGTCCTTGTACAAGCCAGAAGCCAAATGGAATAAAGTAGAGGTTGGAATGGTCCCACAGAGAGAAGAAGCAAGAGTAACAAAGTGTAGGATTTAAAAGATTTTGGTGGAAACATGAATGCTGATTGTTTTTAATAAAATGATTCAAAAGAATCCATCTGTTAAAGAAAATCTGTGACCCGTGCAACCAGCCCCTGCCCATGCTTGCCTCAATGTAAGTCAAAAGCAATATACCACATACTGAGGTATATTCTAGAGATTGGTGCTATTATCAAAAACTTCAGAGTTTCTGGGGGGTTGATTCTGATCATTTAACTTGTCTATTTGGCTAGTGCAGAAGACAAGATTCTGGGAGAATAACAGATGACAGTGTATTATTGAGGTGAAAAAAGGGCAAAAAAGCAAATTTTCACTTAAGTTAACTATACTTAAATAATGGGAAGCAGTTTTACACTTGTAATTTAGTTTTGTTAGGTTTTTCTCTCAGGATACCTGTTCAATTCATTTTTCTCAACAAGAAAAATAAAAGGGAAGTAACTTCTATGTTATTTAATTTACAGTAACTCTTTAGACCAAGGGTGAAATAAAACATCACCAGTATTTTTTTAATTCAATAATATTATTTTCTATGTCCATATTTCACATTCAGAAAAGATTTAGTGCTAAATTTCCTGATGTTTATTACTGGATTGACTGATTTTTTTGCTTTGATTTTTTTCTAAAAGTTTTTTATGTTAATTCCTCGAACTGGTGGTGGTTGTAGAATATTTTGCTCTACTAGTGAGTATTAATTGCTATTTGTATAAATAATATTTAACAGATTAGTAATATACTTGTATTACACAGTTATGCTTATACTAACATTTTCTTTTCATCAGCTTTTATTGGTGGTGAGTTATCACTAGAAAATAATTACAGAGAAGGTAGTAATATAGGCAAGAAAATCTACTTTTTAAAAGGAATTCAGAACAGAGTATGTGTTGCATTTTAATTCATTAAGTACATTGTGGTAAAATTGCTTGGGTTACTTTTTAAAAGAGTATTGATGACCAGATGAACATGAGCATCTACTTTTTGGGACACAAGCTGATGTATGTAGGGGTCACAGTTAAGTAGTTACTAGAATTAAAGAGAGAAAGTTCTCAAGATACCTTAAGGGATCACTGTCATCAAAAGTTGAACATCAGGCACTGTGTATTTGCATTGAGAGTAATTTGATGTTTACCTTGTGACAAGTGTAAACCTGCTGTTTGCTGCTTTATGATGATTTTCAAAGGAAATGGAAAAATAAACATGTGGAAATGAAGTTTAAAAAAAACTTCCCATTTCCACAAAGCCAGTTCTTTTTTACATATGAAAATGTATTGACACCTGTTGGTTGAGCTTGATTTTTCTTTTTCTTGAGATTTCTCTAGCTGAGGTGAGGTTGCCCTGAGTGAGACATCCTCCTCCTCTTCGTGGACACCAGCGTGAATTTATAGGATGATGGTTCGGAGTCCTTGCCGTAGCTTTGTGAATGAAATAAATCCATTATATTCTTTTGAGGAAGGAAACTGGTTCACAGGAAAATGGAACTGGTGATCTTAGCCTAACCAAGCTGAAGAATCAGTACTTCAACTTCTGTAGGGTAATACATGACCAAAAGAATAGAAACTCCTTAGAGTTTGTTTCATATGCCTTCTCTGATACACCTGTGCACAATAGCTGACTAACCCAAGAAGTCTTGCCTGATTCATCCTCTCACCACGAGTCAAGTCTGCTTTATTAGTCAACCTAATTCACCTATCCAGTAGTTTTGAATTAGTTTTGAGTCCTGCTTGTGTGCCAGGTACTTTGCTTGGTGATGAGACTGGAAAGATGAGTAAGATGTGTCCTTGCCCTCAAGGGACAGGTATACAAACTAGCAAATGCAGTGACCAGGTTCGATGTAAGACACTTTAGGGATCTACAGGAGGGAGTGTCCGACCCTGTGAGGGAAGGAAAGATATGAGAGGGAATTCTTCCTAGGAAAAGTGACGCAATCTGTGTGCCAGATAGGCAAGGAAGAGGAGACTTTGGGAGAAGCAAGGCCATTTCAGTCAGAACAACATGCGTAAAGGATGGAGGTAGGAGAGGACACGCCTGCTCAGTACAGTGTATTAAGTACCAGTGGTGGGTTAATCGGAAGTGAGGTAGAAAATGAGCAGAGCATGAAAATACTTGTGTACTCTATAAAGCAGATTTGACTTCATCCCATAAATGATGGAATGTTTAAATTAACATTCTAGAAAGATTTCTCTGGCTCTAGAGTAGAGAATATTTAGGAGCTGGGGGTGGGGTGGAAGAGGTAGCTTTATAACCGTTTATTTGAGAATTGATGAAGAGATGAGTTAAGGCTGTAATTAAGGAGAAGAGTGGGTGATGAATTTGAGAGTACTGAGTGTGAAGTAAGGTAAGAATCTCACACGCCCTGGCTTGAGTACCTGGGTGCAAAGTGTAATGCCTGCCAGTCATCAATACAAGAACATGCCAGGGGCACAGGTGAGGAAGATACTTGAGTTCTGTTCATGGTTTTGTGGTTCCTATAGAGAGAGAAAGAAGAAGACACCACTTTATGTGTGGTGGGGAGCGGTAACAACTGGGAAGTCTTCTCTGATTAGATGACATTTGAGCAGGTATCTGGGTGAAGTAATAAAGATAAAACTTTCTAAATAGAGAGGTGGGAGCATGCCTGCTGTGTTCTAAGAGCAAGAAGACCAGTGTGGTTGGAATTGAGAGTGGGAGAATTGTGGATGAGATCCTAGTGAGTATGTGCTTTTCGTGTAGTGCCTTTAGATTGCAGTGGGGATTTTAGTATTTAGGATGAGCTTAGAAGCCACTGAAGGGTTTTAAAACATGAGCTATTTGCCTTTTCCCCTCCTCTCACTTGTTAGAATATAATTTGAGAGTGGCTATGTGTGTGTAATTCTATATTATTTTCTTCTATGTAAATTCATATAACCCTCACAGTCAGGATACAGAACTAGATCTGTTCCGTCAGCACTAAGAAACTCCTCTGTACTACCCAGCCTTAACCACTGATCTATTCTCCATCACTGTAATTTTGTCACTTGGAGAGTGTTATAAAAGTGGAATCATACATTGTGTGATCTTTTGAGATTGGCTTTTTTCCCTCAGCATTAGACCCTTGAGATGCATCCTAGTTGTTTCTTGTATCAGTGGTTCGTTCCATTTTAATTCTAAGAAGTGTACCTTTGTGGCTGTGTGTTTTAGTCGCTCAGTCATGTCCGACCCTTTGAGACCCCATGGACTGTAGCCCGCCAGGCTCCTCTGTCCATGGTATTCTTCAGGCAAGAATACTGGAGTGGGTTGTCATTCCCTTCTCCAGGGAGGAAGTTGGAAGGGTACCCTTGTATGGTGTACCACAATTAGTTCAGTCGTTGACTGAAGGACTTTAGTGTTTCTAGTTTGGGGCTATAAACACAAAGCTGCTGTGAACAGTTTTGCAGGTAAAATATGTTTTCATCTCTCTAGGATAAGTCCCCTGGAGTACAGTTGCTGGGTTGTGTGATAAATATATATTTAACTCTATAAGAAACTGCCACTTTTCCAGAATGGCTGAATTTACCCTCCCACCATCAGTGTGTAAGAGATAAAATTTTTCTGCATCCTTGTCAGCATTTGATACTGTCAGGATATTTTTTATTTCAGCCATTCTAATAGATACGTAGTGATAGCTCATTGTAACATTAGTGTGTGTTTCCCTAATGGCAAATGGTGTTGAATGTGTTTGCGTGTGCTTGTTTGATGTCTGTATATCCTCTGTGAAGTGTCTGTTCAGGTCTTCTGTGTATGTTCTAATGTGATTGTTTTCTTGTTGAGTTTAATGAGTTATTTATATATTCTGGATAGAAACACTTTGTCAAATATGTGATTTGCAAATATTTTCTCCTGGTCTGTAGCTTACTTTTTCATCTTCTTAATAGAGGCTTTTGCAAAGAAAATAAGTATGAAGTCTAATTTATCTTTTTTCTTTTATGAATTGTTTTTGTGTTATCAAGTCTAATATCTCCCTAACTTTAGGTTCCAAAGATTTTCTCCTGTTTTCTTCTAAAAGTTTTCTGAAAAGCTTTACACCTTACATATGTAGATCTGTGACCCATTTTTACTTAATTTTCACATAAAGGTATAAAGTTTAGATTGAATTTCATTTTTTGTCTGTGAAATGATCAGCTGTTACAATACCACTTGTTGAAAAAAAATTACCCTTCCTCCATTGAATTAATTTTGCATCTTTGTCAAAAATCAGATAGATGGCTGTGCTATGACGGTCTACTTCTAGATTCTCTATTCTGATCTATTGATGTTTGTGTTTATCCCTGTACTAGTATCTCATTTTCTTGGTAACCGTAGCTGTATGGTAAGTCCTAAAACCAGGTAGTGAAATTTCCCTAATTCTTTTTCAGAATTGTTTTTAACTATTCTGTTTCCTTTCCATGTAAAATCTAGGATCTATTAAAAAAAATGCTGGAATTTTGGTAGGAATTTCATTAAACCCTTAGATCTATTTAGGGGAAATTGATATCTTTATTTTGTTAAAAATAAAATAAAATCTTTCAATCCATAACCCAGTTTATATCTCTCCTTATATTTAGATTGTCTGATTTCTTTGATCAGCATTTTATAGCTTCTAACAGACACACATTTTATATATGTTTTGCTAGATTTGTACCTAAGCACTTTTTTTTTTTTTGGACCAGTCATAAATGATATTGTGTTTTAAATTTTGGTTTCTAGTTTATTATAGTTTATAACAATGTGGTTGATTTCTGTGAGTAGATTCTGTATCCTGAGACTTTGCTAACCTAATAAATTCTAATAATTTTTTTGTGTGAGTTTTCTAATGTATCTGTGAATAGACAGTTACGTTTCTTCTTTTCCAGTGAATTTTATTCTCTTTTCTGACCTTACTGCTCTGATAAGTACTTTGAGTACTGTGTTTGGTAGGCATGGGGAGATTAGACAAGCTAGTCTTATTCCTGATCTCAAGGGAAGGCATTAAGTCTACCACCATTAAGTACACATTAGCTGTAGGTGTTTTGTAGGTGCCTGTCTTTTCCTCATTTGAGTTTTTATCATGACTGGGTATTGAAATTTTTCAAGTGGTTTTTCTATGTCAATTGATACGGTCATATGGTTTTTCTTGTTTAAACTGTTAACTGATGGTAACTTCCCTTTTTAAAGATTTACTGTGGCAGCTCTTTGCGAAATAAACTAAGGGCAGGGCAAAGATGTCAACAGGGAAGCCATATTGGAAATTACTGCAGTTATCTAAATGAGAGCTGATAGTGGCTTGGACCACAGTAACAACAGGAAACGGCATGAAGAGGGCAGATTTTGGATATGTTACAAACCCTGAGTGGCAGGCAGGATATGTTGATGAATTGGGTCTGAGGCATAAAAAAGCAGTCAAGGCCTACTCAGAGATTTTTGGCCCAAGCATTTGAAAGTGTGGAGTTGCTGTTGACTGAGTTGGGGAAGACAGTGAAGTAACAAGTTGGGCTGGACAATCAAGAGGGTTTTTGTTTGGACATGTTAACTTTGAAAGGCCTACTAGACATTTAACTGGACCTATCAAGTAGGTAATTTGAAATACAAAATGGAATTCAAGAAGGAAATTCAGGCTGGAAATAGAAATTAGAATCATCAGTTGAGCTGATGTATGAGAAATTACAGTGACATTTATTAAAAATTTTAACCTATAACCTTTTTACTATACTGTTATTTAAGGTTTATTAGCAAAAAAACGTGATTATCCCAGCACATGAAAAACTTTGTGAAAATTTGAATTGTTTTGTTTATTAACACTGTTGCCTTCAGTTCAGTTCAGCTCAGTCATGTCCGACTCTTTGCGACCCCATAAATCACAGCACGCCAGGCCTCCCTGTCCATCACCAACTCCCGGAGTTCACTGAGATGCCATCCAGCCATCTCATCCTCTGTCGTCCCCTTCTCCTCCTGCCCCCAATACCTCCCAGCATCAGAGTCTTTTCCAATGAGTCAACTCTTCGCATGAGGTGGCCAGAGTACTGGAGTTTCAGCTTTAGCATCATTCCTTCCAAAGAAATCCCAGGGTTGATCTCCTTCAGAATGGACTGGTTGGATCTCCTTGCAGTCCAAGGGACTCTCAAGAGTCTTTTCCAACACTACAGTTCAAAAGCATCAATTCTTCGGCGCTCAGCTTTCTTCACAGTCCAACTCTCACATCCATACATGACCACTGGAAAAACCATAGCCTTGAGTAGATGAACCTATGTTGGCAAAGTAATGTCTCTGCTTTTGAATATGCTGTCTAAGTTGGTCATAACTTTTCTTCCAAGGAGTAAGCGTCTTTTAATTTCATGTTTGCAGTCACTATCTGCAGTGATTTTGGAGCCCCAAAAAATAAAGTCTGACACTGTTTCCACTGTTTCCCCATCTATGTCCCGTGAAGTGATGGGACCAGATTCCGTGATCTTTGTTTTCTGTTGCCTTATCTCACATTAAATGCACCAGAAATTGTGTGATTGGGAGACAATTTGGGAGATATATGTTTATTGTAATGTGTATTTAATCATGCTTATTTGATAAGTGGATGGCTATAATAGTAGTATAGACACATGTGCCTTATTAATTTTGAGAGCTTTGTCCTAAATCTTTGTAAACAAAGTAAGAAGTTTATGCATATTGTAGACAAGTTTTGATACTATTATTAAGTGGCTGAGAGGCTTTCTGAGGCAACATTTCTTTTGTAGAGAAAACAGCCAGAGAGAAAGATCAAAAACGAAAATGCAAAATAGATAGCAAGGAGAGACTTTTTTTTTAAGACTTTTGACTTAGAGCCAGAATTAAATTGGTAAAGGGAAAGGGTGAGCCTCAGTTTACAAACTTGATAAAAAGATATCCTCTGAGTTCCATTCAGATATGTTTTCTTCCTATTAAGGTATTCTGGAAAATGCTTTTTAAGTGGTATGATATTTTCTGTTGTAGCTAATTAATGATCTTTTCTTATTTATAATATAAATATCTCTAGCACATTATTTCCCCTGTTACAGGGTTTGCCATATTACATTATAATATTCTGTTTATTTTTCAGTTTCTCCCACTGAATAAGGTTTTACAGCATTAGTACAATGCCTTAGTACAGTAAGCTCTATGTAAATATTTATGAATGAATGAGTGAACACACATATTACTAAAGTTTAAAGCTGTTAGATTTACTTGCTTTTGAAAGTGTGTTTTTGAGATTCCACAGTGTCAATTATGGTCAAAAGTCTTTTCTGAGTAGTGCCCTGATGCTTTCAAGCAAACATTATACCCCCGAAAAGTACACCCAAACATAGCGACATTACTAACCCAAGGTCAGTGACGCACACATTTTGCCTCTTGTTATTTGTTCTTTTTTCATAGTAATAGTGGTTTTAAAGAATCCCCCTGCCAGTGCAGGAAACACAAGAGATGCAGTTTCTATCCCTGGATCATGAAGATCCCGTGGAGGAGGAAATGAAAGTGAAGTGAAATCGCTCAGTCATGTCCGACTCTTTGCGACCCTGTGGACTGTAGCCTACCAGGCTGCTCTGTTCATGGGATTCTCCAGGCAAGAATACTGGAGTGGGTTGCCATTTCCTTCTCCAGGGGATCTTCCCAACCCAGGGATAGAAGCAGGCAGGTCTCCCACATTGCAGGCAGATGCTTTACCCTCTGAGCCACCAGGAAACCAACTCCAATATTCTTGCCTGGAGAATTCCATGGACATATGGAGCCTGGTGGGCTGCAGTCCATGGGGTTGCAGAGTTGGTCACAACTGAGTGCACAGGCACACACAGTGGATTTTTGCAAAATCTAAACCTGGCCTAGGTTCTTGTATGCAGAGCACACGTTGTAAATAGTAGGTTGAGCTTAGAGTTTGGTCCATAGTAGTATCTCATTGGAAATTTCCTATACACATTTTAAAAGAAAGTAACTTTGATCTTCCTTTTACCTAGTCCCCCCTCATTTCCAGGTTGATGGTAGAGGTATAAGCCATGTTTCTTTTCAGTAATGATTATACATACTTTTAAAAAAACATTTTCCTATACCTTTTCTCCCTTGAGCTTTATAAGACAAAAATACCTGAGCCTTTACTGTTCCAATTCATATTTAAGCCCCAGGAGAACAGTTATTTTTGAAAGCCATAGTGTTTTATTCCCAAATCTCTAGTGTGTGTTTTTTGTGTGTGTATGTTTATGTACGTGTATGTATATATCTGTGCATGCATGCTCAGTTGCTCAGTCGTGTCTGACTCTTTGCGACCCATGGACTGCAACATGCAGGCTCCCCTGTCCGTGAGATTGCCCAGGCAAGAGTACTGGAGTGGGTAGCCATTTCCTCCTCCAAGGGATCTTCCCAACTCAGTGATCAAACTCACATTTCCTGCATTGGCAGGCTGAGTCTTTACCTCTGAGCCACCTGGGAAAATAAGAAAGAAAGTGAAGTCGCTCAGTCATGTCCGATTCTGCAACCCTTCAGACTGCAGGCCGCCAGGCTCCTCTATCCATGGGATTCTCCAGGCAAGAATACTGGAGTGGGTTGCCATTTCCTTCTCTAGGGAATCTTCCTGACCTGGGGATCAAACCCAGGTCTCCCACATTGCAGCCATGAGGGCCTGTCCAGCCACCTGGAAAACCATGTATATATCTGTATATACATGTATATATTGTGCTAGTCCATGAAACATTAATGAAGTTTATAAGAAAAACCGCTTTCCTCTCATATTGTTGACACCAACGTAGTCAGCATATAAATTGTTTAGTGCTCTGTTTTAGGCATTGTTGTGAAAAGACAGGGGGCTATATAAAATAATCCTTGTTTTCTCTGAGGGAGACCAGTGTGTAGTCAGCTGAGGATTCTTGAGAACGTTAAATGAGCAAATGCATTATAAATCATTTGACCTAGTGCTTAGCACATATATAAATGTTTGATCTTACTCATTGTTACAAAATTGTAAACTGTGTGTTATAAAAATAATAAATGAAAACTTCATTGTTATACCTCTTTTCATTTGACTTTCTTGGTCCCGTTCCTTCTTGCATTTTATCTAACTTTTCTAACTCCTTTGTTGTAAGTTCTTGGTCTTTGTGTCTCCTCTTTTCCTGTCCAGTCTCTTTTCCGTTATTCCCTAGGTCAATGTCATCACCTTCTACTGAAATTCATTGCAGTCTAGTTCTGCAAAATCTCTTAACCTCTCTTAGGAAGAAAAATGACATGATCCAGCAGTGTTTCAGGAACCAGAAATCTTGTTGCCACTCTGAAATATAGCTTAGAAGACCGAAGAGTGGAGTAAGCTATCAGATAAGAGATTACTGCGTTACTTCAGTTGTCCAGATAGCAGGGACCGGAACAAGGATGTTGTGGGAAGAGAAGGGGGGGTTAGTGCGAGAAACACTTGCAGGAGTAATCAGTAGAACTTTGCCACTGATTGCATATAGTGAGGAAAAGAATTGAAGGCCTTGAGATTTCTAGCTTCAGAATCAGTCCTGTACTATTGGTAATTAACATATAGATATATTATTGTGTGGGAGGCAGAGGGTTGAGTTTTGGGCAAGGTGCTTTAGCAGCATGGCACTGTCAGACTATTCCTTTATTTGTTGCAGTCCCACCCACTCATCCTCCCCCTCACTCACTCCCTGAATTCCATGCTATTAGTCTGGGAGCTTCCCTTTAAGAAGGGCAGTTTCTATCCGGTCAGAATCAGCACTGGAGGCTGAAGCGCTGCGGAGCAGCTTCTTGTTTCCTGCCCACATTCCCATTGGCCTCCTCTCTGGAACCTTCCAAAAAGATTACTTAGAGTAATGTTCACCACCATTACTATCGCCCACCCACTTCTGGGATAGTCACAGATAAATTTTTTATTTTTATATAAAGTAAATGGAGCAACTTGGCTGGGCTCTTTGAAGAAAAATAAAACATTATGAAGTGTTTGTGATTAAAACATTAATCAATGAGTAGAGTAATACCTCATTCATCTAATATTACTGGGCAATTAAGTATTCTAAAATAAGACAATTGAAACTTATCCTGAAATCTGTTTCCATATAGACTTTATGTATATAGAACTTTTAATGCTATTTTTATATATACTATGTAGATTATATATATATAAACAGCTCCAAATCTGTTTCTTTATAATGTTTTATATGACTTAACTGCCTTCTGAGAACATGTCTCCACCCTAACTTAATCTCCTGCTCTGCTTTTTGTCCCAGAGTTTCAGAATGAGAATCAGGAGTCCCTGATCCTAGTCTACGGTCTAAGAGTAAATTCTTGTTTGGGGATCTTTTTTTTTTTTGTTTGTTTAACCATTGAATCTGTGAAATCTGGATTTGTGCCTAGCATAGAGTAGATGCTTAGTATTTTTTGAATGAATCATTGTTTTATGCCCACTTCAGCACTCTTTCCCTGATTTATTACTTGGAATTCATCACTGCCTAGTAAATAAGTTTCTGAGTTTTTAATATAATATGACTATCTAGGTTCTAATTGAGTTGAATTATTAATAGTAAACTTCCCTTATGAGTCTGGTTTTGCGGCTTAGTAGAATTTTCAGTCCTCTTGATGCATTTTCTGATCCTTAAACTTTTGAAAGAAATGATCTTCTACTACTTGGTTTATTAAGAATGAGTAAGTTAGTCACTCAGTCGTGTCCGACTCTTTGGGACTATAGCCCATGGACTGTAGTCCACCAGGCTCCTTTATCCATGGGATTCTCCAGGCAAGAGTATGGGAGTGGGTTGCCATTCCCTTCTCCAGGGGATCTTCCCAACCCAGGGATTGCTCCTAGGTTTCCCACACTACAGGCAGATTCTTTACCATCTGAGCCACCAGGGAAGCCCTTACTGAGAATAGTTTCTTCACTGAATACATTCCATGGGCCTGTAACACATATAGGCAGTGCCGCTATATACAAGTATGTCACCCATGTCCCCAGGGATCTTACACTTTAGATGAAGAGACACAGAAGTGGAGCTCTAAGAGAATAATTACATTTTGGGTCATGAAGCATTGATCCACACGCGCATTAGGAGTTCTAGGAAAAGGAGGGATCCATGTGGGCTGAAGCAGTAGAAAAAGAATGCAGAAAGGAGATGGAATTTGAATTGCTTTTGAAAAGGTAGTTAAGATTTTGACAAGCATCTGGTGGAGAATTGACATCCTAAGATAGAGCAGTAGTGTAGTCAAGAATGAAAACAGGATTGAACATGTTTAGACAAAGCCCAGATTTCAGATTTCTCTGAGTGTGGGGACTAGTGGGAAGTTAAAGTAACTAGATTTAATAGGGTTTTACTCCAGATTCTAAAACCCTGAAGAGGGTCTGAGGACAGAATTTAGAGGAGTCCCTGCATTTAGATGAAAAGAAAAGTTCTTTATATTGTTACTAGCAATAACCTGTAACTGAAATTTAACCTTTCCTTCTATTATGATTTTAACCAGTAAAGCACAGTAGTATTACCAGTCCTGTGATTTTATTAGTCGTAGAAAAAGCACAAATATTATGTTTACTGTTTTGGCTATCTCTGAATATATTTTATGCAAATTACTACTTTAAAACTAGTTGTTATTAGACCCCACTGGAGTTTACATGTTGGGTGTTAGTAAAGAAGCTGATACATAAATATATCAAAAATATGGGTTCTGAAAAATACTGGTGATTTTCAGTATAATTGATTTTCTTTGTGATCACTGATTTTATTTTACTCATTTAAAATAAATCTGGCCGCCTTTGTAATCCTGTGTACTGTGTTTTATGTATTTCAAGTCTTTCTGAGAGGCGATATGTAGCTTTCTCCCTGCCAAGTGGGGGTCCAAGGTACCAGTTCCAGTGGAACCAAACTGGAGAAGGAAGTCCTTGAAAACCACAGTGAAAAGTTTTAGTTGAAGTGATAAACAGGGGAGGAACCTAGTATATTTTTCATTTTTTTTGTTGTTTTAACAAAATGGTGTATTTACTCTGTACATTTACTGTTTTAAATTTCATCAAGTTGGAGAAAAGAAAGCCTCTTCTTAGCTTACAGTTATAGATAAACTAAACTTTAAAAGTGCACAGAAGTTCAAATATAATACCACAGTCACTGTCTTTACCCTCTTATTATGTATCTGTTCCAGTTTCTTAAGTTCTTGTGCAAAGCAGTGGAATATTTAGGGTGGTTATATAGGAACCTCTCTTACTCTGCTCTTCTATACGTGATTGGTCAAATGTGAAGGACTTCATGGCTGGGATATAGGCTGTGGGTCTGGTCATTTCTAAGTCGGATGATCGGGATAATGTGGTAGCAGTTGGGGTGGAGCAGAATTGGCAGTTGTGATATTTGGAAAGAAGAACCTATAGGACTTGGTGACAGATGTGAAGGCTGAAATGCATGGAGTGGTGTTAGGGAAAGTATCAAAAGGAAAGTTAAGAACAGGACACCTGAATTGGGGTGTATATATTGTATATTATGTAATACCCCCAGCAAAGTTTGAGGCATCACCCAGCATTTAAACACTAGTATTTCTGCAGTGGAAAATGGAAATGTTTCAGTAAGTAGGCTAAATAAAGCCTGTAAGTAGCTTCACATCAGTTCAAAGCAGATTTTTGCCACTATCAGATGAGCTTTGACATGAAACTTAATAAGAAATCTTTTCAGAACTTTTTAGATTTTGGAACTACGGCAGTAATTGTGAACTGTGTTTACTGTAATATCCAGTGAGGAGAGTCTTAGGAGTGGTGTTTTGAGGAATGTTAGTTATTGGATGGATGAAATTTGAAGCAGTTGAGAAAAGTAAAAGAAAGCAAGAGAAAAGGTAATTTCATTTTTCAGGTTAACAAGAAAATTGCTATTTCTAATGAAAACAGGAAGTTGAAGAGGGGAAGCCAGTTTGGGGAAGTTTAAGTTTAAACTTCAGCACAATTAAGAGGGAAAAAAAATCTTGTTTCACATGAGATACCTTTTATTTTTCATGTATTTTGTATCATGGGTAAACAAGCTTAGTAGTTTAGAAGTGTTGCAGTGGAAAATTTCCTTTTAAAATAAGCTCTTAATTTTCAGAGCCTGTAGACTCTGATGTTGAGATATGAAAGTACTTCTAGTTTGGGAGTGGTTGGAAAGGTATTCCTATATAAGTAGGATTGTGGCTCTGCCTGCTAAAAAAAGAACCTGGCCGATAGACTGAAAGGAGTGGAGTAAGGTAGGGGGTCCTCTAACAGGATGCTTGTGTGTGTGGCTGAATCATTAGTATGGCTGTTTTTATAATCATATGAATATATTCAGGAGTAGTAATTGCTGGAGAAGCAGTGGTAACTGACATGTTTTCAGTGCTTACCACATACCAGGCCCTATTTTAGGCTGTGTTCAGCAGACAGTCTAGTGGCATCTGTTCCTGCTTTGTAGACAAGGTTGTGGTTATCAACCTAGATGGGAAGCATTAGGCTAGAGAGTGGTATAATTTTGATTCCCAGGTCCCCTTTAAAAATCTGGAAGATAGATAACTAATGCATGAGTTTGTGAAATTGAATGGGTTTTAACTTTATTGCCATTCTGTGACTTAAAAAAAAAAAACCTTTGGTGAATGGACTCATACATTAGTATTGTCATATTAGAAATATGGACAAGTATCTTTAACAAAAATGAAACAGGGTCCAATCATTACTCTTGAAATTTGTTTAGTTGCTTTCTGTTTACTATATATAAATATGCTGTATAAGTGTACACTTTATGATTCATAAGTTTAAAAAGGCAAATATTGTCTTAAACTTTTATTCAAATCCTGCTAGTGACTTGTGTGAGTTGAACTTTATGTTTTTCTTCTATTTATTAAATAAGGATGTTGGGCTAAATCTCAAAGGCCCTTTCAACATTGAATTCTATGATTCTGATTGTTTAATTTTCATCAGAACAGAAAGCAGCTTCTTAAAGAAGCCTCTCCCTAGATTAGTACTACAAGTGTAGATAAGATACCGGAGGAAGAAGTGAAAGAAGAAATGTCATAGTTTGTACTTAAATCCTTTTGACAAACATTAAGAAGCACTGAAACAAGGAACCTTGGAAACTAGAAGAATGTGCAGTGTTGACCAGAAAAGTTTTCAAGAAGAGCATGATCAGAAAGCATTCAAGTTAGTACTTAATTAATGAGTCAAGTTAATAAACTATAGAGGAAGGAGCCCTGGGCCTGAAGTTAGAAAGCTACAACTACATTTCTGGCTCTAACTCTGCTGCTTATTGGAGTTTTGATGATCAGAAAATTACTTAATTTTTCTGAACCTTGCAAAGGAGAGTAATAAATACCTGGCCTTACTTGGTTTTTCATAAGGATCAAATGATATGGTAAATTAGGTGGCAGTAGTGGTAAAGAACCCACCTGACAACGCAGAAGATGCAAGAGATGCAGGTTTGATCCCTGGGTCGGGAAGATCCCTTGGAAGAGGGCATGGCAGCGCTCTCCAGTATTGCCTGGAGAATGAATCCCTTGGACAGAGGAAGCTGGCCGGCTACAGATCACAGAGTCGGACACGACTGAAGCAACTTGGCACACACACACGCGATAAAACTTAAAATATTCTGTGACCTTTCTTTTAAAAAGCAAAATTTAACTGAGTACATTTGAAGATGTGATTGTATTTATTTTAAAAAATATATGAATCAAGCAGCAAAGTTGTTACAAAATGATAGGTAAGGATCCTGAAGAGGTTATTGAATTTGGTGATTTGAATGAAACCGTTAGCAAGGGAAGAAACTTGAGGGCAGATTAAAGTAAAGTTGAGGCCAGAGCATTACAGCTCAGTGCAGAAGTTTGGAAAGGCGCAGATGTTGGAGAGAGAGGGCCTGGCATGGCTTGTTTACTCCTTGCACTGTTGTTGCAGACTTCTGTTTGCCTGTTTGTGTTCCTCACTGGAGCAGGGATAGGTCGAAAGCAGGAACTCCAGTTCATTCTCAGTGCCTTGAATAGAGTAGCAATTTTAATAAATAGCTTTGTAAATAAATACTTGCTGAACAAGACTTAACTAGTAAAGAAAATTTTTGTGGTACGAATTTGCGCATGGTGTATGTTTAAAATGGTTAAGACTTAAACATATTCATAGGTTGAAGTGAGAGACTGAAAAGAAAAGGTATTGGTTTTCTCAAAGAAACAGGAAAAAAAAGGATAGGATCTGGAGCCACAAATGAAAATGCTGGTCTTAACTGGTAGAGAGACTGTTCCTTACGAAAAGCACCAGATAATTATGTATTTCAGAACATAGAGGGAAAAAAGTAAGCTTCCATATTCGTTTTACAAAACTAAGATAACATAAAATATGAGCATAAAAGAAGATTGCATACCAGTTTCACATAATGCAAAAAATGCATAATAAAATCAAATGGAATTTAGCATTACATTAACAGAGTACTACAAATGAGTGGTATTCCCGTTAGGAATAAATCAAATTAAGTTATATTAGGTGATGGGACATGTGAATATCCTGAGGGATATCAAAAGAAGGGAAATCAACATTTATTTCTAATAAGAATCCTTAGTGAAACAAAAATAAATGAACATAGATATATAAGATTTTATATATCTCAGACCAGAAGCCAGCATTTTGTTACTAGAAATGGTGAGGTACTAGAATTTCTATTTTAGTATTTAGGGAAATACTAAATTCCTTTTAAAAACTCATGAATCAAAAAAGGTCTGGCTGGCATTACTGTTACATAACATTGTCTTGAGAAAGCTGGCCAATATAATTAGACCAAAAACAAAATAAGAGGTGTAATTATTGAAAGGGAAGAGGCACATTTATTTGTAAATGACAGTTTATATCTGGAAAATCCAAAAGAATCAACTGAAACATTATGTGAGTAATGAGATTTCAGTGTGATAATCTGGTTATAAAATAAAAACACCCAAAAATTAATGGTTTATCTAGAAAATTGTTTCTTTCCATGGTCTGTAAACTGAAAGCCTATCCATATGGATTAATGAATGGGAATCCTCATTCTTAAATACTCTTTATTATGCCTGCTGGCAAAACTTACTTATCTTATCATCTCTAAGTAAATTCATCTCTAAGTCTATTTTGAGTAAGATTCTTTCCATGTTAACTTTTAAAACCTCTGAAATAAAGTTGTAGTAGTGAACACATTTCAAGTAAACTTTAAGAAAAGAAGTTTTTTTTTTCTTTTTTCTTTTTAGAATTCCTTGTGGCTTGTGATACTTGCTCTATTACTTGGTAATGCCAGGGAAGGTGTAATCTGAGCTCTGAACCATATTTGGTAAATAATAATTTTATGTGGAACCCACTGTTCTATCAGTAAGAGGAAAATTATTGCTCAAATGTAAGGCTCTTCTACGCCCTTAAAGCATTTCCTGTCTTAAAGACCAAGTTAGATCATATATTGATTCCTTTTGTTTTTTAAAAGACACTGTATCCCGGTTCTATACTATTTTGACTAGAGGTGTGTTGACAAAAGTATTTTCTGCTTTACTTGAAAGAGGAAGAATTACATGTCTATTTACTTGTTTACCATTAATTCTCTTTATCCTAAGTGTAAATTGTTATGTTTTTATTTATCATCAGTTCTCAAAATTGAGCTCTCTCACATTTGCCTTGTTCTGGGATCAGTGTTGATAAATCAGGTTATCTCTCTTATGATGTGATGCAGTTGAGTTATTTAAAGCTAAAGCTTGCCACACAGCTGTTGTTTCAGCATTTTATGAAAATGAAAGCTTAAGTATACTCAGATGTTTATAGCAAAGCTTCCCAGGTGGCACAGTGGTAAAGAACCCACCTGCCATTGCAGGAGATGATAGAGTGTGGGTTCGATCCCTGGGTCAGGGCAATCCCCTGGAGTAGGAAATGACAACTCACTCCAGTATTCTTGCCTGGAGAATCCCATGGACCAAGGACCCTAGCAGGCCCTAGCCCGTGGGGTCACAAAGAGTTGGACACAACTGAGCGTATAGAAAACTGAATTGAATACCTACTGTCTGCCAGGTTGTTAGCTGCTAATTCTCATGACAATCCAGTGAGGTAGGGGATGCTATCCCATTTAATAGAACAGAAACTTCTGCAGAGTTTTAGTTTGTATAGGAACCAGATTTGGAACCTAGATCTTTCTCTACCAGAATATTTTCATCTACAGCATGCCATTACAAAAGGTGGAAAATTGACGTTGTCCTTAAAAACTACTTTCATTCTCTTTTGCTTTGTTGTGTCCTGGTTACTAGAAATGCAGGGAGTTAAGTTCTTTACATCCTTGTTTTAGCACTACTCTTTTGTCCTGTTACAATCCTCACCATCTGCCATCATTGGACAGCAGCAGCAGATTCAGTTTATTTTGACTACTGTGGGATTGAGTCTCTTCTTTCGTAGACACTCCTAAAATTATCAGCTTGCCAAGCATACGAACATCATTTCTAGGCCCTAGTAATCTAATTAGTACAACATTCTAACATTTTTAATAGCCTACCATTTCTGTAACCTTTGTACTTGCAAGTTTTCTTGTGTGTGTTTTAATAATGTGGACCTAACCAAAAAAAAAAAAATCATTGACTCTGTTTTGGTAATGGAAAAAAGAATTTCTAGTGTGGTTAAGAACCACATTTATGAGCTGTTCTTTGCATCCTTCTTTAAGAATTACCAAGTGTTTTTAAAAATTGGAACTTTATTTCACTGCTTAGATGTATCTAAAGCATTTCTTAAGAAAAGTCTGAGAACTGATTGTAGAAATTTAGGGAAACAGAAGGTAATTGGAAATAAGATAGCAAAAGAGACGAGTAAAGTGGCTTAAAAATGAGAGCTTTACAATTCCAGTCTTACTAATGAAAATGAACTTACTGTTGGTTTTCTCATTCTATATACTCTGGTTCTATATTGGACAGTCTGTTGCTGAAAGCCAGTAGAGATTTCATAAAGGCTACTGGTTTAGTTTCTAGAATTGGAAGTTTAGAGTGGAGTCGGGTAGATTAAGACAATGAATTAAGTAATGCAAATAGCATCTTTTGGTAACTTGTATTTAAGAGAGTCTTCCATTTAAGAATATTTCCTATGCGAGACACTGGGGACTACCTCACTGCTATTAGCTCACAATGTTATCTGGTCACGTTTCTTGTTCTGCCTACCTCTAGTTTACTCTAGTTTCTCTTCTGCTTTCAAGGCTCCAGACCCAGTTCCTGGACCTGCCCTGGAAAAGAAGTATCCAGTAGAGATGAGCTCACTGCAGTTACTTAATTAAAAATTTGTAAGCTGCAAAAATGGCAATGGGCCAATCAAGAACAGCTACCATTTGAATTTTTCTATTTCCAGGTATGCTAAAGTCCATGGCACCAGTCAAGCTTAGCCGTGTAACTGCCTTACTATGAAATCTATAATAACCAAAACTTTACTTTTAAAACTTTGGTCATCTTGCTCAGAGTTTAGTAACATCCCTAACCACTGGGTGACATGCAACTAGTATTGACTTTAACGTACCTTTTGCCTGACTATTTCTAATTTAACTTGTTTGTAACAGCAAACTAATGGAAAAAGAATTAAAGAAAAATTAATTGGAAATGCTATTGAGTTAAGCCCTGTAAAAATGTGCAAAAAGTACTCTGGTCTTCATTGAGAAGTACAGAAACAACCAAACTGTCTTCCTTTAAGAGGTTCACATATGGTACAAGTAATTTAGAGAATTAAATAAATGAAACAGTTCTCTGTCTTGAGGTCCTCAACTAATCTACACTGTGAGTGCCTACACATAAAGAGTTAATATGGTCTTCAAAAATGGGGGTGGGGGTGGGAGTGGGGAAATTGAAAGAAAATTCCTGGATAGAATCAAGTAATATATTATGTAATAGTTTTACCTGAAGAATTTAATTCTGTTTTAAATGTAAGTATATAACTAGTATTTGCTATATTTTTACTTGATTGCCCAAAAGAAACCAGACGAGAAAGTCATCAGTAGTTGGAGTTGTTGTAGAAGGTAACCACAAAACTGAAAATTAAGGTTTCTTACTACCTTAGATTTTAACTGAGAAAAAACTACTTGTGAATGATTAGAGGGCTAGGTTAGCTTTTAAGGACGTTTACCACTTTTACTAATTCGTATAGATTTAGGAACAGTTAATCCATAAAAGGTGACTTTATTTGCTAAAGGGTAGATGACCATACATATCTTTTGATTTTAAGTTCAGTTCAGATAAGTTAGAGATTACCCAAAGTTGAACAAAGGAATTTTATATCCCAGTTGTGATTTTAAAAGGTGATTCTGATATCCTAGCTTATGCTTGTATGCCTTCCTCCAGTGTTAATGCATAATGAATTTAAAGTCAGCCAGTCTTGTCAACATCAGGTCACTGATTCTGTGCCACTTCATTTGTTTAGCATTGAAATAATTATATCTCACTGAGTGTTGAATTAGGGCAGGAAAGAGAGCTACTACCAGAGTTACTAGGGTCGTTACCACTGGTAGATGAATTGAAGGGGAGATAAGAGAGAATTGCTTCTGAATTTGAAGTCTTACTAGTTATCACTGGGGCTGTGAGTAATGGTGAAAGTTTTCTACATCACTGAATGTAAATTGTATATAAAATAGTTTATTAGGTGCGCTAAGGATGTAGAAATAAATTAACCTTGTTTTCAGTGGGCTTATGGACAAGTAATACCAAAAAAAAAAAAAAATACCACCTCTTTTTTTTCCAATAGAGGTGGAAAAAACTGTAGAGAAAGTAATATTTCTACTGAGCCTTGAAGAGTAGATAGAAATCTTTAGCAAGACAGACAATAATATTCCTAAGTTGTAGAAATCAAAGTATATAATATGTTCTAAAAATTGTAAACACTCCAGTATGCCTGCAGAATAGTAGGGTATAGAAGGATATGATGGATGGTGGAGCTATGCCACACATGCTTTCAAATGTATGGTAAAGGAGTTTGGATTTAGTTATTAGGGCATGAGAATCCATTGCAGATTTATGTCTTAGCATTCTCGCACTTAAGTCAGTGAGTCTTTTGAAAAGCTGACTGCAATAGAGTGAGAGTTGAAACTTGAAAAAGTTAGAGGTTAGGCAGTAGCAATACCTATGAAGGCCAGCACTTACTCTTATTTGTTTAGGCATCATGTGTGAAGAATTTTACCTGTAATATCTCACTTACTCCTTACAGGAATGTTGTAAGAACTGAAATAATACAGGTTAACATTGTTCAGCACAGAACCTGATCCATGGTGAGTCAGTGATCACGCTGTAAGCTCAGAGGAAAGTGCCCTTGTCCGCCTTTATGTGTGAACATTTAAATCCCATCTGTCAAGACTCCTGATGGTTGACCACTGTTGCAGTTATTAAGTATATCAGTAACAATTTCAGCATTGATAGCATAGGCATAGGGTTATTTGAAAGTACATTGAATTGGCTCAGTTCTGGTACTTTCAAATAATTCTTTTTATGCTGCTCCTACTCTCTGACCCCCCATATCAAAATACAAGTAGTGTTATGGGGAAATACATAGGAAATATATAGGAAATACTTTTATAGGGAAAATATTCTGCTCTAGTCTCCATTGTTTATGCTTACTTATACAAGAATACATGAATATATATTCTTATAAAAAATTGGAACATAACAGAGATGACTGTATCTCCTTGGACCACCTTCTCCCTGTGTGTTCCTTTACCCAGCCAGGTCTCCAAAATAATTAGTGTGTATCCTTTCAGAGCATTACCTGTGCATTCCTATAAAAATATCTGTTTCAAACTTTTTTTGGTGTCTTTTTTTTTTTTAACACAAAGGGCATCATTATACATGAGTTTTGCATCTTTTTTCATCCAGTAATGTCTTAATAGGCCTTTGCATATAATTATTTGGCTCTCTTACTTGACTTAAAGAAAGAAATTGCTGTACCTTGATTTACTCATTCATTCCTAAACGGTTATTCAGATTGTTCTTTTAGTGATATACACTGAAGTGACATTCTTACATCCATGGAGTCGCAAAGGTCGGACACGATGGAGTGACCGAACTAAACTGACATTCTTATATGCTTCTCTTTAAATACATATGCTTGCCTGTAGGTTGGACACTTTATATTGTTATAGATGGAGCTCTGGTACTTCATGATCAGCAACAAATTTTCATTCCCAGCTGATGGTGCTAGCACTGGATAGTGACACCACAGTTGGGAACTGGTCTAGAAAGCAGTGCTGCTACTGATTTAGCTGGAAGTGTAAATACACTTCTTAATACATCTTTCCATTTTTCTCTTCAGTTAAAAAGAAAAAAAAAACTGGAGTAACATTTCTCTTCTCTGCTTCACGTGTGGGGATGATAAAGTGAGATAAATGCTGTAAGAAGTCTCATATAAATCTGAATTCTACTAGTTTATGATTTTTCTCAAAAGCAGGAACTATATTTTGTTCATCTTTGCATATTTAGAGCACATTACCTGGCTTACAATGGGCAGTGTTTGTGGAATGATTCACAGACATTAAGGTGAGCCAAAAAGCAGATTGTATTTATGAAAATTCCAGGCCAGTAGAATTTTCTTAGATCTTATACATGATCTGGAATCTGTGCATTTTTTCATTGAAAACTTTCTACCTTTTTAGCCTTATCTCACGTCCCTTCTGTAGTACAGCTATAATTCTTCAAATTTATCCTATTCTTTCATGGTCTTTTCCCTAACACAAACAGTTGTCAGTGATATCCTGCAAGACTCTATGATTTATCTGTAATGGCCAAGTCCAAATACTGCATTCTTTGTGAAATTTCTCCTGCCTCTCTTCAGTTCCTGCATTTTAGGCACTACTGCCTCCTGATCTCCACTGCTACTTATACACCTCTCAGTGCTGCACAGTGAATGTTACTGAACAACTGCATGCCTGCCTCTGGGACTGTGTGGAATGTCACAGAACCAGGCAGGGCTTGGAACTTCAGAGATAAATTAGGTGGATCTGGAAAGTGAGAGGCGTGTTGTTCTTGCTGACTTTTGGGATTCAGCACATACGGGACAGGGGAAAGCAATTAAGATCATCTATGATTGCCCGTGCCTACCCTACTTCTCCAGCTTCATCCTGCATCACACTTTCTCCCTGTTCCTCTCACTCCCTGCCCTTCAACGTGAGCCAGCTACTGGTGGTTACCCAAACTTGCCATGCTGTCTGATTCAAGTCTTTTCCTGGGCAGCTACTTATGTTTGAAATTTTCTTCCCCTCTTGCCTATCCACCTGGTAAACGTATTTTTGTCTTCCAAGACCCAGCTTAGGTGTTGCCGTCTTTAATTAATCCTACCCTAAACTCTCCGCTTCCCTCAGAATTGATTGGCCCCCTCTATGTTTCCGCTGTGCACTGCAACACAGCTCAGTTACAGTTCAGTCATTATGTTTACTTGTTGATGTATTTGTCTTCCTCTACTAAAATGTAAATTTCTTAAGTGTTGAAAAGTGTGCTTTTATTAATTTTAATATTTTCAGCACCCACTATAGTAGAGAGTGAATAGTAGATACACAATAATTGTTTACATAAGCAATGTGTATACTATATATGAAAATATATAACAATAATGCATTAGAAAATGTGTCATAAATCAAAATGTTGAGTAGATGATCACTTTCATATTTGTTCATAGTTTACATTGTTATGAAAGTCATTCTAGATTTATGGATAAGTATTACGTAATGAGATTTCTGGTTCTTTATTCAATTATGTGATATTAAATTAAATATTCTCCAAGGGCATCTATAATTGGAGAATTGTGAAATATCTTTATATATAATAAATATGTTGAGATAGAAGTTTCTGTACAGTTTTGAAATTATTCTTGATCATCTAATATAAAATCCATCCCCCATAACTATAACAAGATTAACAACCGACTTTTTAACAGTTCCATAGTGTTAGATTTGAAAGACTGGCACATACTTAACAAGATTATGTTAAGTTCAATGAGATGGATTATTTAAAGATGGATTATCAAAAAATTATATTAAAAGGGGCACACTCAGAAGTAACTTTGTTTCCATCTTAAAACCCTAATGTATTGGAAAATAATAATGAAGTATGAATTGGAAAATATACACAAGGTAGTTAGTTATATAATATGTTTTGATGAATTATAACCATTCTGCCTTAGATTTATTGCACTTTTCTTGATCCTTAGAAAATGGTAGCACTCACCACAAAACCACAGTACATAAATTGCCAAGTGTGGCTGACTTGCACATTCCTTTTAGAGGAACTTATAACTGCTAAACCTTTTAACCATAAGAAATGGTCAGTATTCATGGACTTGAGGCAGTGTATTAATGAGTAAATTGGGAATTTTTTTTTTAAGAGGAGATAGAGTGGGCCATTATGTTACTTCTTAACCTTTTGACATGTATTAAAATTACACTATTAATATTTATTGTTTTTCTATAGAAAATAAATTACTATAGGCTTGTAAAGTTGAGAAATACATTTTCTGGTAACAATCCTTTGTTCCCTTTAAGCTTTTAAGTAACACTAAATCTGAACATGATAAGTAATTCAAGTAAGTAGCATTTAGGTGACTTAATTTGGTGTGTTTCTATTATTTTATTTTTGCAAATATCTATGTAAAGTGATTCAAGACTACAGCAGTTCTATGCTAAAGTTTATGCTAAAGATGGATTATACTTATTCTCTTTTTTATCGTAAATGATGATAGTATTTGAATTTTAGATTTTTAAATGCCATAGCTATAATTCTTACATTTTAACTCTTAGGAAAATAATTTGATATTATAGATTTGGAGAGCAGCAAGTTTGCTTTGCTTTAATAAAGATGTAACATCATCTTCCAAGAAATACAATTCTAATAATTTTCTGTTAAAAGTAATTTTGAAATTTTCATTCAATTACATTTGTAGATTATTTTAAAATTAATCAAATGTGAAGCATCAACTATTATATACCTGCTTGACATTTGATGAGATAGTTACGTCATCAGTAATGAAAGAGGTACTTAAAATAGTGTATATAATTAGAAAGATAATGCTTCTTTTTTTTCAGTTTACTCCTGAAATCCTTATTAAGGCCAGAAAGTTTCAAAACTTGCTTTAACTTCAAAAAAAATTAGCAGCTAACTCACTGCACAGTCATCAGCCAGTCCACAGAAGAGACACAAGTTAAAATTAGTAATAAAAAACAATTAACATCATATTGACAACCAAGTACATAAGTTGAAACACTCTCCCTTCCCTTTAGACGGCCTGGGAAATTTAGTAATGGTTGTTGAGGTTGCTGCTAAGTTGCTTCAGTTGTGTCCGACTCTGTGTGACCCCATAGATGGCAGCCCACCAGGCTCCCCCATCCCTGGGATCCTCCAGGCAAGAATACTGGAATGGGTTGCCATTTCCTTCTCCAATGCATGAAAGTGAAAAGTGAAAGTGAAGTCGCTCAGTCATGTCCAACTCCTAGCAACCCCATGGACTGCAGCCCACCAGGCTCCTCTGACCATGGGATTTTCCAGGCAAGGGTACTGGAATGGGTTGCCATTGTCTTCTCCAGTTGTTGAGGTTATGTGTCCCTAAAAAGCACCACTGTAGTCAAAACTAAAAAATAAAACCCCACGGGACTTAACAAGAAAAATGGAATGGAGGTACAACACTCAGAATGTCATCAGTGAACATTTTAAAAAGTAGAAACCTTAAAAGGCATGATACTGTAATTTTACATATGTCAAATGGCTAAGAAATATGTGTAAGTACTTATATAATATTTATACAAATAAGTACTGTACTTTGCTTTTAAACAGTCCTAAAGTTTGCCTTATAGAAAGAACTTTCACATAGTTGTGGAAGCTTGTTATTGTGAAGAATGATTTTTTGAAATTGGAAAGAAAGTTGAACACAAGTTGTGGATGGGTGTGACTGATTCCTCGAAGCTTCAGTAAGCTGAGGTTGCTGGCAGATGTTTGAGGTGTGTTCGTATTTACATTTTGAGTGTTCATAGGCAGTTTGTTTCAGCTGAGTGTGGTTTTTTGCATTCATCTAGTGTTTCTGACAGATGAATTCACAGCAGAATTCACTTAGTGCTCAAATTGTTGCCTAATATATCAATTGCATTGATGCAGTTTTAAAACAACTATTACAGCAGCACTCACATATAGCCAAGGGTAAGACAAACACTGTAGTTTGGAGGGATAGCTACCACTTTTTATAGTAGTCTTTAATCTAGATATATTCTGATCTTTATTTAGAGATTTATTATGACAGATACTTACTGAGCATCCACAATTTGCCTTCCACTTTCTAAATATTTAAGATACAGCAGTGAACAAGATAGTCTCTCCACTTTGAAACTAATATTACTTGTGTAAAAATTTCTGTTTGTTATCACAGGTTGGTTTTAAGAGGTAAAATTGGATAGATAAATGGACCTCAGGTTTAAAAAAAAGAGTCTGCTGGGCATCAAGACTTTTCTCTAACTCCCTAAATTATATACGTTTACAAGATAATTTTCTAGGGATCTGTCCAGGTCGAGATTCCATTGTTTATAGAAAAAAATTAGTATCTCTGGAGGTCACTATGGAAATCAGAGTTAAATTTTAGGATAGTAATACATGTTAAAATGGAACAACCTCTTACCTTATTGTCTGTAAGCTAAAGGAGAGTCCCAGTGCAGTTGAGAAGTGAATTTTAGTTTTATATATTTTGTCCTGTTCTTCCATGATATTCAACATAAGCTGTATTTTTCTTTGTTATAGTAGTAAATTTGTTCCGGTAAAACTCAACCATGTACAAACAGGGCAAAGATGAAATACGTGTATCAATTTACATAATGATAGGCTAAACCATTCGTGTATCTCAAGACCTTCTATAATAAAAGCCACTGTACACTTGCAGCCTCCATCAACCTTTCTCATCTTCTCTTGTAGATACTCCCCACCCGAAACTCTTTCTCCTTAATCCTCTTTCCTCCTATCCCTCCTGTTTCTAGCCAAACAGGTGACTGACTCATTGTCTCCAGAACCTGCCTAGTATTTATTGGATTGCCTCGCTTCATACTTCAACCTTGTGATGATTCAGGGCCCTTCCACCTCTTCCCTCAGGCCTGAGAGCACTCTGAACACCTATAGCATAGTTTATACCACTTATCTGGCACTTATTTTCAACCTAATATTTGGTTTTCAGGTAGCTTTGTCTGAGTTATCCAATTAAGACAAATGATTTGTCCCATATACGTGGGAAAGGAAGGCCTCAAAGGCTTTGTTAGCAAAGTAATGTCTTTGCTTTTTAATATGTCATATTAAATAATTAATATGTCATAAATTTTCTTCCAAGGAGCAAGCGTCGTTTAATTTCATGGCTGCAGTCACTCTCTACAGTTATTTTGGAGCCAAAAAAAAAGTCTGTCACTGTTTCCATGTTTCCCCATATATTTGCCATGAAGTTATGGAACCAGAGTTTATACTTAACCAACCATTTAATTGTCTCATCTTACTAAATGAGACAGCCCCTGCTGATATAGAATTGTGGGTGAAATATTTAGCAGTGTTATTTATGTTTTTAGCTATTAACATGTTCTGTCACCATAAAATTTTAGAAACAAATAGTTAAAACAGAATGTTGTTTCTTGAAATTCTACTGCTTAGGAAAGTTTTAAGCTTACCTGAGAGTAACCCTCTTCCAACAACACAAGAGAAGACTCTACACACGGACATCACCAGATGGTTGACACCAAAATCAGGTTGATTATATTCTTTGCGGCCAAAGATGGAGAAGCTCTGTACAGTCAGCAAAAACAAGACCGGGAGCTGACTGTGCCTCGGATTATGAACTCCTTATTGCCAAATACAGACTGAAATTGAGGAAAGTGGAGAAAACCACTAGATCATTCAGGTACAACCTAAATCAAATCCCTTAATCCTATACAGTGGAAGTGAGAAATAGATTTAAGGGACTAGATCTGATAGAGTGCCTGATGAACTCCACCTATAGATGGAGGTTCGTGACATTGTACAGGAGACAGGGATCAAGACCATCCCCAAGAAAAAGAAATGCAAAAAAGCAAAATGGCTGGCTGGGAAGGGCTTACAAATAGCTGTGAAAAGAAGGGAAGCGAAAAGCAAAGGAGAAAAGGAAAGATATACCCATTTAAATGCAGGGTTCCAAAAAATAGCAAGGAGAGATAAGAAAGCCTTCCTCAGCGATCAATGCAAAGAAATAGAGGAAAACAATAGAGTGGGAAAGACTAGAGATCTCTTCAAGAAAATTAGAGATACCAAGGGAACATTTCATGCAAAGATGGGCTCGATAAAGGACAGAAATGGTATGGACCTAACAGAAACAGAAAATATTAAGAGGTGGCAAGAATACACGGAAGAACTATGCAAAGAAGATCTTCATGACCAAGATAATCACAATAGTGTGATCACTCATCTAGAGCCAGACATCCTGGAATGTGAAGTCAAGTGGGCCTTAGAAAGCATCACTGTGAACAAAGCTAGTGGAGGTGATGGAATTCCAGTAGAGCTGTTTCAAATCCTGAAAGATGATGCTGTGAAAGTGCTGCTCTCAATATGCCAACAAATTTGGAAAACTCAGCAGTGGCCACAGGACTGGAAAAGGTCAGTTTTCATTCCAATCCCAAAGAAAGGCAATGCCAAAGAATGCTCAGACTACCACACAATTGCATTCATCTCACACACTAGTAAAGTAATGCTTAAAATTCTCCAAGCCAGGCTGCAGCAGCACGTGAACCATGAACTTCCAGATGTTCAAGCTGGTTTTAGAAAAGGCAGAGGAACCAGAGATCAAATTGCCAACATCTGCTGGATCATCGAAAAAGCAAGAGAGTTCAGTAAAAACATCTGTTGACTGCTTTATTGACTATAAAGCCTTTGACTGTGTGGACAGTAAACTGTGGAAAATTCTGAAGGAGATGAGAATACCAGACCACCTGACCTGCCTCTTGAGAAACCTATATGCAGGTCAGGAAGCAACAGTTAAAACTGGACATGGAACAACAGACTGGTTCCAAATAGGAAAAGGAGTATGTCAGGCTGTATATTGTCACCCTGCTTACTTAACTTATATGCAGAGTACATCATGAGAAACGCTGGGCTGAAGGAAGCACAAGCTGGAATCAAGATTGCCAGGAGAAATATCAATAACCTCAGATATGCAGATGACACCAGCCTTATGGCAGAAACTGAAGAAGAACTAAAAAGCCTCTTGATGAAAATGAAAGAGGAGAGTGAAAAAGTTGGCTTAGAGCTCAACATTCAGAAAACAAAGATCATGGCATCTGGTCCCATCACTTCATGGGAAATAGATGGGGAAACAGTGGCTGACTTTATTTTTCTGGGCTCCAAAATCACTGCAGATGGTGATTGCAGCCATGAAATTCAAAGACGCTTACTCCTTGGAAGGAAAGTTATGACCAACTTAGACAGCATATTCAAAAGCAGAGACATTACTTTGCCAACAAAGGTCCATCTAGTCAAGGCTATGGTTTTTCCAGTGGTCATGTATGGATGTGAGAGTTGGACTATAAAGAAAGCTGAGTACCAAAGAATTGATGCTTTTGAACTGTGGTGTTGGAGAAGACTCTTGAGAGTCCCTTGGACTGCAGGGAGATCCAACCAGTCCATCCTAAAGGAAATCAGTCCTGGGTGTTCATTGGAAGGGCTGATGTTGAAGCTGAAACTCCAATACTTTGGCCACCTGATATGAAGAGCTGACTCATTTGAAAAGACCCTGATGCTGGGAAAGATTGAGGGCAGGAGGAAAAGGGGATGACAGAGGATAAGATGGTTGGATGGCATCACCGACTCGATGGACATGGGTTTGGGTGAACTCCAGGAGTTAGTGATGAACAGGGAGGCCTGGCCTGCTGCAGTTCATGGGATCTCAAAGAGTCAGACAGGACTGAGCAACTGAACTGAACTGAGAGTAACATTGTTTTATTCATTAATAAGACTTTGATACTAAAGGGCAACACTTTGTCAGGTTTGAATTATGTAAATCTAAGTAGTTTATATACGGTATACAGTTACTCCTTTTTTAAAAGTTGGATCTCTGGGAATTTAGCTTTGCTGGGTCATTTACTCTGTATGGTACCTCCTTGTCAGGAGCAGGTGACTAGAATCTTTTACATATCTGTATAGTCATCATTTGGGAGTTTTGTTTGTTTTTTAATCTTTTATCAAAGTTTGCTAAAAAGTAACACATCTCATCTAAATCTGTAACTTCACTGGTAGAATAGTAATGTTTACTCCATCCCCTCCACTCACATCTCCCCATTTCCCCTAGGGTTAGAATTGCAAGAGCTTTGCTGTGTTATTGGACTTGATGGAAAGCCAGCTTTTAGTCATACGTGATTAATATTCTATAGCTCTTTCGTTAGCAACACACACTTTTCTTCCCAAAAGACCAGTTTGGAAAGAACCTTGGTGATATAATCCACCCCTCATAATCTATTAACTGGGTAGGCTGATAGTATTTACAGGGGAAAGTAATATAAATATTGAATACAGATTTAAGCAAAAACTATGAAATAAGTAATTGGGCAGATGGACATAGGAGTAGAGAAGGATGGTTATATTACGGCATGAGAACTAAGTTACAAAGCTAACTCTTCATTTTCCATAGTAGGAAATCCATAGAAAATATGTAAAATTGAAAAAAATCAAGAAATAGTCCTATAAATCATCTTGTATAGGAATGTGAAGAAACAGCTTAGTGTTGACACTGGAATATGGAATAGGATAAAAGTGGAGAGGCATGAGGCAGGGAAACTTGGTTTCCCCAATAAACTTTGTAATACTGTTTGGCTTTTAAAAACTATGTACATATGTTCCTCTTTAAATTTTTATTTAAATGTTTCATTATAGGGTAGGTCAAAAAATTAAGGTATCTTAAAATCAATTTTTGTATATAATGTTTAGTATTTGGGCTGGAAGGAATGTTGGCCTTTTAGGGAAAAATTAATAATGACTATGTAATTTTCATATAAAACATAACCAAGAATATTTTTCTTTGTGTATTCTTAAATTATATGGTAGGATTTTCTCATCTACACTGGTTAATTAATGCCAGCACCAAGGATGCCTTTCAGATGTTTATCTGCAGCCCAGAATTCTGAGCTCCAGGTCCATCTATCCCAGCTCCCTCTGTGATATTACTGTTTTGAGGTTGTAAAGGTACCCTAGACTCAGTATGTTCAAAACTAAACTTTGGTTTGTTTTCTTGGGCCTTTTCTAGTTTTTTCCTTAGTTTCTAGATGGGACCAACCATCTGAACAAATGAAAAAGCAACCTTTACAACCTCCTTCTTTACCCCAATATGTAATCCATTTCCAAGTTCTATTAAATTTTACTTCCTAATTATCCCTTCAGTTTTTCCTTCTACTCAGTGTCCATTGCTGTCTCTACACTTACAAAGTATTAACTATTTCTTAGCTAGTTCAGTTCAGTTCAGTCTCTCAGTCATGTCCAACTTTGCAACCCCATAGACTGCAGCATGCCAGGACTCCCTGTCCATCACCAACTCCCGGCGCTTACTCAGACTCATGTCCGTTGAGTTAGTGATGCCATCCAATCATTTCATCCTCTGTCGTCCCCTTCTCCTCCTGCCTTCTTAGCTAGACTAAAGCATTTTTCTAACTGGTCTTCTCATCTTTTGCCATTTTCTCCATACTGTAGCCATTCTTCACACATACATGATTTCTTGATCACACACATACATGATTTCTTGATCATGTCACCTTTCCTGCCTGTGAGCTTAAATCTTTCAGTTTCTTCTCATTACCCTGAGAATAAAACCTCCAAATTTTAATGGCCTATAAAGGCACTGCATGATTCAGCTCCTACCTTTTTCTTGCTGCTGCTCTCTCTAGTTTTTCCTAATATACTCCCTTGTAGTCTGTTTTTGAATGATGTGAAGGAGATGAAAAAATTACTGTGTCAGCAATGAGATAGACTGAGATAGCAGTCAGCAGATCTGGTAGCAGAAGGGAGACAGAAGATAAAATAGTGGGCAAGTTAAAATAGTTATGTAAATTATTAGCTTGTTTTGATGTGTCTTTAATCCAGGAATTTCTGTGACCTGGAGAGCAAGGGTATGGACTCTAATACTTGTATCTCCAGCATGGTTATCTGCTGTGTACTAGGCACTCCTTAAATTCATGGATTGTGAATGGATGATGATAGTCCAGTTTTAAATATCCAGGTACCTCATAAATGCTCAAATTCTGTTCAGACCTGTAAGTCCTGTTGCTTTTCTTTGTTGTTGTTGTTTTTTAATCTGGAGGCTATGGTCTCTTCTTGGGAGTACGGTTAACAGTTGCATGTGTCATACCACTGTTACAGTCCTGGAAGAATTCACCATAGTGAACGGTAGTGAAATGAAGACTTGATGATTATCACGACATGAAGTCTGAGCCATTAACTGATACTTAGTACTCTGCACTGTCATAATATTGAGAGGTTAGAAATAAGTTGCTTACATACTCTAGGAAAGGAAATAACATGGCACATTTTTTAAATCTTTCCAGTATACTTACGGTTGGGTTTGTAGTGCTGTATATACTCTGCTGGGCTTCCCAGCAGCCTCAGCGGTAAAGAATCCTCCTGCCAGTGCAGGAGACGCAGGTTCAGTCCCTGGGTCAGGAAGATCCTCTGGCGGAGGAAATGGTGATCCTCCCCAGTATTCTTGCCTGGAAAATTCCATGGGCAAGGGAGCCTGGCAGGCTGCAGTCCATGTGGTTGCAGAGTCAGACACAACTCAGTGCCTGAGCACAGCACCCAGCAGCATGTACACTCTGCTACTATTTAAAATCATTAAGAGCTTACTCCCAGATTATTTGAGCTGGCAGCAGGTTAGGTGCTAGAATTTTACCCCTATTGTTAGGAGCATTCCTGTAAAGCATGATTTCTTTATTCTTTTCTCAGAAGAGCAGTCATTTTGCATCTTAACCATAGAAAATACATTTCTGTTTATTATTAGAAATAATTTTCCAGGTTAAATTGTAAGGTATTTCTAGGTTTTCCTTTCAAAATTAAATAAATACCTATTTGTTTCAACAGTGTGTTTAGTTGTAAAGCTTATTCACTCACCCACAGGCTACATTTAAAAATAGTTACCTTGCTTTGTTCTTAAAGTCTGCTTTTGGTGGATGCAGAATATGGGTTAATTGTTTCTTTTCCCTTTCAGCACTTGAATTTTGTCTTTTCAGTATCTTCTGGCCTTCACTGTCTTTAATGAGTAGTCAGCCTTCATTTAAATTGTTGTTGCCCTTTATTTTATTTCTTTGACTGCTTTTGGGATTTTCTTTTTCTTTGGTTTTCAGCACTGTGACTATTATGCCTACATGTGATTTCTCTGGCTTTTCTTGTTTAAGACTTGCTGATCTTCTTGATCAAGATCTTTTTGCTTGTTTGTTGTATTTAAAGCAGACTCTGACCAGTTTTATTATAGAAAATTTTTCCATGATTGACTTTTCACTAATCTGTTTTGGCATGCTTCTAACAATACCAAATCAGCCGGATCAGTGATAGCCATGGTGTGTATTCTGGTATTTCCTATACCCTGTGCCCAATTCAACATTATTGCCACTGCAGATGGATACCAGTTTTGGCTGACATGGCGTAATTCTCTGTTTCAGCAGTTGTTGATGAGGATGACCAGTTTCACATTGCCTCATCTTACCATTTTCAGAGCCTGCATGTACTCCAACATGTGCTTGCCACTTTTCTTAAGAAGTTGGAATCTTGGGTTGATACAGAGTCTAGAGCTGAGTGATTTAGGCAACTTTATTGTCTTCCTTGTGACCACCGTCTTCCTGCTTTAGGTGTGAAATGGTTCCCAACCAAGAACAACCTCCAAGATGGACAGGGAGCCAGTCAAGTTCTTCTTGATGTGTAAATTTAGATCTTTTACTAACTTGGGGAAATTTTTAGACACTGTTTCATTAAATACTTTTTTCTATCCCATTCTCTGCCCCCTTTCCTTCTGGAATTCCAGTTACAGGTATGTTAAGAGTTACTGATTCTTTCTCACAGGTCCCTGAGCTAGGTTCATTTCCCTGGCTCAGTCTTTTTTTTTTCTCCATCCTTCAGGTTCTAATGATTTCTATTGCTGTGTCTTCAAGTTCACTGACTCTTTTGTCATTTCCAATTTGTGACTAAACCTAGCCAGTGAATTTTATTTCAGACATTTTATTTTTCACTTCTTGAATTTACATTTCTTTTATAGTTCTTTTTTCCTTGACTGAGAAATCTAAGCATATTGGCCCTTATATTCCTGAACATAGTTAAAATAGCTGCTTTAAAATCCTTATGTGCTAATTCTAGCATCTGGGTCATCTTGGGCTTGGTCTCCCTCAGTTGCCTTTCTCTTGACAATGGGTCAGTTTTTCCTGTGTCTTCTGTGTAATAATTTTAGATTATAACTTGGATGTTATGAATGACACATTGTAGAGACTGAAGTTTATTGTGTTCCTTTAGAATGTGTTGATGTTTGGTTAGTGGTTTGCATGCTTGCTTGTTTGTTTTAGTAGGCAGTTAACTTGGCTGAACTTAAACTACAAACTGAAACTTCACTTCTGTTACTTTAACCTTAGCCTGATTTCTTGGAATCTCGTCTGTACAGTTTGGGAACCAGAGAGATGTGTAGATACTATACACAAAATTTGGTGTTTCTCTCCTTTCGGTGATTTACTCACTAGGTTTTCAGCTATTGTGGTCATGGCAAAATCTGCCCTTTGGTTCATTAAGCGAATTAGACTGAAGATTTACTTGTTTGGGCTTTTGTTGCGCAAAAACAACTGGGATGTGCTCTCTGGGTAAAAACCATTTAAAAAATGGAAAGTCACCCCATGTTGTCTACTTCTTGCAGCTACTGACTCGCTTCTCCTCCTCCCCCAGCACCACCACTCCCACTTTGCTGTTTCTGTTTTCAAGCTCTTTATGTTTTGTCTATTTACAGAAGCTACTCGTGAGAGCATCAGTCCAGTAGGAGCTACTTTGCCATTTCAAGAAGTGGAATCCCTAAAATACAATTGTGCTTTTGAACAATTTTCTTGTTAGTATACTTGATAGTCATATAAGAGTTTTTTCAAAGAACTTGAGAGATTTCTGTTTATGTTTTAATAATGAGTTGAAATTTATTTTCATCCTCTTTTAAATAAGAAAGGTTGTCCTGAATTTAGACTGAGGATTTATTTATTTGCCTTTCCCTCAAATTATAATTTCCAAATCTACATTACTTGAAATGCATTTTAGAAGCAGAATACATGAAGAACCCATACAGTAAAGCCTTTATTTCATCCAACAAATCTTACATCTTGGACCTAGGTCCTTGGGAATACAGCTGTAAACTTTGAAGTTCTTGATCCTATGGAGCTCACGCTTTAAGGTTAGGCAGGTAGGTAGATAAGTAGATATGTCAGTATTGATAAAATGCTATGAAGTAAAACCAAGGTATGAAGATGTGATAGGGAAGGAGAGGAGAGAAGTGTGGCAATATTCTAGGTAGAAAGATTGGTCAAGGAAGCAGTCTGATCAGACTTCTTAGTGAAGTGTGAGAGAGCCATGCAAATATCTGAGGGGAAAGGGTTCCAAGCAAAAGGGGCCACAAGTCTAAAAGACCCAAGGGAGGAATGAGGTTAGCTTCTCTTTGAGAAATAACCAGTGTGAGGGAACTCTGTGGAACTGAGGAAACAAAGACAGTGGTAGGAGATGAAGTCCCAGGTGGTAGTTAGCCAGGGGTCTTGTGTTACAGGATTTTGTGCTGGGGAAATGATTGTTCGGATTTACTTTTCACAAGGATCACTCTGTTCAGTAGAGTAAGAGGTAGGGGTGGAGCAAAGAGTTAAGCAAGGAGGAGACCTTGGCAGTAGCAGTCTAGGTGAGCTGTGATCATGGCTTGAATAAGAGCAGTAGTAATAGAGGTGGGAAAATGTGATCAGATTCAGAATAATTCTTTTGCAGATAGCCAGCAAAACTTGATGATAGATTAGATATGGCATGTGAGAAGGACCAACTGAGTGACTGATGGTACCATATATGGAGGTGAAAGAGACTGGGAAAGATTTGGTCTGGGTAGGGGAAATGAAGAGTTCAATTTTGGACATACTAAGTTTGAAGTGAATTTTAGATATCCAGACATAGATGTGAAGAAAGCAGCTGGTCATGTAGCCTGGAACTCAAGGGAGAAAGAGCTCCCTTGGAGTTGGACATAGATATTTGCAAAGCCTTTGTTTAAAGTAGTGTGTTTGGTTGAGATTACCTTGACGAGGAACGTAGGTGTAATCGAAAAGAAACCCTAGGTCTGAACTGCATAACTCACTGATGTTTAGATGTCCAGAGAAGGATCTGACAAAACTGACAAGGAACTGCCAGTGGGTGGGTAGAAATCCAGAAGAGTATAAATCTCAGAAGCTAAGTGAAGAAATTGTTTAGAGAATGGGGAGTGGTTGACTGGTTTATAAACTGAAGAGAGATCTAGTGAGATGAGGCTTGAGGAGTGACGTTAAGTTTAACAATCTGAAGATCCTGGGCAACTTTGATAAGTAGTTTCAGTGAAGAAAAACTATGAAAACCTGAGTTGGTAGATTTTAAAGTGATAAGAGGGGGGAAATGAAGACAAAGTATAAACCATCCTTTCAAGGAGTTTAGCCTGAAAGAGGGAATGGGCAGATAAATGAGTTGATAACTGGAGTGAAGTCCAGAGAGACTTTCTCAAGATCAGCAATGCTATATAGCATGTTTACTGTCCCTTATATTATGTTTAAATATCATTTATGAATTTCCGGTACTCTTCTTTTCTCTTGCAACCCATTTGTAGAAATATTACATTGGATGCTAAAATATTGTGTGTGTGTGTGTGTGTGTGTGTGTTTGAAATAGATTGGGGAAATCTGTAATGCAAATAATTTGGTTTGGCAGTGCTTTTACCTAGGAGATGTAGCTAAGCTGAAGTCACACAGACAAAAGAATTGGGGAAAAATTAACCAAATGATGATAAAAAGTTTGAAAGTCTTTACCAAACATGATATCCAAATGAGCTTTTATTCTATTGAGGATTCAGGAGTTCTGTCATAACTAGATTTACTCAAAAGTGTTTAATATCTACTGTTACGCTGGAAACTGTCTACAGAGTGCTAGGTGTGCAATAAGGGACATGAGAGACCAATTTCTGTGTTCATGGAGTTTATAGACTTGTATTTAAGCTTATGGAAAAGAGAAATATTACAGATAAGAAATTTGTTTTAAAGAGATCGTCTTATTGTTAAATTTATTCTAAAATGAATTGTATTTTAATTATTGTACAAATAGTATGATTTTAAAAATTTTAATATGTTATATAGGTTTAATGTATTTATATGCTATTTATATCCCAAAGAGGCTTTAAGATTAAACATGGTTTATGTTAAGAATGTTAGGGATATAAATAAATTGGGTATTTCTCAACTTGGACTGTACATTAGAATCACTTGGGGGGCTTTTAAAAATCCATATGCTCATGTTGCTCCCAACCAATCAAATCAGAACCTCTGGGGTTGGGGCTCAAGCATTAGTATTTTAAAATACTGATTTAATAGAGACAGAGGAAATAAAATGCTACCAAGCCCCTGAGAATGAATTGATTACACATTTAAGGATTAAGTACATCTGAAAAGACAAAATATCAAATATTTTTTGACTTATAGATCATTTTTAGATAGAGCATGCAAAGCTATTTGTAGAACCAAACTTTTTTAGGATCCAAAGTTTAAAAAATTTTAGTAGAATAAATAAGATTACTCCCTTAGGCTCTCCTCTGATAATTAAGAAAAAAATCAGTGACGTTATTCATTTTTTCCCTTTTAAAACAACCTTGACAGTAATTTCTTATTTGAATGCCTTTAGGCACATCCATTATAAAGCATACACAAATACATAGGAATTAGAAAATTTTAAAGTTTGCCATTGGTAGTTATAAACTGAAAAGACAACTATACTGCAAGCATTATAAGACTGAATATTTTTATAACTTATACTAAATAGATACTAAAGCACATACCCTTTTTATTGAAATTTTAAATCCATGATAATATTAATTCTATAATAGTTCTCATTAAAATTTTTTTTTCTTTCTTTCACAGAAAATGCTTGGACAGAAGAGATGAGTACTGTTTCCACTAAGGCCTAGAATTGCCTGTTGTACAAATAGTCCTGATCAGGCAAGATACGAATGGCCCAAGGAAGCCACCAAATTGATTTTCAGGTTTTGCATGACCTGCGACAAAAATTCCCTGAAGTACCTGAAGTTGTTGTGTCCAGGTGCATGTTACAGGTCAGTGTTTAATGATTTCTGAATTTATTAATACAACTTGGTATTTTTTTAAACATTGGAAGAAAACACTTTTATCTTCTTTGGCATTAGTGCAGTATGATGGAGAGATGAGCTTTGATGTCTGATAGTCATTTAGCCTTTAGCAAGTTCTAGGCTCTCTGTTTCCCATCTGTCATATGGATAATACCTGCTTTGTAAAGTAGATGTGAGGATTAAGTGAGATCTTATATAAAGCATTAATACATGGTCCACATTTACGATGAGCTTGCTTGACTCCTCCCTTACCCAATTTTGCCAGAACTTTTAAAAATTCCAGGTCTTCCATTTCATAGGGGTAGGATGATTTGGGAGAATGACATTAAAACATGTATAATATCATATAAGAAACGAATCGCCAGTCTAGGTTTGATGCAGGATACAGGATGCTTGGGGCTGGTGCACTGGGATGACCCAGAGAGATGGTATGGGGAGGGAGGTGGGAGGGGGATTCAGGATTGGGAACACGTGTACACCCATGGCAGATTCATGTTGATGTATGGCAAAACCAATGCAGTATTGTAAAGTAAAATTTTAAAAAATAAAAGTTAAGATAAAAATTTTAAAAAAAAAGAAAATGAGAAAATCATTAAATAAGGAATCAGGGAACTTGGGATCTAATCCTAAATGGCGCCCTAAGCATATTTTACAAGTAATATGCCTTCTTTTGTCCTTTAGTTTTCTTATCTATAAAATGGAAGGATTTGACTAGACAATGCCTGAAGTCCCAATTCTAAAGAAAAAAGTTTATTTTTATATTTTTTAATTTACTCTGTAAGTTTTCCACTTAATATCACTCTCTAATACGTTTTTAGATTTTTCTTAGTACATACAATTTTAGAAATACATAATTCTAAATATTTTGTGATAGTCTACTTTCTCATTTGGTTAAAGTGGAAATCTTTCTGTCAAGAACAGTTTTTCAGCTTGTTCAAATGGAGATGAAAAAAGGTGATTGGGGCTCAGACATATTTACTCATGTTGAATGATTTTTAAAGTTTTAAATTATATGAAACTTGAAAAGGCTCAATATCTGTATTTGGTATCAAGTAACTCCATTTTGTTCACACTCTGTCACCTGTTCTCTGTACACTTAATTAGCCTACCACCTTTAGTCTAACCCAGTTTTGGTCTTTCCAATCTGTCCTTCTCACTTCTGCTAGAAATGTCCTTTTAAATTCAGATTTTATTGCATATTTACCTGCTTAAAAGCCCCATGGTTGTTACCCATACCCTTCAGAGTAAAGCTGATAAATCTTGATGAGGGCATACTAGATCTGTGATCTAAAATCCTGCCGCCTTCTGCAGCATGACCTCTTGCTTAGTCCTTCCTCCCTCATACCCTTTCCCATGATCATCCTCAGCTAGTTGGAATTCTCCAAATATGTCTGGCTCTTTCTGTGGTACATTATTTAAAAGCATATGTTTTGAGTTAATAGTACTCTATTGTATATTTGAAATTTGCTAAAAGAGCAGATCTTGAGTATTCTTACTGCAAAAATAAAAAAGGAAGAAAGAAAAAATTGGCTGTGTAGAATAGTAGATGTGTTGATTGTGGTAATCATTACACAACATATAAGTATATTAAATCCTCCCACTGTAACCTTTAAAAAGAATCATGTTGTCCAGCCTAAATATATACAGTTTTTATTTATCCATCATACCTCAGGTAAAGCTAAGGGGAAGTCATTTTAAAAATTTAATAATAACAAGTAGCGTATGTTTTGTGAGTAAAAGAGACTTGAATTCAATATTTGACAGTTAATGGCAGCAATTGAATTAACTTCTCTGACCCTCATTTTCCTCAAGTGTACAATGGAAACTTTAAAAAAAGCTTAACAGAATTAAATGTGATAATGCAGGAAAGCAGCTAGTAGGATAACTGATTCATAATGAGTGCTTAAGTAATGTTAGCAACCAATATGAATAACAGTAATAATAGTGGAAGGCCCATAATGAATATTTGGTGAGTGAATCAGTAGTCCATATTTGTTGATATCAGATATGTAATGAAAATGAAAGAGGAAGGAAGGGTAATAAAAATGGAGTCAAAAACTAAAGAAAGTCTGAAAAGGAGCAGCAACAGTGAGGGGACGGTATCTTCTACAACTCAGGTTCAGTTCAGTTCAGTCGCTCGGTCATGTTCAACTCTGCATCCCCATGGTCTGTAGCACACCAGGCCTCCCTGTCCATCACCAACTTCCAGAGTTTACTCAAACTCTTGTCCATTGAGTCGGTGATGCCATCCAAGCATCTCATCCTCTGTCATCCCCTTCTCCTCCTGACTTCAATATTTCCCAGCATCGGGGTCCTTTCAAATGAGTCTGTTCTTCAGATCAGGTGGCCAAAGTATTGGAGTTTCAGCTTCAGCATCAGTCCTTCCAATGAATATTCAGGACTGATCTCCTTTAGGATGGACTGGTTGGATCTCCTTGCAGTCCAAGGGACTCTCAAGAGTCTTCTCCAACACCACAGTTCAAAAGCATCAGTTCTTTGGTGCTCAGCTTTCTTTATGGTCCAACTCGCACATCCATACATGTCTACTGGAAAAACCACAGCTTTGACTAGATGGAGCTTTGTTGGCAAAGTAATGTCTCTGCTTTTTAATATGCTGCCTAGGTTGGTCATAACTTTTCTTCCAAGGAGCAAGCATCTTTTAATTTCATGCAGTGATTTTGGAACCCCCCAAAATAAAGTCAGCCACTGTTTCCCCACCTATTTACCATGAAGTGATGGAACCTGATGCCATGATCTTAGTTTTCTGAATGTTGAGTTTTAAGCCAACTTTTTCACTCTCCTCTTTCACTTTCATCAAGAGGCTCTTTAATTCTTCTTTGCTTTCTGCCATAAGGCTGGTGTCATCTGCATATCTGAGGTTATTGATATTTCTCCCAGCAATCTTGATTCCAGCTTGTGCTTCATCCAGCCCAGCGTTTCTTATGATGTACTCTGCATATATAAGTTAAATAAGAAGGGTGACAATATACAGCCTTGACATACTCCTTTTCCTATTTGGAACCAGTCTGTTGTTCCATGTCCAGTTCTAACTGTTGCTTCTTAACCTGCATACAAGTTTCTGCCTTGAGAACTATTTCATGAATAGTATGAAAAGGCAAAAATATAGGGCAAATATAGGAGTTCAGAGATGAACTTCCCAGGTCAGTAGTGCCCAACATGCTACTGGAGATCAGTGGAGAAATAACTCCAGAAAGAATGAAGAGACGGAGCCAAAGCAAAAACAACATCCAGCTGTGGATGTGACTGGCAATGGAAGTGAAGTCTGGTGCTTTAAAGAGAAGTAAGAACCTGGAATGTTAGGTCCATGAATCAAGGCAAATTGGAAGTGGTCAGACAGGAGATGGCAAGAGTAAACATCAACATTTTAGGAATCAGCAAACTAAAATGGACAGGAATGGATGGATTTAACTCAGATGACCATTCCATCTACTAGTGTGGGCAAGAATCCGGGATCTTAGAAGAAATGGAGTAGCCATCATAGTCAACAAAAGAGTCTGAAATGCAGTACTTGGATGCATTCTCAAAAAGGACAGAATGATCTCTGTTCGTTTCCAAGGCAAACCATTCAATATCACAGTAATCCAAGTCTATGCCCCAGCCAATAATGCTGACGAAGCTGAAGTTAAATGGTTCTATGAAGACCTACAACACCTTCTTGAACTAACACCCCAAAAAGATGTCCTTTTTATTAAGGGGACTGGAATGCAAAAAGTAGTAAGTCAAGAAATACCTGGAATAACAGGCAAATTTGGCCTCAGAGTACAGATTGAAGCAGGACAAAGGCTAATAGAGTTTTGCCAAGAGAACACACTGGTCGTAGCAAACACCCTCTTCCAACAACACAAAAGAAGACTCTACATATGGACATCACCAGATGGTCAATACCGAAATCAGATTGATTATATTCTTTTCAGCCAAAGATGGAGAAGCTCTATACAGTCAGCAAAAATAAGACTGGGAGCTGACTGTGGCTCAGATCAGGAACTTCTTATTGCCAAATTCAGACTTAAATTGAAGAAAGTAGGGAAAACCACTAGACCATTCACATATGACCTAAATCAAATCCCTTATGATTATACAGTGGAAGTGACAAATAGATTCAAAGGATTAGATCTGATAGAGTGCCTGAAGAACTATGGATGGAGGTTCGTGACAGTGTACAGGAGGCAGTGATCAAGACCATCCCAAAGAAAAAGAAGTGCAAAAAGGCAAATGGTTGTCTGAGGAGGCCTTAAAAATAGCTATGAAAAAAAGAGAAGCAAAAGGCAACAGAGAAAGGGAAAGATATAAGCATCTGAATGCAGAGTTCCAAAGAATAGCAAGGAGAGATAAGATAGCCTTCTTCAATGATCAGTGCAAAGAAATAGAGGAAAACAATGGATTGGGAAAGACTAGAGATCTGGTCAAAAAAATTCAAGATACCAAGGAAACATTTCATGCAAAGCTGGGCACAATAAGGGACAGAAATGGTGTGGACCTGACAGAAGATATTAAGAAGAGGTGGCAAGAATACACAGAGCTATATAACTCGGATATCTCTTCCTAATTTTTTAAATCACGTTCTCTGATAAGACTATACTGAGAATGTTCACTGAATCATTGAAAGATAGAAAAATACGATATTCTTCAATAAAACTGTGTAAGATTTGCTACTGAGAGAACTGTCCAGAATGTGGAGGGAGGGAGGAGAGAGAAGCTCTTAAAGTATAATCTTCAGGGTGTGTTAAGTTAAATAAAATGTACAGTATATATAGATGTATATAAATACATCTGTAAATAAATATACATATGTATATATATTTGCCCCTGTTTGCATGAGGAAATACTGGAAGGATTAAAAATGAAATAAAAGATGGGTTATCCATGGTGGGCAAGAAGGAGCAGGCCAGATGAGAGGAGACATCTCAATGTGTATCTTTTAGTGTTGCTTTGATCTTTGTAAATAAATTACCTATTTTTAAAAAAGATAAAATAAGTAAACAGGTTTTTAACTACCAAGAAAACAGAAAATGAATAATCTAGAATTTCTTTTGGGCTTTCAGTAGTGTCAACTTCAATATATTAATCTGGTTTTATGAAAACACAACATTGTATGGCATGCTTCCCAATACCCAGCTCTTTTAAATTGAGTTGATAATCTTTCTGGGCATTCAAGCAATATGTCTTCTAGCTGATTTAACAAAAATGTGACAAGTGAAGGATGGGGAAGACTCCTCTAGGGATACAAATAGGGTGTGAATCTTCCCAAATTTAGAAAGTTACTTTTAAACTGTCACAGCAAATAAACTACCTCTAAACGTAGTGTGACTTCCCTGGTGGCTCAGACGGTTAAGCATCTGTCTACAATGCAGGAGACCCGGGTTCAATCCCTGGGTCAGGAAGATCCCCTGGAGAAGGAAGTGGCAACCCACTCCAGTACTATTGCCTGGAAAATCCCATGGACAGAGGAGCCTAGTAGGCTACATGTAGTCCATGGGGTCACAAAGAGTCGGACACGACTGAGTGACTTCACTTCACTTCACTTCAAACGTAGTGTAAATAGCTCTTATTTAGTGACAGCTTTTCTTTGGGGAGCTGCTCTCCCTTACTCGAGTTTCCAAGGTGGTGCTAGTGGTAAAGAACCTGCCTGCCAGTGAAGGAGACCTAAGAGACCTGGGTTCGATCCCTGTGTTGGGAAGATCCCCTGGAGGAGGAAATGGCAACCCACTCTAGTATTTTTGCCTGGAGAACTTCATGGACAGAGAAGCTTGGTGGTCTGCAGTCTGTGGTGTAACAAAGAGTCAGACATCACTGAAGACGCTTGCTCCTTGGAAGAAAAGCTATGACAAACCTAGACAGTGTATTAAAAAGCAGAGATACTACTTTACCAACAAAGATCCATATAATCACAGCTATGATTTTTCCAGTAGTCATGTATGGATGTGAGAGTTGAACCATGGTGAAGGCTGAGCGCTGAAGAATTGATGCTTTTGAACTGTGGTGTTGGAAGAGACTGTTGAGAGTCCCTTGGACTGTAAGGAGATCCAACCAGTCCATCCTAAAGGAAATCAACCCTGAATATTCATTGGAAGGACTGATGCTGAAGCTGAAGCTCCAATACTTTGGCCACCTGATGGAAAGAACTGAATCACTGGAAAAGACCCTGATACTGGGAATGATTAAGTCAGGAGGAGACGAGGACGAGATAGTTGGATGGCATCACTGGACTCGATGGAGATGAGTTTGAACAAGCTCTGGGAGATGGTGAAGGACAGGGAAACCTGGTGTACTGCAGTCCATGGGGTCACAAAGAGTCAGACACGACTGAATGACTGAACAGCAGCTCCCTTTCTCAGTTGGGTAGGCTTCTTTGTCTTTTCTCTGAAGACAAGTATATTATCCTCCCTATATTATACTGGTTCAGAACTTTGCTGCTGCTGCTGCTGCTGCTAAGTCGCATAAGTTGTGTCTGACTCTGTTGACCCCATAGACGTCAGCCCACCAGGCTCCCTCGTCCCTGGGATTCTCCAGGCAAGAACACTGGAGTGGGTTGCCATTTCCTTCTCCAATGCGTGAAAGTGAAGTCACTTGGTTGTGTCCGACTCTTCACGATCCTATGGACTGCAGCCTACCAGGCTCCTCCGTCCATGGGATTTTCCAGGCAAGAGCACTGGAGTGGGGTGCCATCGCCTTCTCCGTCAGAACTTTTCTAGATTAAAAAGATAATAATATACAGAATATTAAAAATCAGTAGTTAAAGGATCATGTCACACTGCCACTTTGTATACATGTTCTTAAACATCTTGGGAGAACTGAAGTATCAGTATCATTTCTGTTCTCTTCTGACTTTTTTTACTGCTCAGCTCCCTCTTTTTGGAACTACTCACATCATTTCTTTGTGCTGTAGATTCTCTAAGATAGCTGTGTTTTCAGCAGGTGTAATTCATATCTTTAGCATTCATGTTTGGTAACTAAATCATAACTTAGAATAGTGTACAGATGTGTAGCTAGCACTTTCAGTTTTTTAACTGAAATTTTCATTATTTTTTAATTCTCTTAATATGACAGTTAAATCTGTAAGTTTAAAATTGCTTTTCTTTTCAAAATAATGCATTATTACTTGTAAGCCTTAGTAGTTAAGTACTATAGCCTTAATTGAAGTCTTCTCAGATGACCTCCACCCATAAACCTTATCCATATTCCTATTACAGCACCTACCATTGTGCATTATATTTATTTATGTACACATTAATTTCCTCCACTGGACCATGAGATCCTTAAGACAGCAGTTATATTCCTTTCTACTTGCCTAATGGGATGCTCAGTAAATATTGGTTGAAAGAGTGAATGAATCAAAGTATGAGAAGGATGATTATAGTGTATGCTTTGATACTGTCTATGCAAGAAGCTTGGGGGGAAACGAAAAATGAACTGGAAATAACAATTCAGACTCTTCTGTAATTTTGAAGAGAATGCAGATTTGTATATGTACAAAAAAACAGTGACTTTCAATCTTTTAAAAACTCACCCCACCTCTTTTGATACACTTAAATGGGAGTCCTGTACCATTTCCCACTAAAGTAACCAGGGCTTCTTTGAGAAATAGCTGATCCTGTTTCTAGGATAAGAGCTGGACAAGGTGATCGTGAACTTCTTGTCATATTAGAAAGCAAGGAAGCTATGAAAGAGACGACTGGGCTCACGTCCTATGTACACTGGAGCCAATGTGGAATCATTCCCACTAGCCTAAAGATAGGATATAATGACCATAAACGACAAGCATTGACACATATCAGAATGTTAAAGATACAGGAGTTTATCATGATACTGAAAATGTGTCACCTTTGGAAGTTGCTAGGGCACCAATTCATTATTCTAAAAACCAGTAAAGAGAATTTATTTATCCTGCTTGTTCTGTGCAAAAAGTAATAGTTGAAAAGATCAAATTCTTTGAGGAAGAATTGCAGCTCAATACATGAAGAAGGAATCTTTTAATTGGAATACTACCCTTTTGCATCCCCTAATAAAGTTTCTCAACAGTGACGATCCCTGACTGCTAAAAGTCATTAGCTGGATCAAGCTGTGACATCAGAACCTACCAATCAGCCTTAAGGTCAAAAAAAGACAGGCAGATATATCATTGTGTCTCCTGTGTGATACAATAAGAAACAAAGCCTACAAAGGGACTTGCCAAAAACTTGTATGCATGAACCTGCGCACACCTGTAGTGAAATAGTTTACAGTGAAATATAGGAAATAGTCATACCACAAGGGTGCAATCAGCCAATCCAGATGGGAAATTCTGCTGGACAAATGACCCATTTTTCAAAAAACAAATGGCTTAGAAAATTATAGAAAGAGGAGAGGGTTAATTATTATTATAAGATATCTAAGAAGCATATCAACCAAATTATGTGAACTTTGCTCAGATCCTGATTTAAACTAACTAAAACAATAACTGCAAGACAAGGGACTTTAACACTTATTTGGATATTATGTGATATTACGAGACAGGGGACTTTAATACTATTTGCATATTATGTGATATTAAGTACTGATTATTTTAGGATATGATAATGCCATTTGCAGTTATATTTTAAGATACATATTGATGTATTTACAGATGGAAACAAAATAATGTCAGGCTTGATCTAGCTTCATAGGAGCAGCTGGAACAGATAAATTGGTGAAGAAAGATTTGCCATATAAAGATTGATAATGAATATAGGAGAGTTTGTGATATTTGGACTTCCCTGATAACTCAGTTGGTAAAGAATACACCTGCAATGCAGGAGACCCCAGTTTGATTCCTGGGTTGGGAAGATCCACTGAAGAAGGGATAGGCTACCCACTCCAGTATTCTTGGGCTTCCCTTGTGGTTCAATTGGTAAAGAATCTGCCTGCAATGCAGGAAACCTGAGTCTGACCCCTGGGTTGGGAAGATCCCCTGGAGAAGGGAAAGGCTAGCCATTCCAGTGTTCTGGCCTGGAGAATTTCATGGACTTTATAGTCCATAGTCTGTGTGGGGTCACACAGAGTCAGACACAATTGAGCAACTTCCGCTTCACTTTACTTGACTTGTGATATTTACTGTGCTTTTATATGTGTTTAAACTTTTCTGAAACAAAATGTTTAAAAAGTATATTTCCTTTTATCCTATTGTAGCCTTATAAAAGTCCCTGTGAACTCTTTCATGGTTTTGCTAATAAGAAGTAATGTCTGTAGAGAGTAAAAACAACCTAAGGACCTGTGAGTTATGGCGTAGCTGGGATTAGGATATATTAATACTAATGAGAGATTATAAAGAATTAGGGATTTTTGAGATCTCGAGGAAATTAAAACATTTGTAAATATGGATGTCAGCTTTTGAAAAGGAAGTGTGGGATTGGATTTAGTAGGGAATATGCATTTTAATTTGGGAATGTTAGCAAAAAGGAGATGAGAAGATGAGGTCTTTCGTGACTTAGAAGGGAGAAGAATTTACTAGGAATAGCAATAAACTTAGTTTGAAGCAAAAGCACCAGTTAGGTTTGGCAAAAAGATAAGGTCTTAATATGAAAAAGAGTAATCAGTTGATAAAGATTGTGATGAATTTTTAAATTTTCTTTGAAAAACTAGTGTGTATTAATTCAGAGCTGTGTGTAGGATAAAAGGATTTTTATGGTATGAAAGATTTGAACTGTTGGTTTAAGAGGGAAAAAAGTCCAACCTTGCTCACTAATCTTTTCTTTTGTGTTACCTGTTCAAAATTGTGAACTACCATTTCTTAACAAGACTTGGAGATGCCTTTAAGTACCATTTTCTCTACTAAGATTTTATCTCATGTCAAATCACCTATAGACATTTTAACCTGACTATTCATCCTTTTTATCTCTAAAATTCCCCTTTCTGTCAGGCTCTTAGTCTTCCAGTTCTCCTTGAATTCTCTTTCTCCCTTATAGCAAATTGTGTTGACTATTTGTGAAGTGAAAGTCACTCAGTCGTGTCCAACTCTTTGTGACCCCATGGACTCTACAGTTCATGGAATCCTCCAGGCCAGAATACTAGAGTGGGTAGCCTTTCCCTTCTCCAAGGGAATCTTCCTTACCGAGGAATCAAACCGGGGTCTCCTGCATTACAGGCAGATTCTTTTCCAACTGAGCTTATCAGGAAAAGACTGTTTGTAGTCTTTCATAATTTGTTTTCACAGTCAGTCATTATTTCATGTCTTCTAACTGATCTTGTCAAAAAGTTTACCCTGTCTTCTTTCAGTATCAGTGAAGTTCTTTATCTTCCCCAGAGACCCTTTGTGTCTTCATTTCTCTGTTAGCATATGTTGATTGGCTCTTCCCATTTCCTATATTAAAGTCCAAACTCCATAGTGTGACTCATTTTTCAAAACCGTGAATTATTTAATCCCAATCTGATTTTCTAACAGTTTGTTCCACAGAATTTCCAATAGAAACCTTAAACTCCAGCCAGATCTATTCCAATTACTTTGTTTAGAACATACTTACTGTCACATTTATGTCTGTATTTACTCATGCCATTCCCTTCAGCAGGAATGCTTTTTTTCCTATTCAGGTCCTCCATTTACTAAGGAAATCAATGAGATTGTACCTCCTTCATGAACACAGTCCTTTTTACAGTAGCCTACAATAGTAACTCTCTGTTGAACTTCAGTACCACTTATTATTTGGCACATGTTCATGCTTTTAAAATGTTACCTTTTCACAAATCCATATTTTGTTTCCCTAATTGAGTTGCAAGCTCTTCTAAGGAAAAGTCTGGGTTTATACATCATTTGAGTCCTCCACAGTCCCGAACAGAATATCGCACACATTGTGGGTGTTCAGCAAATATTTTTATGGATAATTTGTGAGTAGTGGTTAGTCAGTCTCTTCTTAAGAAACAATCCAGTCATTTTTTGGTTTGTTTTTATTTTTTTCATTTCTCTGGAGTAGAATTATTGATGCTGTCTAAAGGCAAAGATGTGAACTCAGCCCCTGAGATTCTGGGGGCTAACTTGAACTTATATTACATACATATACATATGTGGTTTGTTTATTTTTAACACTAAAGAGGAAGCACGTAAGGAACTGTGACACCTTTGTTACGAATTTTAGAACTTTTTAACTTAAATACCACAAAAAATAGTTTCTAAAAGGTCGTTGGTTTGAAAGAATGATACATAACACATGAACATGCAAAGTATTATGTAGCAAGCTGCAGTGCTGTGGCCAGCTGACTCGTTAGGAAAGACCCTGTTGCTGGGAAAGATTGGAGGCAGGAGGAGAAGGGGACGACAGAGGATGAAATGGTTCATGGCATCACCAACTTGATGGACATGTGTTTGAGCAAGCTCCAGGAGTTGGTGATGGACAGGAAAGCCTGGTGTGCTATAGCCCATGGGATCACAAAGAGTGGGACATGACTGAGCGACTGAACTAACTAATGTGTTTACGTTGAGTATTTATATTTTGTTCGACATTCAAACTGCATTTTTAAATAAGTTGCAGTGTTACTATATTTGCATGAATCTGTTCTGTAAATCAGTCAGTTCAGTTCATTTCAGTTGCTCAGTCATGTCAACTCTTTGCAATCCCATGGACTGCAGCACGCTAGGCTTCCCTGTCCTTCACCATCTCCTGGAGCTTTCTCAAACTCGTGCCCATTGCATCAGCAATGCCATCCAACCCATCTTATCCTCTGTTGTCCCCTTTCTTTATTTCTACTATAAAAAAACTCCTATTATAATTATTGTTTGTTAGAGAACTTACCATTACTTTAGTAATGAGGATTTTTTTAATCTTTATTAAATTTGTTAAAATATTGTTTCTGTTTTGTGTTCTGGTTTTCTGGCCAAGTCAAATGTGGGGTCTTAGCTCCCTGACCAGGGACTGAACCCACACCCCCTGCACTGAAAGATGAAGTCTTAACCCCTGGACCACCAGGGACATCCCAGTAATGAGGATTTTTAATTCAGTTGTTTGCATTAATATTAGTTTCTCAAGAAAAAAGGCTCAAATGTATCTGTTATAATTGTACTAACTAATCTCTGATTAATCTTGTAATATTTTAATAGCAATGAGAGTATATGTGTTGGCTTCTGGTTAACACAAGCTGTTTTTATTTTGTCTTATAGAATAATAATAACCTGGATGCCTGCTGTGCAGTTCTCTCTCAGGAGAGTACAAGGTATCTTTATGGTGAAGGAGACTTGAATTTTTCGGATGATTCTGGAATTTCTGGTCTACGCAATCACATGACTTCTCTCAACTTGGACTTGCAGTCACAGAATGTTTACCACCATGGAAGAGAGGGGAATAGAATGAATGGAAGCAGGACTCTAACGCACAGCATTAGTGACGGACAACTTCAAGGTGGTCAGTCCAATAATGAGCTGCTTCAGCAGGAGCCGCAGACAGCACCAGCTCAAGTTCCTCAAGGCTTTAATGTTTTTGGAATGTCCAGTGCATCCGGTGCTTCTAATTCGGCACCACACCTTGGATTTCACTTAGGCAGCAAAGGAACATCTAACCTTTCTCCACAAACTCCAAGATTTAATCCCATCATGGTAACGTTAGCCCCAAATATCCAGACTGGTCGTAATACTCCTACTTCTTTGCACATACATGGTGTACCTCCACCTGTACTTAACAGTCCACAGGGAAATTCTATCTATATTAGGCCCTACATTACAACTCCTAGTGGTACAACTCGACAGACACAACAGCATTCTGGCTGGGTATCTCAGTTTAATCCCATGAACCCTCAACAAGTTTATCAACCTTCACAACCTGGTCCCTGGACTACATATCCTGCATCCAATCCCCTGCCACATACCTCAGCCCAGCAGCCGAATCAGCAAGGCCACCAGACCTCTCATGTCTATATGCCCATCAGTTCACCTACGACTCCACAACCACCCACAATTCATTCGTCTGGTAGCTCACAGTCTTCTGCCCATAGCCAATATAACATTCAGAATATTTCAACAGGACCTCGAAAAAACCAGATTGAAATCAAACTTGAACCCCCACAAAGAAACAGTTCTTCGAAATTGCGCTCTTCTGGACCTCGAACCTCCAGCAGTTCCTCTTCGGTCAACAGCCAGACCTTAAACAGAAACCAGCCCACTGTTTACATAGCTGCCAGTCCCCCAAATACTGATGAGGTGATGTCCCGTAGTCAACCTAAGGTCTATATATCAGCAAATGCTGCCACAGGAGATGAGCAGGTCATACGAAATCAGCCCACTCTCTTCATATCCACCAACTCTGGAGCATCCGCTGCCTCCAGGAATATGTCCGGGCAAGTGAGCATGGGTCCTGCCTTTATTCATCACCACCCTCCCAAAAGTCGAGCAATAGGCAATAACTCTGCAACTTCTCCTCGGGTAGTGGTCACTCAACCCAATACAAAATATACTTTTAAAATTACAGTTTCTCCCAACAAACCCCCTGCAGTTTCACCAGGGGTAGTGTCCCCTACCTTTGAACTTACAAACCTTTTAAACCATCCTGATCATTATGTAGAAACAGAGAATATTCAGCACCTCACGGACCCTGCTTTAGCACATGTGGATAGAATAAGTGAAGCACGGAAGTTGAGTATGGGATCTGATGATGCTGCCTACACACAAGGTAATAAAAATACTGCAATGGGGTCATTTTCCATTCTGGGTTTAATTGGTGTACATTTGACTTCCCTGCAGAAATGGGTATCAGTATCATTATTTTATGTTGTAAATGTTGTCCAAAATAATACTATCTTAAGAACTTTTGAGAGTATTCATATAAATTTTAAATATATCAGTTTTATTATGTTATAACTTGAAGCTTGAATGCTAGCCTGATCAGATGTTCCGAATAATCACCTCTTGATTTGGTTGCTCATAAAAGTTTGTTTTCACCTGTAGTGATGCTGACTTTCCCTTTACATTTTCTGCAAATAAAAATTCCTAAAAACATGTATTTTAATAAGAGATTAGTGAACTAGTATAGCAAACTCTGCCATCTTTGGCCAAAAGAATCCTCTGTTCTTCATTGTTCTAATACGGTTTTGCCTTATTTTGTATCAAAGTCTAAATTGCTATGCATTCTTGAATAACTCAAAAGTATCAGTAACAGGATTCAGATTTCTCTTTTTCTTCTTTTCAGTCTCCCTTAAACATCAGTTAATGCAATCTTTTTGTTTGGAATTGTGAATAAGAATTTCAAATCTATCTCACTTGGTTATGCTTTTCAGAAATAGACTAGTTAATATTGGCATAATACTAAATTATATCTATATTAATTCAATTAGAGATCATTTATATCTGACCTCTTAAGTTATTTAATCTTCAATAGGAAGCTATTAAATTCAGTCAGATAAAAAAGAAGATAAGTGTTTGTTTCTTCAGTATTGACAAAGGTTTTGTAAATTAGCCAAAGTCCTTTAGAGTAAGGATTTATCATAATCATCTATACCCCTGGTAAACTGTTCTCAGTATTATAGGTTGGAAAATACTACACAGTCACCCCCATGCAGTAAATAGCCTCCTACTACTAGTAGTACCACTTCTCCTTTTTAAAATTTCTAAAACTAATGATTTTACTGCAGAGTTTCATAGAGGAGGTTTGGTTTGTTTTGACTGGTTTGGTTTGTTTTAAACAATTATATTCTAGTGATTCTCAACCCATGCTGGGCTGTGGTGCTTTCAAATTCTTAATCACCTTTGAAGCTTTCAAAACATAAAATTGCCCAGGTTCAGCCCCAGACTTGCTCAATTAGAGCTTCTGAATGGTAAAGCCTAGCTGCATGTGAGCATACATGTTCATCTGTGCACATGTGTTTTAAAGCTCTGTGGGTTATTGTAATTTTCTAGAAATTGTGCCGAAACTTTATGTTCCATATATCTGTGACTAACCTGAAGCCATTTCTGTTTAGTTTTGGCAGTAAGTGATTTTTAATATGACATCATGTTTTTCCACTGATACTTAATTCCTATTCTTACCCCAGAGTCCTTTCTTCTTCTCTCTCCATCAAAGTAGATTTCCTATGTTTGGATAGTTGCTAATCTTTAAATGGAGAGTATTTTTTCTAAAGATTTTATTAATATATAATTGACTTACAGCACTGTATAAGCTTAAAGTGTACAACATAATCTGACTTACACACATCATGAATGATACCACAGTGAACATCCATTGTCTCATATAGATACATTTAAGAAATAGATTTAATTTAAAATATTTTTTCCTTCTGATGAGAACTCTTGAGATTTACTCTTTACAGCTTTCATTTACAGTGTGTAACAGTGTTTTTTTTTTTTATCTTTACTATACTGGATATTACATCCCTAGTATTTATCTTGGGAGAAGGAAATGGCAACCCACTCCAGTGTTCTTCCCTGGAGAATCCCAGGGACGGGGGAGCCTGGTGGGCTGCCGTCTATGGGGTCGCACAGAGTCGGACACGACTGAAGCGACTTAGCAGCAGCAGCAGCAGTATTTATCTTATAACTAGAAATTTGTACCTTTTGACTGTTTGCATCTAACTCCCCTCTCTCTCCTCGCCTCTGATAGCCATATATCTGATGCCTCTTAAGTTATTTGTTTGCTTTTGAAGTATAATTGACTTACAGCACTGTTTTAATTCCTGGCACTCACATCATAGTGATTCATTATTACTGTACATTTCAAAATGATCATGATTAGTCTAGTTGTCACTTGTCACCTTACAAAAATATTACATAAGTGTTGACTATATTCCCCCAGAGTACATTTCATACCTGTGACTGAGAATTTCATAACTGAAAGTCAGTACCTCTTAATCTTCCTCACCTGTATCTCTTCCCCTCCCACCCTCCCAGAGTGTAATTGCTTTTATGAAGATAACTTGAAAAGGGGAATATTTTACTAAAGTAGACATAAGATACTCATAAATTGACTGGCATATGAAAATAAAGTGTTGCTTAAACTTGCTGTCTCCCATTTCTCTCCCCTTCTTTCTTGAGCCTACTCTATGGCCAGGGTTTTTCCCACTGCAGCACTCCTGCTCCTGGCAAGGCCGTCATTGACAGCATCATTATAAACCCAGTGGTCTTTCAGTCCTTGTCTTTCCTGATCTGAGTCAGTAGCGCTCGCTGCAGTCGAGCACTACCCTCTTCGCTGTGAAACGTTTTGTCCACCTGACTTGGCTGCAGTATGCCACCCTGGGATCCCACCTCTCCTGGTCTTCTTTGGTGGTTCTCCCTCGTCTCTCTGACCATTCACTTCTCTCAACAAAGAAGTGAGATCAAAGCCTCAAAGTTCAGTCCTTGGGCTTTCTCTCTTTTCTGTCTTTACTATTCCCTGGATCTCCATCAGCCTCATAAGTTTAAATTTTATGCCAAAGCTCCCAAATGTGTAACTCTAACCTGGATATATTTCCTGAATTTCAAGCAGTTTATTTAACTATCTCCTTAACATCTCCATTTAATGCATCACAAGTTCACTGTGTCTGAAAAAACGTCTTACATTGCCCCCAGCTTACTCTTCTTGTCTCCATTAATGACATCTTAATCAGGCCAGAAACTTCAGAAACACCACTAACTCCTTCCTTCTTTCACATTTGACACATAATTTGACTAAATCCTGTCAACTTTAACTTTGAAAGTGTATCAAGAATTCTCTTTTCTTACCACCCCCATCCATTGTCACCACTCTGCTCTGAGCTACCATCTTCTCTCAAGTGCTTTATTACAGTGGCCTACCTGCTTTCACCCTTGCCTACGTAGGGTCTTTTAACTCAGCGTCCACAGGAATACGGTTTGAAAAACATAAATCAGACTGTATGACTCATCTGCACATGATCACCACCTTTTCATTCAGAGGTCACTGGCTCTCCCTCATCTCTTACTTTTACTCACCGCCTCACTCACTCTGTCCCAGCCCTGCTGGCCTTCATGCTTCTGCCCCTTCAACCTTAGAAGGCATACATTTAAGGCCTCTGTGCTTGCTGGTCTCTCTGTCTGAAATTCTCTTCTCCCTCAATATACGGTTAACTCCTTCAGTCCCTTCAGGTCTTTACTCAAAGTCACCTTTTCAGTGAAACTATTTCTGAGATCCCTATCTGAATCCACCCCCCAGCATTTCCTGTCTCTTCATCTTTGCTTCCATTGGCTCAAGGGGGAAATGAATAATGTTAAGATCAGATCAGTTCAGTTCAGTTGCTCAGTTGTGTCCGACTCTTTGCAAACCCATGAACCACAGCACTCCAGGCCTCCCTGTCGATCACCAACTCCTAGAGTTTACCATGTCCATTGAGTCTGCGATGCCATCCAACCATCTCATCCTCTGTTGTCCCCTTCTCCTCTTGGCCCTCAATCTTTCCCAGCATCAGGGTCTTTTCAAATGAGTCAGCTCTTCACATCAGGTGACCCAAGTAAGGGAGCTTCAGCATCAGCATCAGTCCTTCCAATGAACACCCAGGACTGATTTCCTTTAGAATGGATCTCCTTGCAGTCCAAGGGACTCTCAAGAGTCTTCTCCAATACCACAGTTCAAAAGCATCAACTCTTCTGCACTTCTTTATAATCCAACTCTCACATCCATACATGACTACTGGAAAAACCATAGCCTTGACTAGACGGACCTTTGTTGACAAAGTAATATCTCTGCTTTTGAATATGCTGTCTAGGTTGGTCATAACTTTGCTTCCAAGGAGTAAGCATCTTTTAATTTTATGGCTGCAGTCACCATCTGCAGTGATTTTGGAGCCCAGAAAAATAAAGTCAGCCACTGTTTCCCCATCTATTTCCCATGAAGTGATGGGGCCGGATGCCATGATCTTCGTTTTCTGAATATTGAGCTTTAAGCCAACTTTTTCACTCTCCTCTTTCACTTTCATCAAGAGGCTCTTTAGTTCTTCTTTACTTTCTGCCATAAGGGTGGTGTCATCTGCACATCTGAGGTTATTGATATTTCTCCTGGCAATCTTGATTCCAGCTTGTGCTTCCTCCAGCCCAGTGTTTCCCATGATACACTCTGCATATAAGTTAAGTAAGCATGGTGACAATATACAGCCTTGACGTACTCCTTTTCCTATTTGGAACCAGTCTGTTGTTCCATGTCCAGTTCTAACTGTTGCTTCCTGACCTGCATATAGGTTTCTCAAGAGGCAGGTCAGGTGGTCTGGTATTCCCATCTCTTTCAGAATTTTCCACAGTTTATTGTGATCCATACAGTTAAAGGCTTTGGCATAGTCAATAAAGCAGAAAGAGATGTTTTTCTGGAACTCTCTTGCTTTTTTGATGATCCAGCAGATATTGGCAATTTGATCTCTGGTTCCTCTGCCTTTTCTAAATCCAGCTTGAACATCTGGAAGTTCATGGGTCACGTATTGCTGAAGCCTGGCTTGGAGAATTTGAGCATTACTTTACTAGCGTGTAAGATGAGTGCAACATGTTAAGATACATAACTACTAATACCTGCTGAAAGCTTACTATGTGTTAGGCATTGTTCTGAAAGCCCATTTATTTCTCGTAACCAAATATAAAGTAGACACTAGTAATATTCCTATTTTCAGCTTAAAATGCTCAAGAACAGGTTGATAACCTATACAAAGGACAGGTAGCATCATCAAGATTCTCACCTAGGCAGTTAACAGAGCCCACAGCACTATAATGTCTTTTCAGATTTTCAAAATGAACCCTCTGAAAAGATGGTTCAAGTTTATCTTGTACCTTCATATAACCCGTGCTATACCATGTATGAGGGGCCATGTATGGCTCAGTTTGAGAAGCATGGAGCTAAAAGATCACTTAATAAAAATAAATAAAGGCAGCTATTAGGAAAGAAGTCACAAATAGATGATATGTAGATATAATTAGAAATTACTTGGAACAATAAAGGAATACCCTGAGTAGGGGTAGGAAGCACTTTATAAAGACACTTGAAGGTAGAAAAAAAAAAATTGCTAATGAATAAGGGATGTGGTTTGAGAATTCAAATCCTACCCCAAAAAGCAGGGTGTCCCAGAATGGGCCACTCAGATTATTTCTCTTTGCTAATCACCTTCAGACAGCTGGAACAACCATGATCACTTTCCTTAAGCATACCTACATACATATGGAATTTCCTAACTTGTATGGCTGTGTACCCTTGTGTTATCTGCGTGCGTGTACTGTAGTGGGGTGGCTGTTGTTCTTCGACCTCTTATCTTGTTTTCTTTCTAGTTACCATGGAACGAGTGTTGACCGAGACTTATGTATCATCCAATCAAATCAAAGGACTGTTCCTTCCTACACAATGCATCTCTTGCATTGTTAACTTATGCACGTGTAATGCTTTGCCATTTACACAGCACTAAATGAGGTGACCCAGATAACACTGGTCTTTAAGTAAGGATCTTTTCTGAACTCTTAATTTGTGTGGTGTGGGTAATAAAGAGAAAAGAAATGTCCCTGCTTCCTGCAGTGAAATTGATCTTTCTAAAGCTCCTGAAACACTGTTTCAGAGTAGAAAAAAGAAGTTGAGCCAAGTACTAGAATCATAGGAAAATATTTTTCTCAAATTGAGGAGAGAACATGTATCAATAACTTGGTAACCAAAATGCATTATTTTTAACTTACCATTTAACATTTGAAATATATACTACAATAAAAATTTCAAAAATGAGAATTTCTTTATAATTTCTTATATGCCCTCTGTTGTAGAATGAGAGAGAAGGAGGACAGTTAGTGAAACTGTTGCTGAAACTCAGCCTCTGTTCACCAGTGCCTAATAGAAACCTGGAGACAAGAGTTTTGGGTGAAGTAGAAAAAAGTAGCTTTTATTGCTTTGCCAGGCAAAGGAGGCCACAGTGGACTAGTTCCCTGACTACCATGTGACCCACCCTGGAAGGTTAGTGAGTTTTATAGTGTTCAAGGAGCAGGGCTGATGAGCTCATGGACAGTTCTTCGATTGGTTGGCATCAGGGCGAGGTTTCAAGTATCAGCCTGATTTCAGCTAGTCTGGGATCTGTGTTCTTATGGTCAGCAGTTTTCATCTGAAGTGTGGTCCTTCCTGTATAAACAACCTAGGAATGTTTGTCAGGCCTTTATCTGTATCTTTGAGAAAACTGAGAGTTGGTGACTGTGTTATATGGCCAAATTACAGTCTAAATTGTTAGCAGTTCCCTAGCCCAACAGTTATTCTGTTTCTACATCTTCACATTTTCCAGTCATTAACTCTTGAGTCAGCATTTTACTTCGAAAGACAAGGACACAGAGACTTCAATCAGAACCCTGCTCATCTCAGCACCAAGTCTCAGCACCCCCTGTAAAGGAAATAAATTATACCTGAGTCCTTAAACCACTGTAAGAATTAGAGTCAAAAATGAGTCCCAAATAGAAAAAACAAATTCAGGTTAGAAAGTTCAGTTCAGAGTCTGTCAGCATGAAGTAGATTCTCACTTTACTTGCTAAGAACAAATATTAAAGTGAAAATTGCTTACCAGTAGTAAGGTTACTAGATACCTAGTATCTACTAGGTTACCAGATAGCTGCATTTCCTTCCTTGAGTCATACCACCGGACTTTACCTAACTTCTGTAAAGAACCAATAAGCACTTTCATCATTCACTGTATTCTGAGATTTTCTGGTGTCCTCTCCCATTCATAAACGTATGATTTTTGTAACACTGGCAACTTGTGTAAGTGTGGAGAACAAATGCTCTACTCATTCAAACCTATTTTCATTGGGGATTAGGGGAGGAAAGGGTTGGCCTGTGTTCTATATTTTGTTATAGTTGCCAGAGGCTCTTACCAAACTAACATTGCTGCCAAAACTGACTTCTCCTTCTCCATTATCGATAACAAAAAACGCTATGGTATTGACCTTTTCTTATAATCACTTTTATGATATTTTAATACTTTCCAGTTATATTTATGGTCCTATTATATTGAAGAGCAGTAGCTTTGACTTTGAACCTAAAATGGAAATACAAATAAAAAAACTTATGAGATGAAAATTAGCTTCTTAGAACTTCTCATTCCTTGTCATTTTTTCAGCAGTACTTCCCTCCAAACCACAGCACCTTTCTACTTAACAAGATTTAATAAAACTGCTAATCATAACAAAAATTGAGGGTGTTAGATATTCTTTTCAAAAAGAACTAAAAATTAATTTAAATTTTAAAATTTGCACTTTAACTTTTATTCATCTGCTAATTGGAAATGTCTTTTTTTTTTTTTAATGTTGACTTGCTGTGTTGACATTGAGATCATGTTAAATTAACTCAGTAATTACTTGACATTAGACCATTTAAAGGATTTTTTTTCTTTTGGAGAAAAGAATGGCCTACTCCTCATAGATTCTTCCCAGTCTTAAGACTAACCACCTTTTTCAGTTGGAATAAATCTCAAGATTGGAAGAGACTCTGCTGCTGCTGCTGCTGCTGCTGCTAAGTCGCTTCAGTCGTGTCTGACTCTGTGCGACCCCATAGACGGCTGACCGCCAGGCTTCCCCTTCCCTTGGATTCTCCAGGCAAGAACACTAGAGTGGGTTGCCATTTCCTTCTCCAATGTGTGAAACTGAAAGTGAAGTCGCTCAGTCGTGACCGACTCTTCGCGACCCCATGGACTACAGCCTTCCAGGCTCCTCCGTCCATGGGATTTTCCAGGCAAGAGTACTGGAGTGGGGTGCCATCGCCTTCTCCGGAAGAGACTCTGAACATCATCTAGAACTCTGCAGCAGACGTTATCTAGTCCACTTACCCGTCCAGCAGTTGGACCCTATCAAATGTGAATCCATCCTATTCTTGGGTACCTTATGAGAAACAAGCTACCTCCTGAGGTAGTACATTCCATTTGTGAAGAGTTTTGCCTACTGGCAAGTTATTTCCTATATTAAGCTGAACTTTTTTACAAGTATTAATGAAAATAACATATCCATATGGTAAAAGAAGTTTAACACCAAAAAGGGAAGGTACAATGAAAGTGTCTCCTTTTGCCCCCTGACCTCTCCCTTTGCCCAACCATCCACCATTTAATTATCTGAGGAAATCTCCATTATCAGTTCTTTATCCTCCTTCCGTTTATAATTATAGTCTTTGTCTCACACTCACTTTTTTTAATGAAAGTTTTTTTTTTAAACTTTCATAAAGTTTTATGAAACTTTCATAAAAAGTTCTTTTATGAAAGAAAATGTATGTGTGTGTGTATATATATATACATACATATATGAGTATATATAAATACATAACATGAGGAACTGTATATATCCTCTGCTGCTGCTGCTGCTGCTAAGTCACATCAGTCATGTCCGACTCTGTGCATCCCCATAGACAGCAGCCCAGCAGGCTCCTCTGTCCCTGGGATTCTCCAGGCAAGAACACTGGAGTGGGTTGCCATTTCCTTCTCCAATGCATGAAAGTGAAAAGTGAAAGTGAAGTTGCTTAGTTGTGTCCCGACTCTTCGCAACCCCATGGACTATTGTCTCCCAGGCTCCTCTGTGCATGGGATTTTCCAGGCAAGAGTACTGGAGTGGGTTGCCATTGCCTTCTCCAATATATCCTCTATAGTATGTATAACATAAACATACTGTGTGGGGCTATATGATATACAATTTTGGTTAACATATCTTAAGATCATTTTATTTCCACATGTACAAATATTTTATTCTTTCACTTTAAAAAATTTTAGTCATTATTTTAACATTTATTGAGATAAAGTTTGTCATTTACAGGGTACAAGTCAGTGATTTTTAGTATAGTCACGTGTGTGCAACCATCACCACAACCAATATTAGAACATCACTTCAGAAAGAAACTCAATACCCTTTATCTGTCACCTCCTATCCCATCACCCCCACTCTCAGCCATAAGTAGTCACTAATCTGCTTCCTGTCTATAGGTTTACATATTCTGGACACTTCATATGAATGGAATTCCATAATATGTAGTCTTTTGTGACTAGCTTTTTTCACTTAGGATAATGTTTTAAAAGCTCATCCAAGTTGTAACGTGTTAGTACCTCATTCCTTTTTATGGGGCACTCTGCCATTTTATAGATACACTACATTTTATTTATTTATTCATCAGTTAATGGACATTTAGATTGTTTCTGACTTTTGCCTATTGTAAAATAATGCTGTGATGAACATTTGTGTACAAGTTATATGGACTTATGTATACACATAAGTGTAAGCATACACACGAGTGGAATTGCTGGGTGTTACGGTGGGTCTGCGTTCAGCCATCAAGGAATGAGCTGCCGCACCATTTTCCACCGTGGCTGCACCATTTTGTATTCCTACCAGCAATCTTTGAGGGTTTTGATTTCTCCACATTCTCTACCACAGTTGCTATTTTCTTTGATTCTTACCATCCCAGTAGCTGTAAAGTGGTATCTCATTTTGATTTACATTTTTCTGATGACTAATGATGTCGAGCCATTTGTGTATTTTCTTTGGAGAAATGCCAGTTTATATCCTTTGCTGATTTTTTAATTAGGTCATTTGTTTTTATTACTGAGTTGTATGAGTTCTTTGTATATTGTGGTTATAGTTCCTTATGTGATTTGCAACTGTTTTCTCCCATTCTGTGAGTTATCCTTTCACTTTCTTGGTAAGTGTCCTTGAAGCACAGTTTTTAATTTTGCTGAAGTCTGGCTTATCGCTTTCCTTTCATTATTCATATCTTTGGTGTCATATCTAAGGATCAGTGGGTAAATCCAAGGTGATTAGGATTTACTCCTGAGAGTTTTAGAGTTTAAATTTTTGTCTCTCATCTATTTTGAGTTAACTTCTATATAAGGCTATGAGATAAGTGTCCAAATTTCATTCTTTTCCATGTGGCAATCCAGATGTCCCAGCACCATTTAGGTTTGTTGTTATTGTTGCAAGATTTTCTCCTATGCCATCAGTTTCCTTTTTTTTTTTTTATGTTGGAGTGGAGTGAACAATGTTGTCAATTTCAGGTGTACAGCAAAGTGATTCAGCTGTTCATATGCTTGTATCTATTCTTTTTCAAATTCTTTTCCCATTTAGGGTATTACAGAATATTGAAGCAGAGTTCCCTGTACTATACAGTAGGTCCTTGTCAGTTATCTGTTCCCAGCACCATTTGTTGAAAAGACTTTTCTCACTGAATGGCCTTGGGACCTTTATAGAAAATCAGTTGACCATAAACAGATGGGTTTATTTCTGTACTTTCAGTTTGTTTGTTTGTCTATATGTTTGTCCTTATGCCGTTACTACGCTGCCTTGATTGTTGTTACTTTATAGTGAGTTTTGAAATTGTGGTGTGTACATTCTACTCTGTTCTTTTTTAGTTTGGTTATTTGAGGTCTCCTGCTATTCCATATATATTTCAGAATCAGCTTGTCAGTTTCTACAAGCTGGGATTCTATAGGGATTACACCAAAATATTTTCCTAAATACACTTTTTTTTTTTTTAATGTAAGCAAACCAAAAGGATTTATAATGAAAAGTTCTCACACTGAAGACAGCCAGTAGCTATTCACAGTTCATTTTGTATTCTTCTAGAAATTGAAATTATATATGAAGCATACATGTATTTATACGTTTTTTTTTTAGTTTTTTATTTTTTTAATTTTAAAATCTTTAATTCTTACATGTGTTCCCAAACATGAACCCCCCTCCCACCTCCCTCCCCACAACATCTCTCTGGGTCATCCCCATGCACCAGCCCCAAGCATGCTGCACCCTGTGTCAGACATAGACTGGCGATTTCAATTCTTACATGATAGTATACATGTTAGAATGCCATTCTCCCAAATCATCCCACCCTCTCCCTCTCCCTCTGAGTCCAAAAGTCCGTTATACACATCTGTGTCTTTTTTCCTGTCTTGCATACAGGGTCGTCATTGCCATCTTCCTAAATTCCATATATATGTGTTAGTATACTGTATTGGTGTTTTTCTTTCTGGCTTACTTCACTCTGTATAATTGGCTCCAGTTTCATCCATCTCATCAGAACTGATTCAAATGAATTCTTTTTAACGGCTGAGTAATACTCCATTGTGTATATGTACCACAGCTTTCTTATCCTATACATTTTTAATACAAGTGAAACATAGTTTACTTTCTCTTTTTATCAGAGCTTTTGTTTTTGTCTCTTTGAGAGTATTCCAAGTCAGGAATTGCAGATCTGCTTCTTGTAAAAATGACTATATAGTATTTTGTACCATAATCTCTAATCACTCCTTTTTTGATAGATCTTAGGGTCTTGTTTTTACAAACTGCTGCAGTTAAAATTTTATGCATGAACATTTTAACCACACCCAGGTATGTTGGCAGAAGAGATTACCAGGAGTAGGAAACTGCTGTGTCAAAGGATATTGTATTTTTTAAATTTTGATACATGTATCATTTAGGCTTGGTTATTCTGCTATTAACAAACTGTGTCTTTAAACAACAAAGGTTTATTTCTAGCTCACTTGACAAATAGATTAGCTGGTGGGCTCTGTTCTACATCACCCTCACTCAGGTACCCAGGTTAAGGGAAGCTCCGTCTCTGTGCTTCCATGATTGTTCAGGCAAGACAAAGGACATACAGCAAATTAGCTCTGACTCCTTAATTTTCTGCCCTGACACGTGTTACTGTTTAGAAAGAACAAGTCCACATACCACCCCTAATTCAGAGAGGATGAGGAGGTGCAATTCTACTATATACCTGGAAAGCAGGGAGCCAGAAGTATTTGATGAAGAACACAGATGACTGCCTCAGTATATGCTACCAATTTTAATTTTGAGACTCACTCTCTAAAGAGATTCTACTAGTTTATAGAGATTCTACTTGTTTATTTTATCAACCACCAGAGGGAGTTGTAAGCTTAAAACTTTATTAAAACTTAACAGACTGAAAGAAGATTTTTAAAGTACTGAGTATATTTTTCTCTGTTATTCCTCCTCCTTTCTTGTCTATTTAAAAGGGTAGGCTAGATAGTTAAATTTGGAAAAACTAAAGAAATCACTATATGAACTAAAAAGCCTCTTGATGAACGTGAAAGAGGAGAGTCAAAAAGTTGGCTTAAAGCTCAACATTCAGAAAACGAAGATCATGGCATCCGGTCCCATCACTTCATGGAAAGTAGATGGGAAACAGTGGAAACAGTGTCAGACTTTATTTTGGGGGATTCCAAAATCACTGCAGATGGTGACTGCAGCCATGAAATTAAAAGATGCTTACTCCTTGGAAGAAAAGTTACGACCAACCTAGACAGCATATTCAAAAGCAGAGACATTACTTTGCTGACTAAGGTCCGTCTAGTCAAGGCTATGGTTTTTCCAGTAGTCATGTATGCTTGTGAGAGTTGGGCTGTGAAGAAGACTGAGCGCTGAAGAATTGATGCTTTTGAACTGTGGTGTTGGAGAAGACTCTTGAGTCCCTTGGACTGCAAGGAGATGCAACCAGTCCATTCTGAAGGAGATCAGCCCTGGGATTTCTTTGGAAGGAATGATGCTAAAGCTGAAGCTCCAGTATTTTGGCCACCTCATGCGAAGAGTTGATTCATTGGAAAAGACTTTGATGCTGGGGGGGATTGGGGACAGGAGGAGAAGGGGACGACAGAGGATGAGATGGCTGGATGGCATTACTGACCCGATGGACGTGAATCTGAGTGAACTCCGGGAGTTAGTGATGGACAGGGAGGCCTGGCGTGCTGCAGTTCATGGGGTCGCAAAGAGTCAGACATGGCTGAGCGACTGAACTGAACTGAAGTATATCCCTTATTTCTTTGGTAGAATTAGCATATCAAAGAGCCACCTTTCTGTAGTGTGAGCAACCGGAAAAGTCTTTAGGTCTTTAGGTTCCTTATGCTTAAGCATGCTGTGCTTAAGATTCCATGGGATGGGGAGAGGTTGACTGTTCTATTCAGAGACTTGTAATTAAGCCCCCTTTTCTGGTCCATCCCTCACTTCTGCCTTCTGTTATTTACTTGCATTCTCCAGGAGCCTCTTTTAGGTTTCTGCATGGCCAATTAGCTGCCTCTTTGCAGTACCCTCCTTGTCTATGAGACTGTAGCTTTCTCCGCCCTCCATTAGTCTATTCCATTTCATTTGCTTTCAGTCTTCCAGGAACTTGTTGAAATCTCTTGCCACTAATTGCCTTCTTCCTATTGTTTACCTTTGTTGGATTCTATCCATTTTATTCCTCTGTTATTTTCATGAGGTTTCAAAAGGCAGAAGATTGTGGCTCAGCTGGTGAAGAATCCACCTGCAATGTGGAAGACCTGGGTTTGATCCCTGGGTTGGGGAGATCTCCTGGAGAAGGGAAGGGCTACTGGTATTCTGGCCTGGAGAAGGTCATGGACTGTATAGTCCATGGGGTCACGAAGAGTCAGACACAACTGAACGAGTTTCATTTTCACTTTCCTTTCAGTCACCTTTAACTGGAAATCCTCTCTAATATAATTGATTCTTTGTATTTGAATTTTAAAGTCCATATTAGTCTAAATGTAAATAATTGACAGGAATGGAGAGTATTTTTTCCTTAGCTTATGCACTGGAGTCTGTTTAACAGATCACCCCTCCGTCTTTACAAGTACATATCACTACATTGTGCATGAAGCTCATTCATCTGTAGGTGTGGTTGATATTATTTTGTTTATAGCAGTTTCGTTGTATGCAAAAACAAAGGGGAAAAAACCCAAAAAGCCAGTCTAAGGGATTTCCTCAGATTCCTATTCACAGTCTTTTCCTGTAACAGAGGTGAAATGTTCTAGTCTTAGTCCACAACTACAGCTGTCATTTTGTCACCCCTTTCTGACTGTTTCCAAGCTGTCTGCTTCTTTTGGATGCTGGAAGTATAATTGTCATATTTCTTTCTCCCCAAACAATCAATACCCAACTCCTTCATTTAGGAGAGACTGATCAAAGCCAAAGTATCTTTATAAGTAAGCGTTATAATCATTCTTCTTTATTATGAATATTCTTAATAATGTTTTTTAATGAATATGTATTGTGTAATATTTTGTACAGTGAAGATTAAAATTGTAGACAGAACCACAACTGGAGAAAAAGTTTAGTTTAGATGAATTTTCAGTGATTTTTAGAAATTCACCTTGACACTACTTTGTAATTCATCTTTCTCAGACTCCTATCTAAAACTCCCAAGCCACAATTGAAAAGTGAACTAGACACATAAAAATCCAGGCACCTACTAGAGAAATTGAGATCATGTCTCTCTCATACTATTTCCAGAGCATTTTTTAGTTTGTTTGTAATTAACAGACATACTTAAAAGACCCTGAATAGTCTCCAGATTGTTATTTCTAATATAGTTATAACTCTGCTCCACGACTTTGTTTTCACTGAAAAGAAATATCTCATAGATAAGTTCTAAGACAGTGGATTTACTTTAGGGTTTCAGCCTGTCATAGGTGATATCTCACCTTTATTCTCAAAGGTAAGCCATATCTTCAGCCGTTGCAAAAACTCCTTTCTTTGTGAATTCCCAAAGATGTAGTATTTTTTTGTTTAAGAAACATTCTGAAGTATTTACTCTGTAACTTTAAAACATCCCCATAATAATACCTTCAGTAACTGTGACTCCTTCATCTCTCTTACTATATCTTTTTCTTAATCAGTTTTTTATCTTCTACTAATATTGACCTTCTAATCCCAAAGAAAGCCAATGCCAAAGAATGTTCACCCTACAGTACAGTTGCACTCATCTCACACGCTAGCGAAGTAATGCTCAAAATTCTCCAAGCCAGGCTTCAACAGTATATGAACCGTGAACTTCCAGATGTTCAAGCTGGATTTAGAAAAGGCAGAGGAACCAGAGATCAAATTGCCAACATCTGCTGGATCATAGAAAAAACAAGAGAGTTCCAGAAAAACATCTGCTTTTGCTTTATTGACTATGCCAAAGCCTTTGTGTGGATCACAATAAACTGTGGAAAATTCTGAAAGAGATGGGAATACCAGACCACCTGACCTCCCTCCTGAGACATCTGTATGCAGGTCAAGAAGAAGTAGTTAGAACTGGACATGGAGCAACAGAGTGGTTCCAGATAGGAAAAGGAGTCTGTCAAGGCTGTATATTGTCACGCTGCTTATTTAACTTATATGCAGAGTACATCATGAGAAATGCTGGACTGGATGAAACATAGCTGGAATCAAGACTGCTGGAAGAAATATCAGTAACCTCAGATACACAGATAACACCACACTTAGGGCAGAAAGCAAAGAACTAGAGCCTCTTGATGAAAGTGAAAGAGGAGAGTGAAAAAGTTGGCTTAAAGCTCAACATTCAGAAAACGAAGATAATGGCATCCGATCCCATCACTTCATGGCAAGTAGATGGAGAAACAGTGGAAACAGTGACAGACTTTATTTTGGGGGGCTCAAAAATCACTGCAGACGGTGGCTGCAGCCATGAAATTAAAAGACGCTTGCTCTTTGGAAGAATGGTTATGACCAACCTAGACAGCATATTAAAAAGCAGAGACATTACTTTGCCAACAAAGGTCTGTCTAGTCAAAGCTGTGGCTTTTCCAGTAGTCATGTATGGATGTGAGAGTTGGACTGTAAAGAAAGCTGAGCGCTGAAGAATTCATGCTTTTGAACTGTGGTGTTGGAGAAGACTTTTGAGAGTCCCTTGGACTACAAAGAAATCCAACCAGTCCATCCTAAAGGAAATCAGTCCTGAATATTCATTGGAAGGACTGATGCTGAAGTGGAAACTCCAGTACTTTGGCCCCCTGATGGGAAGAACTGACTCATTTGAAAAGACCCTGATGCTGGGAAAGATTGAAGTTGAAGGGGACGACAGAGGATGAGATGGTTGGATGGCATCACCAACTCAATGGACATGAGTTTGAGTAAACTCCGGGAGTTGGTGATAGACAGGGAGGCCTGGCATGCTGCAGTCCATGAGGTTGCAAAGAGTCGGACACAACTGAGCAACTTAACTGAATATTGACCTTTTCTCGCTCAGCTTTTTTCCTGAAATGAATATTATTACACTGGCTTTATTTCAGTTTTATATTTGCCTGGTATATCAATTTTAAAGTATCTCTATCAGCCTTCAAGATTTCCTCTGTATCTTTGGTTTTTCAGCAGTCTTATTATATGTCTAGGTTTTGTTTTGTTTCGATGTTACTTGGAGATCCCTGGGCTTCTTGGATCTGTGACTTATTGTCTTTCATTGATTTTGGAAACCATTTAGCCATTATCCTCAAATACGTCTTGCTGTTTTTGCATTTCTTTCACCAATTACATGTATATTATGCACTCATATTGCCTGTCACTTCTTGGATGCTTTGTTCTTCTTCCCTCTTTTTCTTTGGGTTTGATTGAAGTAATCTCTGTCTTCAGGTTCACTGGCTCTTCTGTATCCAGCGTGCTGGTAAGCATGTTGAAAGATTTATTTATCTCTGATACCATATTTTATTTCCAATATTTGACTCTTCCTTAATAATTTCCATCTCTCCTCTCAGGCTGTCCATCAGCTCCTGCCTGTTCATCTTTTCACCTAACTGCTTCAGCATGCTGTGTGCATGTTCTGTGGCTCAGTCGTGTCCAGTTCTTTGGGACCTGCCAGGCTCCTCTGTCCATGGGATTTTCCCCAGGCAGGGATACTGGAGTGGGTTGCCAGTTCCTTCTCCAGGAGATCTTCCTGACCCAGGAATCAAACCCGAGTCTCTGGCGTCTCCTGTTAGCAGACAGATTCTTTACCACTGCACCACCTAGGAAGCTTCAGTCATAGTTACTTTTCAATTTCCTGCCTGCTCCTTCCAGCATCTGGGTCATATTTGAATATGGTTCCCGTGACTGCTTTCTCTCTTGGTGATTCGTTGAATTTTCCTCTCACTTCTCTGTGTGTCATTACTTTTTTCTTTTATTATTATTGAATGCCAAAAATTAGTCTCTTCTGTTTTTTTTACATATGAGACCTTTACATCCAGAAACTAGAATACCTTTTTTCTGTCAGGATATCGTGTGAAGGGTTAAGTCAGTTTAGGCAGGAGTGGAGCTAGGTCTGGGTTTTGTTGTTGCCTTTTTAGTTCTTACAGTCTTCAAATATCTCTAGCAGTTGGCTGCTCTTACTTTGTATCTCTTAGAGTGCTGCCTAGAGTACAAAGTATTCCTTTACTTTAGTCCTTTTATTTTCAACCTTTCTGTGGTGTGATGGGTCCCCATTTATTCAGTCTCCACATGATCTGATAAACAGCCAAATACTAAATTATGTGGAATTTTACAAGCCACGTGGTTTCAGTTGTAACAAAAACAGACATAGACAATAGGTAAACAAGTGAGTGTGGCTATATTCTAGTAAAACTTTGTTCACAAAACAGGCAATGGCCAGATTGGGCCCTTGAGCCATAGTTTGCTGACCCCTTTTTTGGAGCTTTGTTCTTGGGACACACACACCCGTATCTCCAAGCTCCAGCAGGGTAGGGATTTTTACCTGTCTTGTTCGTTGATTACCTGAGTGGCTACAACAATCCTGACATATTATAGGTTCTCAATATATTAAAAGAATGGATTAGCAAATTACATTTTAAGTGTTTTTTGAAAACAGCAATGCAGCTGTAGATCTTTTGTATATAAACAGATTAATTTGATTACAGTTATTATGATTACTGATATATTTGGAATTATTTGTGTCCTAGTTCTTTCCTTCTTTCCTGCTATCTAAGTTTAATCAAATTTTATCCTTTTGTTCTTTTAGAAACTATATTTAGCTTTCTCGTATACTCTTCATCTTTATCCCTAGATATGAACATGTATATTTGGTTTAGCAACATTTGAGAATATTCTTTTAATACTGTTCATGGGGTTCTCCATGGGGTTTTTCCAGTAGTCATATATGGATGTGAGAGTATAATGAAAGCTGAGTGCCAAAGAATTGATGCTTTTGAACTGTGGTGTTGGAGAAGACTCTTGAGAGTCCCTTGGACTGCAAGGAGATACAACCAGTCCCTCCTAAAGGAGACCAGTCCTGGGTGCTCATTGGAAGAACTGATGCTGAAGCTGAAACTCCAATACTTTGGCCACCTGACGTGAAGAACTGACTCATTGGAAAAGACCCTGATACTGGGAAAGATTGAGGGCAGGAAGAGAAGGGGATGACAGAGGATGAGATGGCTGGATGGCATCACTAACTCGATGGACATGAGTTTGAGCAAGCTGCGGGAGTTGATGGACAAGGAAGCCTGGCATGCTGCAGTCCATGGAGTCGCAAAGAGTCAGACACGACTGAGCGACTAAACTAAACTGAGAATATTCTTTATAAACACTTTTAAAGCCTTAGAATGCTTTTCATCTAATTTTCGTATTTCCAGTTTCTTGTTCTTCTCTAATATTTTAGTTTTCCTCTTCTTTAAACAGTCTTTGCCTCCCCACCCACTGCCATGGTCTTTTTCCTTTGTTTCAGAGTTAGAACTTTTTTTACATTCATTATCTTATTCCTTCCTGTTGTATTAATGTCCTCCGTATCAAAAAAACATCTTAAATAGTTCTTTCTTTAGGAGTAGTCCATGGCTTATAAAATCCTCCAGCTTTATCTGTTCATCCCTACTCTGATAATTTGATTAAGTGAATTAGTTATTCCATTAGCTTCTGAAATATTATTTCATTTCTTCAGGTTTCTCTTCAAATTTTGCCATTCACTCTATTGTCTCCTTCTGGAACTCCTTTTTATATTTATTTACGATCTTTTAACCCCTGTTTCATGTGTCCCATCACTTTATCTCTGCACTTTGAGAATACTCTTAGATGTATCTCTTGGGTCACTAAATATGTCTTTGACTATGTGTAATCTACAGTTAAATGTATTTGGTTGACCGTTTCAATGGCTGTTTTCCATTTCTAGAGGTTGTTTATGGCACTTCTCCAAAACTTATTCATGGTATCTTATTTGTTATATTCTTCTATAATCATTATAATCATCTTAAACAGATATTTCCATAGCTTCTTTCAAATTGTTATATAACCAAGTTTTAGGGGGCTCCTCTCGGGCTGTTGATTCTCATGGTAGATGGTTTTCTTGTTTGGACATACTTTTCTGCTGAGCACTTCTCTTCATTGAGGATTTTTGCATTTTGGATTCCATAGTAGGTGTCCCTCCATACTGGAAGTAAGTTGCCAGAGCAGTTTGCATTTGCTTCTGCCAGTTACTTCAAGGAAATCACCAGCCTAGAGCTAATTGTTAACAGTAATTCCTCACTCAGAGGTTCTGTCTCTGCCCTCACCGTATAAATCAGTTTCTCAGAAAATCTGTTCTTATCCCTTCTCCTCATGTAATATTGAATAATATCACAAATGTATGTCTTATTTTCTGACTCAATACAAATATAAATTATCACTTAGTCGTTAGAACCACTAAATAAATGCGTTTTTTAAAGTTTTTTTTGTTTTGCATATTTAGGAAAAAGCTTTTAGGGAGATGATCTCCGTTAATTTTTAGGAAATACTGCCTTTAAATAATCATTAATTTGAACAAATGTCCTACTAATGGCATTTGAGACTCATTGGTAGATCATCAGAGTTTAGAAATGAAAGTATGTTATGTTCTTCTAGTTTTCCTTTGCCTTGCCCTTCATTCTCACTTCATGCCTCTGTCTTTCTCCTCTTACTGTCCCACTCAGAAATTAACAATCCACTCAGCATCTTCTTTTAAGAGAATAAAATAAACCCTAATGCACAATTCTTATGTTTTGGAAATAGAGGCATAAAACTTTGCAATTCAAGTAAAATAAACCAAATTAATAAAAGTCTGACAAAACAAGCCTGGGGTGGTTATGGATATACAAAGACACAGTGAGTTTTCTATCAGGAACATGTGTACCTCCAAAACACCTCCCTGCGTTTTTAGACTATATATTAAAATGAGAGAGAAGATACCAAGAATTAGTCATGATTTTTAAAACTTGAGATATATTCCCCTAATACTCTTTTCTTCCAATAAATAAGAAAGGAGAATTACAGAGGGAGATACCTGTGGATTGTATTAGTGTCAAATTTTTGTTGGGAAAAATTATCTTTTTTTTGTTGGGAAAAATTATATTTTTCCTGGGAAAAATTAATTTTAAAGCACTTGAGCCTAACTAGCTTCCCCACACCCCACACCCTAATTCAGATTCTGTAATACACTGCTGGACTAAATGGCCTGAATATATATAGCCTTTTCCTTTTTTAGCTTCTTGGAAATTTTAGTCTGATTGATGGTGACTAAATAGCATTAATCTGTTTAATCGACTTGACTTTTTATTTTAATTGCTATTTTTCATTTTTAGAATTTATTTATTATACCTTCTCAAATCAGCTTGTTTTCTCGTGGTAGAGTCACCCCAAGCTTCCATTTAATAGTAAATTTGGTTATCTTCACCACCAGCACAATAGCCTAAAAAGTCAAACTCATTTTGTCCAGAAGTGGCAAAATCATGTATACCGATTTTTATGGTTTACTAAGGTTTCCCGAGCTGTTCATCATTCATGTGACAAGGTTGATTGCTTATTTTCTTTTTAAAAAAATCTTAGGAAAATGTTTTCACTAAATATAATTGGAATATAAGAAAATGTATTTGGTTTATCTGAATGGTTTTGTTTTTGATTTGCAGTTTGAGCAGTTTAATGTTAACATTCATGTGGATCGAAATCAATCACTTTTATTTATTGCATGCGTCAAAATGGATTTAACCTAACCCACATTCCCATTAAGTTGTTTATATGCTTAAATGATTCTCAAGTTAAAAAAAAATAATTCTCTAAAGTTAAAAATGTTGAAACTTTAAATATTTAACACACAATACTTTGTTTTAGTGTTATCTTTGAGATTCTCCGCAGCCTCCTTTTTGTCACAGAAATAGTTATCTGTTTTGTTTTCCCAAGGTTGTTTAAAGGTTAATTGACTAAACTGGGTGGATCTTCATATATACTAATATGTATTGCAGCTCTTTTGGTACACCAGAAGGCCAGAATGGAACGGCTTCAAAGAGAACTTGAGATTCAAAAGAAAAAGCTGGATAAACTAAAATCTGAGGTCAATGAAATGGAAAATAATCTAACTCGAAGGCGTCTGAAAAGATCAAATTCCATATCCCAAATACCTTCAGTAAGTCTTTCTTTCTGTAACTGTTGTAACTGCTGTGCTTGAACGTGAGAATAGGTAACCTATCATCAGTATAAAAGCTTGACCTACTTTTCTAGAAATGCTCTTAATTCATACTTGTTTTTCTGTCCTTACTTCCCCCTGCAAACCTTGACTCCTTCTTAACTAATAACACAAGAGTTCGATGTAGATCCTCACCTGGAATTATTTTTCAGCTCGAAGAAATGCAGCAGTTGAGAAGTTGTAATAGACAGCTCCAGATTGACATTGACTGCTTAACCAAAGAAATTGATCTTTTTCAAGCCCGAGGTAAAGTTCAATGTATATTCAGCTGAAATTCTTTGTATTAATTTATCAGCTCTTCCTGTGGCTGGAAACAGACTTTTAATTGTAATCTTGTTTCAGATTTGATTTGGAGCCGTATAGTGCTGCTTAGATTTTTATTTTCCCTTACTTGCCACTCCTCCCTCCAAAGCTGTATATTTGGTTGAGAAGTAATTTGATACGTTTAATATCCTTCAAATCCCCTTTAGTCATACAATAAGGGAAGACAGTGATTAGTATGTCTGGCTATATTGTCAAAAGTATTGCTGTTATGTATTAATATAATCTGTTACAGTGTTTATTAAGATTGTAATATATATACTCATATTCCTTTTTCCTGTTTCCCTCTTTTCCTTCTACCTTTGAAGAATTATGCTTTTAAGAACATGATTAAAAGGCATCCCCACTCTAATGGCACTTACTTAATTGATGACATAGAGAAGAAAATTAAAATACGACATACAGTATTTTAGGAAAGTGATAGTTTATGATATTTGAACTGTTATTGACTAGCAATAATTGCTTATTGTAGAGTAAAAAAAAGATTGGGGCATTTGGCGCAGTACGTGAGTGAGTAAAAAGTGTTCATAGACAACTAAAAAGAATGTTTATAACTTAAACCTAATTCTAAAGTTTGGAAATAATAGAAATATATAAAATGAAAAGACAGGAAAGGGAAGAAGCCAAAAAATAAGCCCGTAGTCACATTTCTCAGTGTGTGCCAAAATCCATTAAACTGGAAGATGATTTGTTTTATTTTCTTTTAGTAAGTAAGCTGTTTATCTTGAAACAGTCATAGAAAATGCCATAATTTAACTTTGGAGAGAAAAAATTGGTGCTAGTCTAGAAAATGTAATCTTTAAACTTGTTCCTTTTGTTTAAAATCTGAAGCATCACATTATATTAGTTCAGGTTTTTATACTTACTTGAGGCCAAGCTATTTAGTTGCTTAAGACTATGTTAAAATTATATTTTACACTGTCAAATTTTAAGTTATCTTAACTTGTCACATACAACAGGGATCTGTTCTAATTCTTTCACTGTCTTACTAGCATTAATCTAACGTCTTCCTCAGCTTACAGGTTGGACTTCTGTTATGGGTACTATCAATATATTACACCTATTTCAGCTGTTTTTGAAATCCTTTCATGTAATTGGAGATTAGAGGTGTGAAATAAAAGAAAAGTACTTTTTCTATTTAACTGTGATTTTTTTTAAGAAAGAAAATATTTGCTTTTAAAAAATCTTTTTAATTTTTTTGAGCTATAAACATTGATATGCTTCTTTTTATATATTTCAGGACCACATTTCAATCCCAGTGCTATTCATAACTTTTATGACAATATTGGATTTGTAGGCCCTGTGCCACCAAAACCCAAAGGTTAGTGGTGTATCCAGTAAGTGTGAAAACTGTTGTGTTTTGAAAAACAAGATTTTAGAAAATTTTATTCTTAGCAGCCTTCCACTCTAGAAGTACTTCCAACTTTGGCATTCTTGGATGGATTCATTAGGAAAACATGCTGGGAATTGGGAGGGTTCAAAAATGTAATGTGCTTAGCCCTTTAAAAGTAATATGTATGTCCTTAGGATTCATTGTATACTCCCAGAATAGCAAATCTTGGCCAAAAAAAAAAAAAAAAAATCACCAGGTATAAAAACTTGTGTTCTTTGAAATTTTAGACAAACATTAAGAAAGATACCTTAGGAAAGTTTATTTTTCATAAGTATTATGTCCTATATAGTTTATGCATAGTTCTCTATAATCAAAATTCTCTGAATTTCAGATAAATGGTTTTTTTAATTATTACCTATTTTCATTTTTATGTCATTGATACAGATTATGTACACACCAAACTAAGAAATGTTGAAACATTTGTGTGGGTTTTTCACTCCAGGCATTAAAAAATATGTAGACATGGGAACAATCTTTGGTTTGTTCCAAGAATTTTCGTATTCTCATTCAGCATCCTCTTCTCTCCTCTCCTTAGTTTTTATTCAGTTATGATTCAATTAGGCCTAGCTGTAGCTTCATATTTTTTATAATTTGAATGTTTTTAAACATAGTTAGCTGGAATGTAATGAAGTCTTATTACAGAGGAGCAAAAGTGAAATTGGGCATTTGACACAGTACGTGAGTAAGCAAGTGTTCAGACATTGGATGTTAATTGAATAAAGGAATAAGGAAAGCAGTGGTGAGCAGAGCCTAGCTCCTTAAAATAAGCAAAATGGATATTTTAGACTCTGAGTTGCCTCAATATAATCTTTTTATTCTCTTTCAAAAACTAAAAATTCTCATATGAAAAGATCTATTTTGTTTCCAGGTAATTCAGTACTTATGTGTTATGGTAGGCGGGAGATGGGGTATAGATGAAATAAGGTTTGTCTTGACAGTTGTTGAAGCAGCATAAGGGCTGAGAGTTTTTTTCACTGTTTTCACTACTTTTGTGTGTATTTGAAATTTTCCATGATAAAAAGTAAGGGAAAAAAAAATACTTAAAAAGCTTTTCACAAAAGATAAATGCTTGTGTACTGGATATTTTTAGAGAAATAAAGAATTAGTCATTTTTGCCTTAAAGCTAAAATAGGGAGTTACTAGTTTCACTTAGAGAGGTTTACTTAGTTCTTAAAATCAGTTCTGCTTTACAATGTGGATTTTTTAACAGCTAAAATAAAGTGTGGCCATCACAAGTCATCTCGTACTGTGCACCCTAAATAACTTCCTCTTTTCTCGATTCTGGTGGTTACTTAGTTTCCCAATACCACTAATAATAAAAGTCATAATTAGAAGGACCAGAAGATTTTGTGCAGTTGGAAGAAAACCATTGGAGATTTTTTCACTTAAAAAAAAATTAGGTCCTCTATTTGATTACCTTAGATATTGAAATATTGAAGATAATCCTGGCACTTAGTAATAGAATGAAGTGTTAATACAGATTGAATGGCCCCTCCTAAAAAAACCTTTGTAGTTAACAAAAAGGATAGACAAGGTTTTACTGAAAATGTGCCAGATTGGAATGTTTTACCAAAATTCTAATAAGCAGAGTGGATTATCCCCAGATTAAAACAGTTGTTCTATAAAATGTGTCCTAAGTATGGAATGTGGAATAATTGTAGATGGTAAGAAGTCAAACTTTTTTAACCTATTCATTTTTGAGTTTTAGGTGGATACTAATTTGTATTGTCAGACTCTTGATTTTTAAAATATTTTTACCTAGATAAACCTTAAATAGATAATTTTTTTAATATGTATTTATTGGTTTGGCTGTGCTGGGTCTTAGTTGTGACATGTGGGATCTAGCTCCCTGACCAGGGAGTGAACCTGGGCCCCCTGCATTGGGAGTGCAGAGTCTTAACCACTGGGCCACCAGCAAAGTTCCCTAGATATTTGTTTTAAAGCTGTTCAATTTAAAGAAAATTTACTATATAAATAACTTTCATGGTGCTCATGCATGTGCCAAAATCATGGTGATGCCTAAAAGTTCCCATGCCTAAAGTGGGAATTTTGCAATAAAGTGTTAACCTTAAGACCAAACACTAAGTAAAGTGCTGCTAAACAAAGTACCATCACTTAATTATTTTGAATTTGTTACAGAAACTTGTCTTCCTATATTTTTATCCACTATATATCATAGTTTGTCTTTTAAAATAGAAAAGCTATCATTTACTTACCAGCTCAGTGGAATAGGTAGAATTTGCAAATTAATATACATTTTTAATATGATTTATAAACTACAAATCATAAACCATGACTGGAGAGATCCAATAATGCATGCTCTTTTTACTTCAGACCTCCCCAAAATAATTTATAGGAATCCTACTTTTAAATTACAAAGATACCTCCCTCCCCCATAAAAGTAGTTTTATAAATGTAATTTCATCTTTGACACAACCATGGAGGAATATATTTCTTATATTTAAGACACCTCTGTACATTCAAACATTTAGAACATTGACCTTATAAAACTGCAGTGACTATTGTATAAGAAAGAAAGACTAGATGTAGAGGAAACATGATTATCTAAGATCACAGAGCAAAGAAATTAGGAGTTAATAGCAGAACCATGAATAGAACTCCAGTCTCATGACTCTGGATCTGGTAGTCTTTCTAGTGTTCCATAATAAATACGTTTTCAAATAACATGAGAAATAAAGTCTGATAAAATTTTATACTAATGTGTTTCTCCAAGTCTGTTGTTGACATTTAGGTAAATAAGATTTTAGAGATAAGTACATATTGTTCAGTTTTAGATTTTTAGCAGATGGAGAACATTTAATAAACACATCCATTCATGATAGAAATCAGAAATATAACTACTACATCAGTGGGAAATGAAACTCAAGCTTGAATGAGACACAGATGCACTAGCAGTACTGCATTGCAGGTGGATACCTTGCCACATTCTTAGGTGACATTGTGGTCATCTTGGCTACTAGAGACCATATGAATTGATTTCTCCTTTCTCCTGCTATAAGTCGGGGGAAATGATGCTCTTTTCCCATTTGAGGAGATATTGAGGTGATTAAGTCACATCCATGTTGCTGTTCCCCAGCAGAGAGGTGCCAGCCTGATAGATACAGGTTGTGAGGATCAGGCATGTGGGTCAGTTTCAGCTAGATGCTTCATTTGATTAACAGGCTGTTTCATGCTGTGTGATGCTAGTGTTTAACAGACTGCGCTATGAGGAAAGCCCAATAGTGCTTATAGTTGCCAGTAATTTATGACTGTGAATTTGCTTCTAAAATAATTATTTTGCTTCCTTGCAGATCAAAGGTCCACCATCAAAACACCAAAGACTCAAGACGCAGAAGATGATGAGGGGGCTCAGTGGAATTGTACTGCCTGTACTTTTTTGAACCATCCAGCCTTAATCCGTTGCGAACAGTGTGAGATGCCGAGGCATTTCTGAGCCAGGAGGCCCTATATCTTCTCTAAATCCACATCTGAAATTCAAGAAACCAGTCTGTCATCAGGGGAAAAGTTTCACTGCTACATAGGATTTTGTAAAATTGAAGGTGTGACAAGATGGTGGTGTGCTAATGTTAAATATCAACCCACAGAGCTAATAATACCTCAGTCTAATGTCATGGGCAGTTGAAATTCATCACATGAAAGGTAATCTGCTAAAAGACTTGGTTGCCCACTGCCTAACCATGTACAGTGTTACCAGTAGCCCGTCATGGATAATTCTCAACATATTAATACCTAGGTGTTCCCAGTACTTTTTTCCCTCATGTCACTACTGAATTTTGACAGGAGGAAGGAATAGAATGATGGCCTTTTTTTTTTTTAAGCTTTCGGTGAAACACTACAAACATGAAGAAAAGCAACGAGGTTTAACTATTTAAAAACTGTTTGCTGCTGTATAGTGCCAGTGGAAAGGGGAAGAACTTCACAAATCTGTGGTACTCTTGGCCTTGTCTTTGTCTTCCCTGAAAACGTCTCCACTCTGTGAAGCGCCAGCATCTAGGCTCTAAAGATGAAAGGAGAGCAGCAGCATTGTCTGTACAAACCTGGAGTGAAATACCCCAAAGCTTTTCCTACTGTACAGAGCTCTCGAGTTTGCTTTAAGTGATTTCTTTTCTTCCTTATTATTTTCTTATATTTCTATATGTATAGTGTAATAGTCTTTTGTTAACTAATTTTCTTTTTTCCTTTTAGTGATTAAGTACTATCATGTCCCTTTTTAAGCCTTACATGAGAGAAGCATTGCCTTCAAAATAAAAAAGCATTAATGAAATGAAACTATGCACAAAATAACTTTCCTCTACTTATTCTGTGCTTTGCCCTCATGAGTACCGATGTTCTGTGAAGACGTATACAGATGCTGCACAGTGAACTGAAGAAAATATTACAAGACTTCTGTCTGTAGGTCACACTATGTACTGACTTTAGTGGTGGGTAACACAACATGGTGTTTTATCTTCCACAGGGAAGCTTAAAACAAAAGGTATTTTTAACCCACTGACAGCAACAAGGTTAAGCTTGCTTTATCTGCCTTGTGTCCCACAGAACTTCCACAAGAGATTACTATTGGGAAAGTACAGTTTCCAAACGAGCAGCAGTACCTACAGCCCTTTTTTTGGAGAGAAATTTAAACGCTTTACTGTTGGGGCAGTCCGTTTCTAAACCTGACTTGGTGGCAGTATCGTGTATATTTATGAAACAAGGCTAGTCGCATTTAGGACAACTGAAGAAAAGCTGGAAAAAAGAAAAACAAGCAAACTTGAACACTGAAGCAACCTCAAGCATCTCTTTATTTTGATGATATATTTTTATAAGGAAAATAAATATTCAGATGATCAGGAATGTATATAACGAAATGAAATCAAGGAAAAAATTACAATATGCATTTAAAAAAACAATTATGAAATTATATATCAGTGCTTAGAATGGGGTTAAGGGAAGTGCTGAAATGTAGCAAAAGATAGGAGATAATGTAGACTGGCACCCACTGTAAATGTTTGCAAATGAATATTTTTTAAATAAGCAAGATTATTACAGGTGATTCTATATGAATGTCAGAGCCTTAACTTCCAGGCTTTGCATCTTGTATATGAGAAGAACTATGACAATCCTAGTTAATTAGATGAGAAACCCAAAGCCTTTACATTTGATGCATTTTGTTTTAAAATAGGCCTTGTTTTTCAGCTTCATCTGCAGTTCTATGTGAAGATTGATAAATCAGTTTTTACTTGTTTTATTAATAAAACGTAATTTGGATATCTTGAGTTGATGGTTTTGTGATTTAGCTGGGTAAACTATCTTTGTAACAGATAAGTTATTTATAAAAATTAAAAAACTTATATTCTAACATGGATTTTGTGACTTGTTCTTAAAGTTTTGTGGGACAGGAGGTAAATTATGCCCCAGCAGAACATTTGATAGTTAATAGAAATCAGAGGAAACTCAACCTCCAGAGTCTCCTCCTGACATCATGGCATTCTGTGGCAGTTCTCGGATTATTCGTATCGATTTCCCCAGGCTTCTTTTTAGCTAATGAAAGCAACCATGTTTCAGCTAAGCCAGAGAAATGAATATTCCTCTTTTCAAAGTTTATTATAGCTTTATTCTTTTGTTTCCCTTGGAGTTTTGTTTTTTAAGTTTACCCCATTGTTGAAATGTGATTTCTTGGGCCGTTTAGCCTGAGTAAGTCGCTTAGTTCATATTTGCTCTTTCACACTATGTGTATGTGCTGAAGATGGCACTACTTCTCTGGAAGAGAACCTTTAAGAATTTTCAAAAACTTATGGCTCAGTTTTTCTGAGCTTGAAAAAGAGCCAAGTAGCGCTTGCTGATCTCATTATGACATAACTCAAAGCCCTACCATGGCTTCCCTGGTGGCTCAGATGGCAAAGAATTCACCTGCAATGCAGGAGGCCCAGGGTTCGATCCCTGGGTCAGGAAGATCCCCTGGAGAAGGGAATGGCTACCCACTCCGGTATTCTTGCCTGGAGAATCCCATGGACAGAGGAACCTGGCAGGCTACAGTCCATGGGGGTCTCGAAGGAGTTGCACAGGACTGAGCAACTAACTTGTCTGCCATTGTTGGTCTTTTAAACCTGCTGCTGCTGCTGCTGCTGCTAAGTCACTTCAGTCGTGTCCGACTGTGCGACCCCATAGACAGCAGCCCACTAGGCTTCCCCGTCCCTGGGATTCTCCAGGCAAGAACACTGGAGTGGCTTGCCATTTTCTTCTCCAGTGCATGAAAGTGAAAAGTGAAAGCGAAGTCGCTCAGTCGTGTCAGACTTCGCGACCCCATGGACCACAGCCTACCAGGCTCCTGCATCCATGGGATTCTCCAGGCAAGAATACCAGAGTGGGTAGCCGTTCCCTTCTCCAGGGGAAGCCATGGGGTGCCATTGCCTTCTCTTTTAAACCTAGTCGGACATACATATTCTTTGCCAGGGAACATGAGCAGTGAAAAAGAATTACAGGTCCTATGAGCCTCAGATGGAAAAATGGACTTCACTTCTCATTGCTGATCATACCTGGGTGCTAACATTCTTTATTTTTAAAAGGGAGGTGGGCAGTTAGCGGCTCATGTAAACTGGCCCTCTCAGGAAAGCTTTTATTTTTAACAAAATATTGGCCAGTATCTACTATCATAGCTAGTACATTATACAAAGAAGATGCATATTGTATTGAGAATTTTTGTAGAAAAAATACGAAAATTTATTTTTCTTTTAAATTTGCCATTTTTTAAAAATGATCAAGAAGGATCAAGCTACAACATAATGTTAATTGACTTTATACTAGAGAATTGTGCAGAAAATCATATCTATGATAGCCCAAACTATTAGCTCTTAGCTTTAAATTTGTAGTTAAAGCATGTATAAATAGCAAAGTTAGCTGACATTTCATCAGTTTCCTGTATCCCAATTTAATGTTGATAGGCAATTACAGTGAACAATGATAGTTTAAGAAATAAATGGTAAAAGATAAAATAACCTGTGAGTAATTGAAGATGGCCATGCTGCCTTAGAAAATAATGTCTGCAGTGGCACCAAAGGCCATTCCAGATTTAATGTATGCTTGCTAGGTATTAGTATAGTTTTACACATAATATTACAAAATACTTAATTTCTCCATGACAAGTGAGCATGTTTTTTGTGGCTCTAGTTTTTAGAAGCTATAATTATATCCATTTACTTGAAGATTAAGTGATTCAGGGTTGCGATTTCATTTTCGTTGTTGCCATCTGAAAATATAGGCAAATGAGAGAAAAGACTTTCTCTAAAGAAAGCACAGTTTTGTAGCTTTGTATTTGTTAAATTGGATTTTCCCTCCTCAACATGTACTAGGCTGTTCGGTGTTTTTTTTTTGTTCCTGTCTTTTTTTCCCCAGGGAGTGTAGTTAATCATTAAAAATGCTTGGTTATGCATGTCTTCGCAACTATTAAGTTTTTTCCATGTTATAGATTCAAAACTAGAGTTGCTATGTTAACAGTATAATAGTTCATTTATTTACGTAGTTGTTTAAGAAGGGAAAGCAATTGCTTTCATAATACTGCCACTTTGTTCCACAGCTAGACCCCCTCAAGTCTTAAAAGAGTTGGGACAGCTGCAATCCAATTGGGCATCTCCCTGGATTTACTCTGTGATCCTGGGATAGTCACTTGCTTTTCACTCCTTACCTTGTTAAAGGAAGATTATATTAATGTTAAAATGCTCCTCACAGGGGTGTTGAGGGGCTTAATGTGAGTCCATCAGAGCCAACCTGTTCTCTCGCTAGGAACCACATTATCCTAAAGCTGTGGGTTATGTGTATGAATGGGTTTTGAAACATTTTTCTCAACAGTATTTATTAACGAACAAAATGGTAATTTGACATTTCTTTCTTTGAATTGGCCTCAGAACATCTCAGTCTTTCAGAGTTTGGTATTTCAGTCACTGTGATTGAAATTCTATCCCTCTTTTGATGTCAAAAGATTTATTGCTTTGCAAAGGTTTCAAGGCTGACCTGAAGATCAAGTCTGTTTATACATGTCCAGCTCTCTAAAGAATGTACTTTTTATGATGGAGAATAACAAATTATTTCTCCAGGAAAATAAATACTTTCTTCAAAGGACTTAGTCCAGTGTTTGCACATCTGCATATTTGTTTTAACCCTAAAATTGACCCAAAGTCCTCTTCATTCTAGCTACTCTTTATAGATCCCCTTCTTTACCCCTTTCCCCCAACCCCTTTCCTGAGGGTTGGAATACATCCTTCCTTCGATCGCAACTGCACTCAGCACTCCATACCTACAGGTTCTACATCTTCAGATTTAAGCAACTATAGATCAAAAATACTCAGGAAAAAAGTTGCAGGAATCAGAACTTGAATTTATTGTGTATCAGCAACTATTTACATTGTATGAGGTACTGTAAGAATCAGAGATGACTTCAGACATACTAAATACTATGCCTTTTTATATAAGGGGCTTGAACATCCACAGATTTTGGTATGGGGTCAGGAGGATACCAAGAGATGACTTAAATAATAGAACCATCACAACTTTCTGATCCACATTCCAAAAATGTTTGTTGATCCTCATAGCACACTGAATAAGTACTGCAGTATCTTCATTGGGGAAATGTTTTCCAGAGATTTTAAAAAAGGAAACAACACTCCCACCTGAGAACCACCAACTAGTTCCTGGCAGGCTCGCGCCTTTCACACTGATCTAAGTGGTTCCGCGTCCAGCTTCCTCTTAGCGTGCACACTGCAGCTAGAATAAAGAGAAGACGTCCTATCCATGTTCTCTTCAGAAATGTCAACTCTTTCTCCATTGCTAAGATTCTGTAGTCTGATCAGGATGGCTTTACTTTCCAATAGAATACGCTTTACAACTCAGCCGGCCTAACCACTCACTGTAGTAGATCTTGCACTTCTCCCCACCCCACCATGTACTTTTGTCCATCCCGTTTCCCCAGTCTTATTTCAAGCATCAGGACAAGACTAGGAGGACTTCCCAAACTACACCTTCTTGCAACCCTTGGATAATTTTCTGCCCACGTGGCGTTCATTGCTGCTGTGACCTCTCCATTTACATACTGACAGTAGGTATCGTGACATACCCACTTTGGGTCCACACAGTCAATGCCGCTGTGCATAAGGAGTCAGTAATTGATGGTGATAATGATCCTTGAGGACCAAGTTAAGTGAGAACGCTTCAACTCTCAACATGCATTTCTGGAAGATGATGGAGAAGTCGAGACCTCTGGATATTCTGGAACCTTCAGAAATTTGGCATTTGAAATTGAGTCTCCTGATTCTGTTACCTCTGATTTCACTTTAGAGCTTTAATTTTGTCTTTTCTTAGATAAAGATGTTTGCATGACTTATTCTTAAACATAACAAGGATCAATTTTTTTTGAACTAACTATTGAAGCAGAGAGGAACATGGGAGAATATTTTTCTCGGAAAATTGGTATAGAAAAGACAAAAGTTGAATGTGAAATGTGTGATAACTCGCTTCCCCTTTCCCAAGAGGGGAATGGAAAGGCAGACTTTTAACTAAAGGAACAATAGCAGAGAGCAGGGACTAGGAGTGTATCTGTGACTAGGGCGTGTATAACCAAGACACTACCTGTGCGATGGATGCCACGAAATGTATACATTTTATGACGTGAATCAACTTGAAGTCAAAATTACTACCATTTTGAGTTTTTGTTTTCTGATTTTTTAATTTATTTTTTTATTGAAGGATAATTGCTTTACAGAATTTTGTTGTTTTCTGTCAAACCTCAAACATGAAGCAGCCATAGGTATACATACATCCACTCCCTTTTGAACCTTTCTCCCATCTCCCACCCCATCCTACCCCTCTAGATTGATACAGAGCCCCTGTTTGAGTTTCCTGAGCCATACAGCATATTCCCATTGGCTATCTATTTTACATACGGTAATGTAAGTTTCCATGTTACTCTCCATACATCTCACCCTCTCTTCCCCTCTCCCTATGTCCACAAGTCTATTCTCTATGTCTGTTTCTCCATTCAGTTCAGTTCAGTTCAGTGGCTCAGTCATGTCTGACTCTTTGCGACCCCATGAATCACAGCACGCCAGGCATCCCTGTCCATCACCATCTCCCGGAGTTCACTCAAACTCACGTCCATCAAGTCAGTGATGCCATCCAGCTATCTCATCCTCTGTCATCCCCTTCTCCTCCTGCCCCCAATCCCTCCCAGCATCAGAGTCTTTTCCAATGAGTCAACTCTTCGCATGAGGTGGCCAAAGTACTGGAGTTTCAGCTTTAGCATCATGCCTTCCAAAGAAATCCCAGGGCTGATCTCCTTTAGAATGGACTTGTTGGATCTCCTTGCAGTCCAAGGGACTCTCAAGAGTCTTCTCCAACACCACAGTTCAAAAGCATCAATTCTTCAGCGCTCAGCTTTCTTCACAGTCCAACTCTCACATCCATACATGACCACTGGAAAACCTTTGTTGGCAAAGTAATGTCTCTGCTTTTCAATATGCTATCTAGATTGGTCATAACTTTTCTTCCAAGGAGTAAGCATCTTTTAATTTCATGGCTACAGTCACCATCTGCTGCCCTGCAAATAAGTTCTTCAGTACTATTCTAGATTCTGTATATATGCGTTAGAATACGATATTTATCTTTCTCTTTCTGACTTACTTCACTCTGTATGATAGGTTCTAGGTTCATCTACCTCATTAGAACAGATTCAAATGTGTTCCTTTTTATGGCTGAGTATGAAATTAAAAGATGCTTACTCCTTCGAAGCAAAGTTATGACCAACCTAGATAGCATATTAAAAAGCAGAGATATTACTTTGCCAACAAAGGTCCGTCTAGCCAAGGCTATGGTTTTTCCAGTGGTCATGTATGAATGTGAGAGTTGGACTGTGAAGAAAGCTGAGCACCAAAGAATTGATGCTTTGAACTGTGGTGTTGGAGAAGACTCTTGAGAGTCCCTTGGACTGCAAGGAGATCCAACCAGTCTATCCTAAAGGAGATCAGTCCTGGTTGTCATTGGAAGGACTGATGCTAAAGCTGAAACTCCAGTACTTTGGCCACCTCATGCAAAAAGTTGACTTATTGGAAAAGACCCTGATGCTGGGAGGGATTGGGGGCAGGAGGAGAAGGGGATGACAGAGGATGAGATAGCTGGATGGCATCACCGACTCAATGCACGTGAGTTTAAGTAAACTCCAGGAGTTGGTGATGGATAGGGAGGCCTGGCATACTGCGATTCATGGGGTCGCAAAGAGTTGGACATGACTGAGTGACTGGACTGAACTGAACTGAATATTCCATTGTGTATACGTACCACAACTTCTTTATCCATGCATCTGTCGATGGACATGTAGGTTGCTTCCATGTTCTAACTATCGTAAATAGTGCTGCAATGAACAATGGGGTACATATGTCTTTTTCAATTTGGGTTTCCTCAGGGTATATGCCTAGGAGTGGGATTGCTGGGTCATATAGTGGTTTTATTCCTAGATGTTAAGGAATCTCCAAACTGTCTTCCATAGTGGCTGTATCAATTTACATTCCCACCAAAAGTGCAAGAGTATTCCCTTTTCTCCACACCCTCTCCAGCTTTTATTGTTTGTAGACTTTGTTGATGGCCATTCTGACTGGGGTAAGGTGATATCTCATTGTGGTTTTGATTTGCATTTCTCTAATAATGAGCGATGTTAAGCATCTTTGCATGTGTTTGTTAGCCATCTGTATGTCTTCATTGGAAAAGTCTCTGTTTAGGTCTTTTTCCCACTTTCTGATTGGGTTGTTTGTTTTTCTGGTATTGTGTTGTATGAGCTACTTGTATATTTTGGAAATTAATTCTTTGTCAGTTGTTTCATTTGCTATTATTTTCTCCCATTCTGAGCACTGTCTTTTCACCTTGTTTACAGTTTCCTTTGCTATGCAAAAGCTTTTAAGTTTAATCAGGTCCCACTTGTTTACTTTTGTTTTTATTTCTATTATGCCAGGAGGTGGATCATAGAGCATCTTGCTTTGATTTATGTCATCGACTGTTCTGCCTATGTTTTCCTCTAAGAGATTTATAGTTTCTGGTCCTATAGTTAGGTCTTTAATCCATTTTGAATTATCTTTGTGTATAGTTAGGAAGTGCTCTAATTTCATTCTTTTACATGTAGCTGTCCAGTTTTCCCAGCACCATTCATTGAAGAGGCTGTCTTTACCTCCATTGTATATTCTTGCCTCCTTTGTCAAAAATAAGGTAACTATAGGTGCATGGGTTTATTTCTGGGCTTTGTATCTTGTTCCATTAGTCTACATTTCTGCTTTTGTGTCAGTACCATACTGTCTTGATGACTTTTTGTAGTACAATCTGAAGTCAGGAAGGTTGATTCCTCCAGCTCTATTCTTCCTTCTTAAGATGGCTTTGGCTATTCCGGGATCTTTTATGTTTCCACATGAATTGTGAAATGTTTTGTTCTAGTTCTGTAAAAAATGCCATTGGTAATTTGATAGGGATCACATTGACTTATTGAGTTTTAATAGAATTATTCCACAGACTGTTTCACTGAAGCGCCAGATTCAATATCCCAAAGCATAGTTATATTACTATTGAATAGCAGAAACATACAGCCAAGTTTTTTAAACTTGTCACCTGTATTTCTTCATTAACCACAATTTTATTCTCTTCTACTGTTCACAACCATTAACATACCATAGTTAAAAGCACTGATTTCATATTACTGAAACAAATGGCCCCCACGTTCTAAGACAAGTGAAATAAGCAGGACTCGAGCCACAGTTGTAATATATAGTGGAACTATTTGTAACTCTTTCTGTATTTTCCAGGTCTCCTATAAATGTGTTGTCATACTTTCATAACTTAAAAAATAGAAGAGAAAAAATTTTAAAAAGAATCAGCAGGACTTGCTGAAAACCTTTAGCCAATAGTCATTTTTTCCCTCTGAGCATGTGTGCTCCGGCATCTGTGTTTGCTACAGGGGAGAAATCTTAAGACCCTTAGCACTGTATAAACCTTTCATTTTTCATGGCATTTTTATGTAATCGTGAGTCCACAAGTAAAAAGATTTTATTACTATACTGAGTCATTGGTTCTATTTTCTCAGATTTCTACAAGCAAATAGAGGAAAAAAATACCCTTCCATTCTCAATAAATGCAGTTTAGTAACACCAGCTGTCTCCTGTCAACAGAAGAGTGACCTTCAGTTATTCCTTGTACAATCTGTTTTCATTTCCTAAAGTCCCAGGTTGCTCTACTATGCTTCAAAAATTATAATTGGACATAGAAACTTTGGCATCTTCATTCATTCAGAAAATGGGCTTAATATGTGTTTCCTGGCGCTTGCATGTCCTATGCGTTGCCTACATGCTGGGGGCTTGTTGGAGGTCTCCTCCCACTGCGTTTGTTACACAGCTCTCTCTCTCTCTCTCTGCCTGTGCTGTTCAGGATCATTTCATGGACCTAGGTTACCTCAGAATTGTGCTATCCAGTTACACTGGTTTTTGTTACATCCTTCTTTCTAATGCATCCGTGCTTTGGTCACACTGAGGGGCATGCAGAACTTCCCCAACCAGGGATCGAACCCGCACCCACAGCAGTGAAAGTGCTGAGTCCTAACCACTGGACCACCAGGGAATTCCCTCTGCTGTTTTTATAGACTCTTTGTTTTCTAACATTTTAGATTAGTTAACTGTTAACCATCCATCCTGAATTCATCCCCCTGTACGTCCTAAGCATTTTCTCTGGAGGTCTGTACATGACCCTCGAGGAGACAAGCAGCATGGGTGGTGATTCGTAACCTCAGGACCAGCCATGACTCAGTCCTGGGAATCATCTCAGAACACCTCTAACTCGGCACATCCTCCAACTACGCTGCTCGAGTTTACTGGCTTGATAAAGAAATCCAAGCAGACATACGTACCTCACATTGCACTTCACTGTTTCTCTTAAGAAAGAGAATCACATTGATCTGATAAGGTTTGCTTCTTCAGCAAATAGTCTGGGCACTGTGTAGTTTTTAAAAGAACAGTTAACACCTGCTTTTTACTACATTATTAGGCACTGTTCTAAACGCTTTTCAGGGCTTCCCTCTTAGTTCAGTTGGTAAAGAATTTGCCTGCAATTCAGGAGACCCCAGTTCAATTCCTGGTTTGGGAAGATCCCCTGGAGAAGGGCATGGCTACCCACTCCAGTATTCTGGCCTGGAGAATTCCATGGACTGTATAGTCCCTGGGGTCACAAAGAGTGGGACACGACTTTCACTTTCTTTCACTTTCTAGATGCTTCTCAAATATTAACTCAAGTGATCCTCATAACAACCCAAAGAGGCAGACGACATGATATTTCCATTTACAAAAGAAGAACTGAGGCAAAGAGAGGTTAAGTAACTCTCCCACAGGAATAGGACTCGAAAGTGAAAGTGAAGTCACCTAGTCGTGTCCAACTCTTTGTGACCCCATGGACTGCAGCCTGCCAGACTCCTCCATCCGTGGCATTTTCCAGGTAAGAATACTACAGTGGGTTGCCATTTCCTTCCCCAGGAGATCTTTCCAACCCAGGGATTGAACCCGGGTCTCCCACACTGTAGGCAGACACTTCACCATCTGAGCCACCAGGGAAGTCCTGGCCAATATTAAAAACCAAGCAGTCTCTAGCCGCCCTTTTAACCACTGCAGTGCGCTGCCTCAGGCTCTCCAGGGAGCAGAGCAATTTGTATGTCTATTCCAAGGCAGCTATTTATTCCAGCTCTCAATCCCTGAAATCTTCTTTCCATGAGGAGGAATTTCACATTTGAACTTCTGCTACTCCGCCTTTTGCTCATCTTCCTAATCTGATTCCTACGAGTGAGGACAGGATCTCTTGTTTTGTTCATCGCTAGGTACCTGCTCCCCACGTGAGTCTGGCACACCGAAGTGTGCAATGAATTTTAAGTGACCTGATAAATTTGGTAATCTCATGTAACTTTATTTTTCTATCATGTCCCCACCAAGTGCATCTCAATATCACATTCCTCCCATAGGCGAGGCATTGTGTTAGACAGCATGGCAGATAAAGTCACCACCTTAGAGCTTATAGGAGGGAACTACGCACAGTCAATCCTTGTTATTCTCCGAATTCCATACAATTTGTGAATTGGGGGGCTCCCTGGTTGTACAGTGGATGGGATCCTCCTGCCAACACAGGGGACAACAGCTTCGATCCCTGGTTCGAAGAAGATTTCTCTTGCAGCAGAGCAACTAAGCCCGCGAGCCACGACTGCTGAAACCCGCACACCCTAGAGCCCAGGTGCAGCAGCGAAGACCCAGTGCAGCCACAGCCAGAGTGAATTCACTGGTTTCCGTCTGTGGATTTGCCTCCTCACAATAGTCATTCACGGGCGTGAACAGAACAGAGGCAGTGCTGGGTCTTGTGATGCTCAGGCTCAGGTCAGACAGACCCCACGAGGACCCCGCCTTCTTGTTTCAGCTCTCCTACTTCAAACACCTGTTTCAGCTGTCCTACTTCAAACACCTGTCCCTTTTTTATGGACTATTTAGTGCCACAGGTTTTGTATTTGGGGGCTTTTCATTGTTTACAGTGACCCCTCAAACATAATGCTGTCTAGTGTTCCTGAGTTCAAGCCCAGCCTGTGCCTGTGAAGAAGACGGTGTGTCAGGCAAGTTTCATCCAGGCATGAGCGAGTCAAACAGTGCTGCTACCGGGGAGGTCGACGTCAACAAGTCAACCATATAGATGAAAAGCACACAGCAAAAACAAGGTCACGTATTGATTGGTTGATGAAAACACTGTGACCAGAGTCTCATGGGAACCTAACCCTGTATTCCCCTAGGAGCAGTGATTTCGTATTGACAATTTCAGTGTTTGTGGAGACTTCAAAGAACACAACTACCTTAAATAATGAGAATCGACTATAATTATAAGGCAAGTGCTGTACAGAGGGGCACAAGGTTCAGGGATGGGAGAGATGACTTCTACTGGTCAATTCAAAGACAACTTATGAAAGGGAGGCATTTGAAATGGGATTCATGGCAGGTGAGAATCTGACAGAGGTGAGAAGACATTCCAAATACACATTCCTGTAGGAATCTAGAGGCTACAGAGACTGCAAAGATCCACAGGGAACCTCGCTTGGCTGAAAGGTAAGTACAGGTTGGGAAGATAAGGCAGGAAAGATAATTTGAACCATTCTGTTGATGATGATTGAGAGTGTGCTTAATCTGATAGACAATAATGAACCATGGAAGCTTTGGGGGTAACTTGCCAAGGAAATGAAAATGGAAGTCCATATAAAGACTTGAACGTAAATGTTGACAGCAGAATTATTCATTATAGCCCCAAACTGGGAACAACCCACACACCCATCAATAGGTGAAGGGACAAACAGATGTCATCTATCTACACATTGGAATGATTGATGAAGGGACAAACAGATGTCATCTGTCTACACACTGGAATGATTGAAAAGGAACAAATCCTGACACCACAACGTAGATGAATCATACATGTGTTACACTGAGTGAAAGAAGCCAGACAGTCAATTCAGTCACTCAGTCGTGTCCGACTTTTTGCAACCCTATGGACTGCAGCACGCCAGGCTCCCCTGTCCATCACCAACTCCTGGACCTTGCTCAGACTCACATCCATCAAGTCGGTGATGCCATCCAACCATCTCATCCTATTTCATCCATTCCCTTCTCCTCCAGCCTTCAATCTTTCCCAGCATCAGGGTCTTTCCCAATGAGTCAGTTCAAATGTATCCACTTGTCAAAACTCATTTAAAAATTGGGAACTTTCTATACAAAACTCACACAATTTACGTGAGTGCACTTCATTGTATTAAAACAATGCATATTAAATTAAATTAAAATAATGAATGTGTCTTAAAAGAAACTTTAGGGGAGGAAACCTCTAATACATTTTAATACTTTGAGGTGAAAAGTAATGAAAAAACACTCGTGAGAAAGGCAAATAAGGGGAAAAGCAGAAAGACAAGTACCAACTAGGTGCCCTCTTGTAATGATCAGGTATAAGGTGGTACCTTGTCACATCTGAAGCTAAGGACTCACAGACATCATCCTATATGAGAATTTCCATTATCGATACTGTGGCTAACTTGTGTTTTATTTACAAGTTCATAGTGGTAAATATACCAGTTTCTCTGAAAGCTGTCACCGTCTATCAGGTGACCAAGATACCTGGTTGGTGTTCTTCTCAATCCACTGACACCATTGAATTAATGCTGAGAAAGATGAGAACAACCTGCGCTGAGGAGCCTCGTGTCCTCATTTGTTCGTGGGAGCTCAGCATGAGATCAGCGCCTGTGAACACACTATGGAAGCGGCTAGTGAACTGTACCCCCAAGATCAGCACTGTCTTAGGACCTTGGTTCCCCTGGTCCCTCCTAAGGGCCGTTCGTTTTGCGAGGGAGGGAAGGGCTGGCCTGTCCTGGTGCTCAGTCCCACGCAGCCCGTGGGGGCAGGAAGCCCCAGGGCACAGCCTCTGGCAGCTCAAATTCTGCAGCACCAACAGATGTCCTCCCAGGGTGACTGCTTTTTCATTAAACTATTTAATTCTAGTAATTTTCTTGTATATAAAATTAGTACCTCTGGTTATACTCGCTATGTAACATTTTATGATGACACTTCCTCAACAACCATCAGATGCTTCTACTGAGTTAAACCTTACTTTAGAAATTTCTTTCTTATTCATTCAAAACATGCAGTCCTACGTGCCCAGGCTTATTCTGGTTCTAGGGACACAGGCCCAGCGTTACGGTCTCCCCTGAGCCCACCTGACCCCGGGGACCTCTCACGTTCCTGCACTGCCTGTCATGTGCCTGCTTTGAGAGTGGTCTTGTCATGTCTCAGCTTCATGTTCTCCCCTTAGTAGCCTGTGCTCAAACTCAAGAGAATACTGTTCTAGTAGTTTTTTGGGTTGTTTTGTTTTGGCTGTGCCATGGGTCGTGCAGAATCTTCGTTCCCCAACCAGGGATTGTACCGGGGCCCCCTGCATCGGAATCATGGAGTCTTAACCACTGGACCGTCAGGGAAGCCCCAAAAATACACTTCTAAATGTCAGCAACCGTTTCCTTTACTGAAGAACTGTGAACTGGCTTTTCTGGCTTCTACTTCTGTGAAACGGTGGAGAACCTCAGCAGCCAAGACGTGCTGCAGAGTGCTCCAAAAATCAGCTGTCAGTCTCTTTAGAACTGGTTTCGGTTCTGAGATTGAGGCGAGGCGGGTGGAAAGGGAAACGGGCAAGGGAACCGCTCTGGGGTCACCGCACCTGAAAGGCTGGAGAGGGGCTCTCTGATCCTATACTCCCTGCTTCTTGATTTGCTCAGCGCCTGTTGATACTAAGTTGGACGGATTCCTAAATCTGACACGGTGTTGCTTCTTTCTTGCTGTCTTTCAATGTTCTCTTTAATAAGGAAGGGAGAGCAAGGCTATCTCAGAAGGATGCCTCCCTCCTTGACCGCTGAGCTGGGGTGAGGGACTCAGCACACGCGTGGCTTCTCCCCTTGCACCCCACTTTCTTGCTTTCTAAGCACATCATGAGAACATCTTCCATCCGCCCAGCTCCAGGCGGCACGACTCCTGACTGCTGAATAAACAGAATGGAAGTCGAGCAGCAGAAAAGCACGAATGCACACAGAGGCATAATTATAAGGGAACGTTTTTGACTTGAAAACATTGCTCACCCGGAAAAAACTTTAGCGAGAGGAGTTTAAGCTGTTTTCAGTTTTCCCTTCAGAAATAGTTTCTGACAGGGCTGATATTTCCAGAGTTCAAAAGCAACTCTTCGAGCAGAGGATTAAAGTTGTGATTAATTCCACAAGACGGCACAGACGTGGTCCAGCAGGCTTCAAAAGCACCTAGGATGCTGATCACAGGAAACGGACGTGGAGTGGAGGAAGCAACGGCTCCATGGAGGGGTCTGGGCTCCTCCGCACCTCGGAAGGCACTGCTTGAAAGTCCACAAGAAGCTATCACCTCCAGTGCCTGAGAACGAAGTCCCCCCAGCAGTGGGCCTTTGCCGACCACCTACATTGGCTTGGCTAAGGCATTTAACCTTGTGTGAGTCCCATCCCTACCCCTCTTCACAAAGCACTAATGGAAAAAAAAAAAAAGAAAGAAAGAAAAAACTCACAACTACACACAATGTGAGCACGCAGCGTGAGCATACACATTGAGTTTACGGGCTCATCGGGAGAAACAGCAACAGAGCCAGGGAAAGAGAAGAGCCCCGAAGAGGGATGTTTATTCCGGTGGCTCCCTTACCCAGACTTCAAGCTACTCCCAGCGCACGCCGATTCCTTCAGCGATCTGTGGCAAATAAGAAAAAATGAGAACAATATGCTGCATTTCCATAGCTGATTTTTTTTAAGGCTGCCTGTTCTAAACATTTTTAAACTTCTCTGTAGACCCTAAACCCCTTGAGACATGACCTAGCAGTGAAGGCTTTAAATTCGAAGGGCCTCTCTGTTAGTTCTCAGCCTCCAGGAAGCAGACACGGTGAGGCGAGATTAGAGGGGCGAGATGAGGGTGGGGGGAGCCTGTAGAGCTGGAGGTGGGCCTGAGCCCCAAGGTTGCAGGGGGAGAGGTGAAGGACTGGGCAGGCAGACTGGGACCCCAGCACACATCTAAGGCAGTTCCTTCCAGCCAGGGCGGTGGGGAGTCATCAGCTCTAGCAACCTATCCGAGGAAAGCAGAGGAGCCCAGGTCTGCACGGAATGGGCCTCACCCGACACCCCTGGGCTGCATCAGTGGCTGGACGCCTCAGCAGGGTGCCGTGATGGATCCGCAGGGGGCAGCAGCTGGGGCCTTGTGGCGGCGGGATGTCTGGCTGCTCCGTGTTCATGGCAGTCACGGTCCAGCCACATGCCTCATGGATCTGCCTCATCTCTCCACGTGGGTCTAGGGAACAACGCCTCCAGGAGCCTGTGGGCCTCTTCCTGTGGACGGAGGGAAGTGGTCCGATTCCAGCTCCCGTCCCTGCAGCTGGTCTCGGGGCCACAGCCCATACTCACTGCCTCCCTCGTCCTCTGCCCATTCCAGTTTCCCCTCACCCTCCGCTGGTCTTTGGGGCATCCCGGATGTAACCCACACCTTGTTCCCTGAGGGTTCTGAGTCCGGCCAACCACTACCTGCATGGCCTAGGGCAGCACTGTCTACTGAGAGCCGCAGAGGCAGGTAGCCAGAGGCCAAGCCGGTCACCTGGGCTCCTCACTGTGCCTCCCTGTCCCCATTTTTTAAGCAGCAGCCCGGCCTCCTTCCAATGACCGTGACCACGACCCTCATGCGCTGGTTGCCGGACACAAGGGTTGCGGATGCCTCCACGGTATCTGTAGTTCTAGCCATGCACTCTGGCAAGAAGGCTCCCCTTTTCTGGCCCTGCAGAGCCCAAAGGTGGGGAAAAGAGAAGCACGCAACCCCTGGTGCCATTAGTGGTCTTGGGAAGTGTTGCCACTTCTTCTTCACCCCTCGTTTCCCAGCCCTGTGGGCATCTGATCCTGCTTGGGCTTGATTCTGGGTGGACCATCTCCAACCTAAAATGAACTGATGGTGGTTCATTCAACCCCACGACTCAAGGGGTCTGGTGGAGCCCATAATGGACAGTTCCACGTGGTCGCTTGTCTCCCCATCATCAAAGCCCAGTAACATGCATGTGTGCTAAGTCTTTTCAGTCGTGTCCAACTCTCTGTGACCCTATGGGCTGCAGCCCACCAGGCTCCACTGTCCATGGGATTCTCCAGGCAAGGATACTGGAGTGCGTCACTGTACCCTCCTCCAGGGGCTCTTCCCGACCCAGGGATGGAAATGGATATTAATGAGCCCTGCTCTGTGCCATCCTTTTACCACCAACCCTGGGCAGCTGCAGAAAGCACACGTGAATCTCCTGGCGGTGCTGACTCCCTCTCCCCGACGCATTCTTGATGGCCCCTCCTGGAGTATCTCCCCCATTAGTCTTCAGCCTCACCTAGGACACCCTGTCCAGCTTGTCCATTCTGCTCCATCTCCATCCCTTCCTTCACCATCTGTTAGGGCAACTCAGGCCTGTTCACCTCACTCAGTGCTGGCTGGCACACTTCGGCTTCAAACAGCCACCTCAGCAGGAGTTTTCCCCACCTCTGGAGGCCTTACCAGGGTGTTAAACCCCATGTCCAATAATGCACCCCAAATCGATGAATTCTTGCTTATCTGATCTTATATTCCATCCCTCTTTGATCAAAGCCCTCAAAATCCGATTCCAGAGCGATGCCCCTGCCCCCTGTCTGTAGCGCTTTCTGACTCTCCCAGCTCCTCAGGAATGTGATCATTTTCCTCCTTGATCAGACTCAGCCTGTGTGCTGGGATCAGACTGGCGGTCAGGAGAGGGGCTGAGGGCGGCTCCGAGGGGCCCTGCTGCCGCCCTGCAGCATCTGCCCGCACAGGGCAGGGCCACCTCTTCCTGGAGAGGGGCCACTTCCGCCAGCTCCGAGGCTCGCAGCCAACATCCTCAGAGGCGTCCGTCCAGATGTCCCTATCACGTGCTCACGGGTCATGTGTTCCCAGCCAGGGGGATGCCCTTAGCAGCCTGACAGACCTGCCTTGGCTGAGGAGTTCTGTGTCTATCAGGCCCTCAGTCTACTCTTCAGCTGTGTCAGTTTTTCCATTGCAGAAGATAAAGGCTCTTAGCAAGAGGCCTCCCACCCAGCCTTTAATTGCTCATTAAAGCCTAATAACAATAGTAACAGTAATATTTATTATCCCTCTGCAGGGCCTCAAGGCAGCTTTGCTTAGTCACTCAGTCGTGTCTGATTCTTTGCAACCCCATGGACTGTAGCCCATCAGGCTCCTTTGTCCATGGGATTTCCACGATATGTTGGAGTGGGTTGCCATTTCCTTCTCCAGGAACTGGACAATAGGCCTCTATTTCTTAGCTTGCACCTAGTAATTCAACTGGATATAAAAGCTTTATGCCAAAGATATGTATATTGATAGCAAAAGGCAAATAAATAATGTGCAATAAAAAAAATTATAGTCTAACAGATGATGTTTACAAAGCATGTAATAAGATGAGAAATCGCTCGTTACAATATTATAGGAAAGAATACAATTTTTAGTTGTATCTGGAGGATGATCTCAACTACATATCTGCAAACCAACAAAAGCAACAAAAACTATTGAGAGCACATCAGAAGGAAATACACCAAAATGTTATGTAGTTGATTTGATTTTTTTCCTGGTCATTTTTCTGTATCCCCTTGTTGTCTATAGTGCATATGCATCCCCTTAACAGTGGAGTACACGTGCGCAGTATTTTCCCAAGAACACTTAGCGTTAAGGCATTGCACTCAGGATATGGACATCTGTGTTGTCCATCTGGTAGCGTGTGGTGGGCACCATTCCCCTGCTTGTGAGAAGCTTGCTTCCGCTTCCTGAAGCAGAAAAGTGTGGGATGGAGGCTGCTCTGCCCGTCATGTGACTTTTCTCTGCATCACGATTTGGGTTCAGCTGCCTTTTTATATCTTCCCACGGAAAGCCCAGCTCCTTGGAAAAGATCTTGATGCTGCGAAAGATTGAGAGCAGGAGGAGAAGAGGGTGACAGAGATGGTTGGGTGGCATCACCGACTCAATGGACATGAATTTGAGCAAGCTCCAGGAGATAGCGAAGGACAGGGAAGTCTGGTGTGTTGCAATCTGTGGGGTCGCAAAGAGTCAGACACAACTGAGTGACTGAACAAGGACAAGGGAAGCAATGGTCTCGCATAGCCTTTCTCACATTTCCCGAAAAGCCCATTCAAGGAAGGAGAACACAAGAGATAAACCCCGAGGAGCATCACAAGCTGGTGAGCATCAGGCTCACAACTGGACTTTGTGCAGGACAGCAGCTGTGAGCCACGTGTGGCCACTTAAATTTAGAATTAAATTAGCAAACAAAACAAAATTTAAAGTTCACTTCCTTGGCCACACTAGCCACATTTCAAACACTCGGAAGCCACACATGGGTAGTGACTACTCTCTTAAACAAACCAGAACATTTCCATCACTACAGAAACTTCCACACTGCTCCACAGTTAATGGAGAAAATTAACCGGCTTCTCCCATATGCAGAGATAACTCAACATTAATATTATAAAAGAAACTCACATGGGAAGTCCCTGGCTGGCCAGTGGTTAGGACTTGGTGACTTTTTAACTTGGTGAACCAGGGGACACTGGTTCAGTCCCTGGTCAGGGAATTAACTTCCCACCAGCCATGTGGTGTGGCCAAATAAATAAAGAAAGAAATACATACGAACCAATTAAAGGGGAAAATTGAATCTTCGCAATAGATGTCAACAAAGCATTCAGGGAATTCAAGATTTATTTATACAAAAATAAATACACCAAAAATAGACTATGGGGGGGTGGGGAGAACAGACTTATGGGAAAATGGAAAGAAAAAAGGATCCATTTATAATAACAATAAAGACTACAAGGTGTTCAGGAAAAATTTCAATAGCGTATGCACCCGTACCTTTGTAGAGAAAATTGCAAATTATTACTAAAGGAAATAAAAGACAACCTAAGTAAATCTAGATATATGCCATGTTCCTAGATGGAAAGATTCAGTTCTCCATGAACTATTCTACAAGTCTATCAATTCAAAGCAATTCTGATAAAATTTCCATTAAGGATTTCTGTGGGACTTGACAAGCTGATCTCAACGTTTATCCAGAACTATTAAGAACCAAAGATAGCGAAGACTTTCCTAAGAAAAAGGAGAAAAGAGACTTGCCCTACCACCATTCATTCATCCAATAAATCCTTATTGAACACCTACTATGTGCTAGAGCTTTAGATGCTGGGAATCTAGAAGTTAGCACAATGGTCACGGATCTGTGCCCTTGTAGAGCTTGGTAACATTCCAAATATCGGGACTTGCTCTCAAGCTATAATAATGGAAATGCTAAGTATAGGCACAGGCCCAGATGAGCAGACTAGAGAGGCCCAGAAACAGAAGCTCGACATGGGATGTGATTTGAAAGAGGAAAAGGAGTCTATATGGAGAAAAAAATTCCTTGCCACACACAAAAACCAAGTACAGGTGGATTAAAGACCTAAAGAGAGAGAAAAAAAAGAAAATCTATAGTGAAATATAAAGTTTTAAAACTTTTAGAAGAAAATATAGAAAGATATTTTGGTGATCTTGGGGTAGGAAAATGTTTCTTATAAGATGCAAAACTCACACACCCTTACCAAACTGTTGATAAATTTGACTACATACTCATGTACAACTTTTGGAACTTCCCTGGTGGTCCACTGGTAAAGAATCTGACTTTTCCAGCTCAGGGGACAAGAGCACAATCCCTGGTTGGGGAACTAAGATGCCACAGGCAATGGGGCAGCTGAAAGCCCAAACACTGCGACTGCAGAAGCCCGCATGCCGCACTGAAGACCCAGCGCAGCCCCCGCCCCAAAATTCACAACCTCCTTCAACAAGAATCCCTAAAGTTGAAGTAAGCCACAGATTTGGAGAAGATATTTCCAAAGCATGTAATGGAAAAAAAAATAATTATTATACACACACACGCACACATATACGTAAGGGACGGCTACATATCAGTAGGAAAGGACAATACGTTAGAAGATGAGCAAAGACTATGAACAGGCAATTTATAGAAGAGGAAATTCAAAAAGTCAATAAGCACCAAAAGAGAGAAATTAGGAAAATCCAAATTAAAACAACAAAATGGTTACACAAATCAGATTGGCAAAGAAAAGAACAAAATTAAAGAACACAGACAGAGAAAAAGTGTACACACCAATGGTAAGAGTGTAAATTGATTCAACCACACAAGGAAAATAAGGCAAAATTTGAGAATCAAAATATGCATGCTCATGGCCTTTGCAATGCCACCCTTCATGGGAGAAACTCTCTTGCACATGAGCACACAGAGACCCGTGTAAGGATGATCACTGCACAGAAAATACAATAGCAGTTGCCTGGCTGTCCTGAGTCTGGGAATTTATGGTAAACAGGCATGGAGCCTTATTGGAATGATAGCAAAATATTTGAAACCTGAATTATAGTAATAGTGGCACAACCTGGTAAATTTACTGACAGTCACTAAATTTGTACACTTAAAGTCGGTAAACTATTTGGTATGTAAGTTATACCTAAATAAAGTTTTAAAATTGTCATCGTAACATTTGCTGCAATGAGTAAAAAATTGAAATCAGCCAATAATTTTATAAATTGACTGTTGTAGAGATGCAATCGAATACAATAAAGTGATTCAAATAAATAAACCAGAGCTACTTATATCAACATGAACAAACCTCCGAAATGACTGAGGTTGTAAAAGCAACTTGCAAAACAATACACATTGTGTGGATGGTAACATTTACATAAAAATTGAAAACACACAGAGTGATATTTATAATGTTTATGAGTACATACAAATACAGTGGTGGCATAGAAATACACAGGAATGATAAACACCGAATTTAAGATAGTATTATCTCTGGAGAACCAGAGACCTGTGTCTTCAGTGTTTCATTTCTTTAAAACAAACACGGAAAAAAACATGGCAAGATATTACATCTCAACTCAAATGTCTGTCATAATAGTCTCTGCAATTTTCTGTGTATTCAAACTAGTTTACAACGAATTTAAAACTACAACGTAAAAATAAAATTTATTTTCCTTTTCAGTAGTTTGTGATACCCACACTCTTATATCTTCCATTAACAAAGAAATGTAACTGCCAGAGTGCAAGATAATGAGTTTTACCTATATTCTATAAACTTTATGCTCGGTTTACTGATTTCTGGCCTCAGGCTGGGTACTGCTGAATAGTTGAAGCTGGAGCGTGGTCAAACGCCTTGACTCCAGGTCAATACAAGTTGTGTGCAACAGTGACACCTACTGGTCATGCAAGGTACTTCCCTGTGCTCTTGGGTCTGAAGGGCTGGAAGGTGGTGGTGGTTTAGTCTCCAAGTCGTGGACACGTTTTTTGCGACGCCATAGAGGAGCCTGCAGGCTCCTCTATCCATGGGATTCTCCAGGCAAGAATGCTGAAGTGGACTGCCATTTCCTCCAGGAGCTCTTCCCAGCCCAGGGGTCGAACCTGTGTCTTCTGCATTGATAGGTGGATTCTTTACCACTGAACCACCAGGGAAGCCTGTAAGGGCTGGGTAGTGACGGGTGAATACTACCAGCCAAATGTGGGGACATGTTCTTCCAGCGATTGTTAAGTGAAACTGAACTAATGATTCTGGACTAGAGTGGATTGTAGATGATCAGGTCCCTCAGCCGACTCAGATGAACCTCCCCCCAGAAAAGCGGAACTTATTTGGAGAACTCCCATGCTGCTTTTTTTCTCCTCCCGGGGGTAAGGGAGCCAAGCTCTAAGTTCTGAAGAAGCTTTCTCCAGGCATCCTCAGCACCACCAGGGCAGCCTCTAAAGCCCTTTTAAAAGGATGCCTCCAGCCCACATGTGAAGTGAGATTTGAAGGGAAGAAATGCTTCTGTAGTTGGATAGGAAAGACTCCATGGGCACGTGTATTTTTACCCATTTCAAAGCAAGCTGCCTAGTGATGCTACAGAAATGGGGAGAAAGTAGTTTCAAAAATCATAGAGTGCTGGGACCAGACAAGACTTTGGAGCTCATACTTACCAGTTCCCCACAGAAACGGGACATCGTGAGATGCTTGAGAACATACACTTGACTAAGAACAGAAATGACTTGATAACTCTAGCACCACACACAGGACCAGTGGCCTGAGTGTGTGTTCCACAAACAGACAACATGCTGAGATAAGCCAGTTTTCTCCTTCCACAGTCATTTATAAAGCCTCTAAGTCTGCACAGTAACACGCCACCGACAAAACTGGCTGCTTATCTGCTCTGACATTGAGCTCATCGCCAGCTTGAGTCTTTCAAAGTTACTAAAAGTCAGCATCTTAATTTGAAGGTTAAGTAATTAGTGCAAGGAGAGAGCTAAATTCATCAGTATAGTAAGGGTTTACCAGAGAAACATGACTGATAGGAGAGAAAGGAAGAGAGAGAGAGATTTACTACATAGAATTGGGCCCCACAAGAGCTGATGCTTCAGTTCCAGTCTGAGTCCAAAGGCCTGAGAACCAGCAGAGCCCAGGAGTAATTCCCGTCCAAAGGCCAGCAAGCTTGAAACCCAGAAAGAGATGATGTTTCGATCAGAAGGCTGTTAGGAGAAAGAACTCTCTAACTCAGGGGAGGGCCAGCCTTTTGGTTCTGTCTATGCCTTCACCTGATCAGATGAAGCCCACCCATACTGGGAGAGCAATCTACTTTCAGTCTCCAAACGTTAATCTTACCCAGGAGCATCCTCACAGACACACTCGGAATACTATGACCAAACATCCAGGCACCCTGCAGCCCAGCCAAGTGGGCACATAAAAGTAATCATCATGGTCAGAAACTGTTAACTCCCTCCAGGGTGAGGGTGGGAGCTGAGGAAGGCAAGCACCCAATGGGCCCCACAGGTGTGCTGGCTGAGGGCCTGGTTCCCTATGGTCCAGCTTCTCATTGTTCTGTTCCTGGAAAATGGGTTGCCAGGCTTATGTCGAAACCCTCTTCCTGGGAATTCCCTGGTGGTCCAGTGGCTAGGATTCCACACTTTCACTGCCAAGGGCACAGGTATAATCCCTAGTCGAGGAATTAAGATTCCACAAGCCTCATGGCCTGGGCAAAACCAAACAAAAAAATAAAAACCCCTCTTATTTCCCTTCTTCAGGAGATGTTCTAGTCGTTGCAGGGCTGAAGGAGGGCAGTAGCCATTGCTTGTGGCATTTCAGGAGTCTTTTGACCTGTCCATTCACCTGCGTCCAGGTCTTTTCTGACCCCAGCTCCCCACACTCCCTCGGTGAAGACAGGGCAGTTTTCCACACCACAGCACATCCCCCTGATGAAAGTGGTTGCTGTCAAGCAAACTGCTGTGGCCACCCTGCAGGCCCCTAAGAAGCTCCCTCCAGCCCTGTCACAGCTTCCATCCACTCCTGACGGCCTCCACATCCCCACAAGTCCCACCAGACAGCCAGGCTTTCTGCTTCACAAAGAAAAGAACTATCGATGGCTGCCTGGAATGGTCCTGCAGCCAGAAGCTCCCATGAGCCTTGAGCGCGCCTCCTGGGAAAGTAGCCCCTGGGAGTGTCCTTCTGGGTCCATCCTGATGGGGAAGCACCAAATTTGGTCCACCAGCTGCAACGTCTCATGCACAGCCTCACCTACAGGCCCCAAGAAGGAAGCCTGAGTTCCCAAGGTCCATAGGCCCCAGCTGTGCTCACAGACCCTGTAATGAGCTGACCCATCAGAATCAATATGAAGTTATTTGACTCAGCCCCCAGCAAGGAAAGAGCAGGCTTGGAAGATGCCGGGGATGAAGCTGGGCTGCAGGCAGCAGCTGAGCACTGAGACACTCCACAACGGGAATCTCTTTGGGGGTTTCTGGAAAGGGGTTAAAAGCCAGAGACCATGAGTGACATGGTCCAGGGAGTCCAAAGGATCACGGCCTGTCTGAGATATGGAGCCAAGCTCTGACTAGGGCGTGATCCCTGAGGGCAGGGGCCACACATGCGGTCAGGCCATGGGCGGGAAGAACCAGGGAACCCTTCTTGGCACTGCAACTCCTAAATCACTCTGGGTAAACAAGCAAAGGAAAGGCTCCCCTGGGGCCCCAGGCAACAAGTCAAAGGTCAGCAAAGCCATAAATCAACTGTATTTGCACCAAGTAGGTCGTGAAGGGTTATTTTTGAAATGACTTGGCAAAAAAAAAAAAAAAATTCCCTGGCACTGAATCAACTCAACAAACACAAATAGAGAATGGGAAATGTCCATCTTCCTCGTCTCCCAGGTGATAAGCCCGAGAGACTTCTGCAGTGAGAGCTGCCCCCTCGCCCCTGCAAGGGTGCGATCCAGATGTGAGTGTTCGTGGGTTCGGGTGCCAGAGGTGATGGGTCTTCATGGACCACCTACTGCTGCTGACAAACGTAGAGCTGGGGTGGGGGTGCCTCCCAAGAGCCTTCAGCCTTCCTGGGGTCCAGGGCCTGCCCAGAATGCTCTCTGGCAGTGGATCCAGCATGAGGCTCTGCTTACCTGGACTATGACGTCACTGACCTCAGCCAGGTGTGACCCAGATCCTAACCCATGAGGATTCTCTTTCAGTTAAATATGCATGCATGTATGGAAAGACGTCTGGAAGGATCTACACCTTGGTGTTATCAAATGTTAATTTAAGATGCCTGAATTTTCTGGATCTTTTATAATGAATGTGTATTTTATTATGTTTTAAAGGCAGCATTGCCTGGTGGCTCAGATGGTAAAGTGTCTGCCTGCAATGTGGGAGACCTGGCTTCAATTCCTGGGTCGGAAAGATCCCCTGGAGAAGGAAATAAATGGCAATCCACTCCAGCACTCTTACCTGGAAAATCCCATGGATGGAGGAGCCTGATAGGCTACAGTCCATGGGACCGGCAAAGAGTCGGACACGACTGAGCGACTTTACTTACTATTGTTTATCAAGGAATTTTTTTCTTGTTACCGAAATTATTAGCTATAGAATATTTAGAAGACTATACTGACCAAAGGGGAAAAAGAGTCACTTGTAATCATAATCACCCCACCTAGATATATTCTCTTGACCGTCTACTAAACTTCCCTTGGTTCTTTTCTATAAGTATAGTATGCATTAAAAAAAAAAAGAGAGACCATGTGCTTTCTTTTGTTGTTGTTGTTTTTATAATTTACTTTTCTACTTCATAATATAGGCTCAACATTTTCTGTGTCATCAACATCCCCCTTTGATACCATTTCAGTAGCTTATAGTATTCTATTCAATGGACGCACCATGATTCATTTAATTCATTCCTTCTGTTGAGGTTTTCAATCACCAAACATTTTTCTCTAAGCCACCACAGGCAAATGCTTGTAGTGTTGTTCTCCAAATATACCTCTCATATATAGACATACAGAAGAATTGCATTTTCCTTCCCCCAGGGAGTTAGGTGTTGTCATGTCACTTGTTTTGGCCAATGAAACATGAGCAGCCATAAACCTGGGCAGGAGCCTTAAGGGTCTGTACCCATCTGAGAGCAGTCTCTGCCCACACAGCCCCAGCCAGCCTACAACAGACAAGGAGCACAGTAGGGAAATGAACTCTGTTGGGATTCAGTTCAGTTCAGTTCAGTTCAGTCGCTCAGTCACGTCTGACTCTTTGCAACCCCACGGACTACAGCACGCCAGGTTTTTCTGCCCATTGCCAACTCCCAGAGCTTGCTCAAACTCACGGTCCTCAAGTCGGTGATGCCATCCAGTCATCTTTTTCCTCTGCTGTCCCCTTCTCCTCCTGCCTTCAATCTTTCCCAGCATCAGGGTCTTTTCCAAGAAGTCAGTTCTACATATCAGGCGGCCAAAGTATTGGAATTTCAGCTTCAGCATCAGCCCTTCCAATGAATATTCAGGACTGATTTCCTTTAGGATGGACTGGTTGGATCTCCTTGCAGTCCAAGGGACTCTCAAGAGTCTTCTCAAACACCACAGTTCAAAAGCATCAATTCTTCGGTGCTCTGCTTTCTTTGTAGTCCAATTCTCACATCCATACATGACTACTGGAAAAACCATAGCTTTGACTAGACGGACTTTTGCTGGCAAAGTAATATCTCTGTTTTTTAATATATTGTCTAGGTTGGTCATAGTTTTTCTTCCAAGGAGCTAGCGTCTTTGAATTTCATGGCTGCAATCACCATCTGCAGTGATATTGGAGCCCCCTAAACATAAAGTCTGTCACTGTTTCCATTGTTTCCCCATCTATTTGCCATGAAGTGATGGGACCAGATGCCATGCTCTTCGTTTTTTGAATGTTGAGCTTTAAGCCCTTTTTCACTCTCCTCTTTCACTTTCATCAAGAGGCTCTTTAGTTCTTTTTCACTTTCTGTCATAAGCGTGATGTCATCTGCATATCTGAGGTTGTTGAGAAATATTGATATTTTTCCCAGCAATCTTGATTCCAGCTTGTGCTTCATTCAGACCAGCATTTCGCATGATGTACCCTGAATATAAGTTAAATAAGCAGAGTGACAATATACAGCCTGGATGTATTCCTTTCCCAATTTTTTGTTCCATGTCTGGTTCTAACTGTTGCTTCTTGACCTGCATATAGATTTCTCAGGAGGCAGGGATTAGGGACCATTTTGTTTCTGTAACATAACCTTGCTGACCCTGACTGCCTGGACTCAGAGTTGATGGAGAGACAAGGTTAAAGGCAGAGTCCCAGCCCCCCAAGTGTGCACAGTCATGTTGGGGACGTCCAACCTGAATACCAGGGGAGAGTTAAACGATGAGCCACCAGTCACCATTCAGAGGCATGGTGCCATGGAGCAGACTGAAAACGTTCAGCCCCTGGAAGGACAACATGACGTGATCTGAGCAGAAAGCCAGCTCACCAGTGCTGGGACAGCCTGAGGAGGCTTCATGGAGGAAGTGTGAGGAAGGGGCTTTGAAGGTTCGGGAGGTTTGGGGACAGGGGTGGGGGCAAGAGATCAAGGAGGTGAGAGCTAAGGAGCCAGGACTGAGCAAAACACGGAGCCCAGAGGGCTGCCTAGCCGGTGATTTGAGAAAATGAGAGATAAAAACAGCCTGAGAGAGAGAGAAATGGGCCATCTGGAAGAGACACCACATCTCCTTCCTGCGCTTCCTATTCTTCCTTTGAAGAAAAAACTGCCTCCATAAGCGGCGTCGTCAGGAACGACATTGGTCAAACTGACCTTTGGAGGTTTAATACGGCTTGTTTTAGTCAAGCATCCAACTTGACTTGAAAGCAAGAGGAAGGTGACTGCAGATAAAGTCAAAACTATTGTGGTTTTTCAAATCCTACTTGAGTAATCTCTCCCCACAGCTACAGGCGCTGACCACACTTTCCACTTCTCATTCATCCAGTCAGTCAAAGTCAGTCAGCCTGTGAGTGTCTCAACATCAATCAATCCGCCGATCACTGCCAGTCATTGTCTGCCAGCCAGTGACGGTCAGTCAGTCAGTCTCTTAATTAGTGTCTGACAGTCAGTGTCAATCAATCGTTGTCAGTCAGCCAGTCAGTATCTGTCAGTCAGTCAGTCACTTAATCAGTGTCTGTCCATTAGTGTCAGTCAATCATTGTCACTCAGGGACTTCCCTGGCAGTCCAGTCGTTAAGATTTCACCTTCCAGTGCAGAGAGTACAGGTTCGATCCCGAGTCAGGGAGCTAAAAGTCCATATGTCTCGTGGCCAAAAAGCCAAAACATAAAAAAAACAGAAGCAATATTGTAACAGATTCAATAAAAACTTTAAAAAATGGTCCACATCCAAAAACAAAAAACTTAGAACAATCAGTGTCAGTCAGTCAACCAATGAGTGTCTGTCAGTCAGCCAGTCAATAAGAACAGCGCCCCGCTGGCTTCTGAGCACTGCGCCTGTCTGTCTCTATTTACCCAGCACCCTTCCTGTTTCTGATTATGAGGACAGGTGTGTCCTGCCTCCATGAGGACATTTAGGGGACCTTTTTCTCCAGGAACCCAGAACAAAGCAATTGCCAAGCTGGGTCAGGCCCTCAGCCCTCATTTTCAGCCCAGCCATAAGCAGCTGGGTTGAGCTGCCGTGATCCTGAGAGCTTCCTGAGGGCATCAGCTAAGAAATGACTGAGAGGGAACCAGGTCACCTTTGACTCTGAGGAGCCGCTTCCTCCCCCGCAGGGGTTCTGGCAGTCTCTCAACTAACTACTCACCTGGCCGCAGTCCCAGGACTGGCAAGACAAACACAATGATACCTCAGGCGCTGTGGTGGCAGGCCCTCCCGACTTCTCTCACAGAAAGCTCTGCTCTGTGCTGTCTGTGGATGTGACTAATGGGGACGGAGAATAAATAGCAGCTTCCTTCTCAGGTAGGGCCATCATTGAGGGTACTAGAGGGTGAGGCCGTTCTGAGCCCTGAGGCACAGGGACCTTCCTCAGTGCAGACCCGGGGTGTTCGCCATCTCTTGCTTGTAGAATAATCCCTCATCTCCGAGGCTTCCCTGAGTCCCAAAGAACAGACTCAAAGTAGTTAATGATTGTTGTTCTTTTGTCACTCTGTTGTGTCTGACTCTTTTGTGACCCCATGGACTGTAGTTCCCCAGGCTCCTCTGTTCATGGGATTCTCCAGGCAAGAATAGTGGAGTGGGTTGCCATTTCCTTCTCCAGGGGATCTTCCCAGCCCAAGAGTTGAATCCACACCTTCTGCACCGCAGGCTCCTTCTTTACCACTGAGTCACTGGAAAAGCAGTCAACTCAAAAAAAAGTAACGCTAACCTAAATAATAGATCAGCTGTAAAAGAATCACAAGACTTCTAGTTTTCCTTGTGGGATACAGACAACCTTCGGATCTCATTTTTAAGTTGTTTTTACAGAAGCCAGGATCCCACCAGGTGAAAACTGCTGACCACAAACAGGTGGATCCTAGACAAGCTGAACTGGTAGTCTGACAACTGAGATTTTTAGAACACCACACTGTTACCTCATCACCAACCAATCAAACATTTGTCTAATGTTGCCTTTTAAAACCCTTGCCTGAAAAACCATTGGGGAGTTTGGGTGTTTTGAGCATCAGCTGCCCATTCTCCTTGCTGACACCATCCAATAAAACTGTACTTTCTTTCCCCACGACCCAGTTTCAGTATGGGCTTCCCCAGAGGCTCAGTGGTAAAGAATCTGCCTGTAATATAGGAGCTACAGGACACTCAGGTTCGATCCCTAGGTTGGGAAGATCCCCTGGAGAAAAGAATGGCAACCCACTCAAGTATTCTTGCCTGGAGAATCCCATGGACAGAGGAGGCTGGGTTCCAGTCCATAGGGTCACAAAGAGCCGGACACGACTGAAGCGACTTAGCACGCACAGTTTCAGTAGATTGGCTTTGCTGTGCATCGGGTATTTGTTTTGTCTGCCTGGACACTGTCCCCACTTCACTGATGGCGGCTCTCACCAGCTCCATCAACTCCCCACAAACCATATAGATTCAGGTATGAACTGACAATCAGTGTGCCCCCTCACTCTGCCCACAGGTGGACCTGAGGCCCAACTGGACCAATGGCAGAACTTCTAGGCAACCAGTTGGGGTGGACACGTGATCCAAGCCTGACCAATCAGAATTTTTCCCAAAAGTTTTCTTAGGCTGCCTCTTGAGTCCTTTAGCCAGAAGGATATGTGCCTGCCTGGCAACAGAATCGGAGAAGGCAATGGCACCCCACTCCAGTACTCTTGCCTGGAAAATCCCATGGATGGAGGAGCCTGGTAGGCTGCAGTCTATGAGGTAGCTAAGAGTCGGACACGATTGAGCGACTTCACTTTCACTTTTCGCTTTCATGCATTGGAGAAAGAAGTGGCAACCCACTCCAGTGTTCTTGCCTGGAGAATCCCAGGGATGGGGGAGCCTGGTGGGCTGCCGTCTATGGGGTCGCACAGAGTCGGACATGACTGAAGCGACTTAGCAGCAGCAGCAGCCAACAGAATGGATTTTGTTGTATGCTATGTGCTAAGTCCCTTCAGTCGTGTCTGATTCTTTCTGACCCTATGGACTGTAGCCCACCAGGCTTCTCTGTCCATGGGATTCTCCAGGCAAGAACACTGGAGTGGGTTGCCATTTCCTTCTCCTTCATTGTGTAGGGAAGTCCTTAAATGGGACAGAATAATCCCACATATGGAAGAAAACAGATGAGAGAGTCCTGACAGGGTTTAAGCCCCTAATTTCAGTCAGCCCCATAGCTGCCCCCATCCTAGCTCCCACTATTATCAGGTTTGTGAGCAGTGCTTATGAAAAACCACCTCACCTGATACCAATGAGCATGCTCGCAGCCCTGTTAGAGTCACCCCTACCTACATCTTCTACGTACTTGCAAGTGGCCAATCCAGTGTGTGGTTTGCCTAAGCCTCCTGACTTCTCTTCTTCAGCCCCTTGCATCAGAGGTGGGCACTTAGAAGGGCTTGTTTCAATGCTTAGTTGGCACTATCTTGAAATTCCTATATATGTAGTATTTATTTACTTATTTATTTATAGCTGTTCCAGGTCCTTGTTGCTGTTCATCGGCTTTCTCTAGTTGCAGCAACTGGGGACTACTCTCTAGTTGCAGTGTGCAAGCTTCTCATTGCGGTGGCTTTTGTTGCAGAGCACAAGTTCTAGAGCATGCTGGCTTCAGTAGTTGTGGCACACAGGCTTAGTTACGCTGCAGCACGTGGGACCTCAGTTCCCAGACCAGGGATCGAAACTGTGTCCCCTACATTGGCAGGCGGACCACCAGGGAAGTCCCAATGTCTTGAAATTCTTGGTCACTTTTAAACACGGAGCCCTGCTTTTTGATTTCGTGTATGCCTCACAGGTTAATTTTGCACAGGGTCACACATTCCCTCCTGGTGGGATTTGTGATTCCCCTTCATTGCTCCAGTTCCCACAGCTCATTCTTCCATCACCCACTCCTTAATGACCCTTCCATTCACACCCTCTCCTATCCTGCTCTCCCCCACAGGAGACTTTTTTTCCCAGAGACAGGGAGTCATACCCGTGCCCGCTGGCAGTTGGCTCCTTGCTCCCCGTCCAAGTTCTGTGTAAAATCCTGAGAGCAGGGATTCACTTGATCTAGAACAATGCTGACATGAGGGGCTTCTCTTGCTTCTACCCCTCAACCTCCAGAATTCTGCAGTTGTGTCTCAAATCACCTCCTAGAGGCTTCTGGGAAAGCTACACCATGTGGTTAAATACGGCCCAGCCCTGGGAGCCTCAGATTCAAGCGATGGAGAACTCTGCAGGTGCCCTTGGCAACAGCCTGCTGAGCATCCAGCAAAGGCCTGTCTCACCTTGGGCCATGCTGCGTCTCCTTGAAAAGATGAATTCCAGCCCTCTCCCACTTCCTGCAAGGGATAAATAACACTGAATAAAGCAGCCATAGCCCCAGCCTTCACACACAAAGTATCTAATGTGAGGAACCAGCCCTGGGCATGGGGGAGGTGGGAAGCTGCCACAAGAGAAACGGATACTCAGTTTGACAATGGAGAGTCCAGGTGCTGGAAAAAAATGATTTATTCTTGGAACACAATAATAGCTATGCAACTAGGAACATTTTATTCCCTCCCATCCCATTCATGTTTTGTGTCACAAAGACATACCAAGACTTTGGAAAAAATTCCAAAGGGGATTACATTGAAATGCGCTGTTTCTTCACGTATTTTTGTGCTTGTCTTAATCACAGTGAACCAAATAAAATAGCTTTACAGCTTACTAAAACTCAAACCTGTCCTCAAAGGAAGCAGTTTAAACAGTCCTAACTGTATATCAGCAACACAACAATTCCAAGTCAGGACATAGACCCAAGAGACAAAAGCAGCTCTACCAGAAAGCTTGTCTTGTCAAAAAGAAAACAAAAACCACCGTGAGGGAAATCCAATTTGTCTAGAAAGACTGGGTCTTCTTCAGGACCGTGGTCTCAAAATACTAAGGTACAATTTTGTGTGTTTCCTCTTTGGAAAAAAAGAGGCGAGGAAGAGATCTGACTGAAACCCCACTAAGAATCTGGTTTAAAAAGATGAAAGGGTTTGCAGGAAATACATCATCTCTGTATCTCTAAAGGCAGCATTGACCACACTGAAGGGCGCAGAAGCAGATTCTCCAGGGACACCCTGGGAGTGCTTGCCAGTCTGCAGTCTTGCCGGGGTCTGGGAGGTGGATTTCCACTGGGAGGTGCCTCACAGTCTTCTCAGGAACAAAGCAGCCAAGATCTGTGAGTCGGACTGGTACCCCGGAGTGAATGGGTGGATGTCACCCGGAGCTGCCAGGGCCCCAGAGGACACAGGGCCTGTGTCCTGGCAGCACTGCCTCATCTCCCCTCCCCAAACTACAAGCAGTAGTTAGCTAGGAGAAACAGCAATGGCTGAGGTGGTGAGAAACCTCACAGACGGAGAGGCTCGTCCGAGCGCTCCTCGGATCCCCCTGGAGGTTTCTGAGCAAAAGTCCTAACTCACAGGGATTGGGCTCAGCTGTGAGGTGTGGCTCAGAAGGCTTGGCCAGTAGAGGGCCTGGGCTGGAAACTACCATGATGGACGGCTGGCTGAAAAACGAGGACACTTAGCCCTGAGTCAAGTGGGGGGTGTTTGGGTGTAAGGGCCGGGTACCAAGTGACCCGCCACACCTCCACAAACCAGCACAGCCACACAATCTCAGAGTGACAAGCAGGGCCCATACATGGAAGCTAGAACTCGGGGTTCCCCTCAGAGGTTAAAAACAGCTCATATGGCCAACATCTCCACTGGCCAATTGACAACAGATTTCAAATTTTATCTGCTGCAATGAAATCCAAGGCCTTTTACCATTTTCCCCCCTTTTGCCCATGACCCACATTAAGTTCACATGGCTGTGTGTGTGTGTGTGCGTGCATGCTAAGTTGCTTCAGTCATGTCCCACTCTATGTGACCCTATGGGCCAGCCAGACTCCTCTGTCCATGGAAGCCAAAAATATATATGGCTACCAAGCACACTGGTAGCTAACAGAAGAATTTCCTACTTAGCCTGTTTATGTGGGGTATGCTCTGCAATTTCCTATTTCACTCTATTTCAGGTATCACTCACTAAACTGATCTTGTGACCAACCTAGGGCTCCCAGGTGTAGCTAGATAGAAACAGCCATGGAGTGCTCTGGACAAAACCTTGGGGCTGCAGTGGGCCTCCTAGCCTTCAGGCAGGAGAAATAACTCCTGCCACTTAAGGTCAACCTTATTCTGCAGGACATGGACTTTCAGCAGCAGGCCCTGTGTCATCAAGTGCCCACCATGGGCACCACAAAAGGTGATGAAGCTGGCTTCCTCCAGGGAACTATCTTTAAAGCAAAAGGGGCTGGCTCCACAGGGTGGGCAGGCCCGGGTGCAGGCTGATCTCCACTACCAGCCCAGTTAGGGTATAAGTCAAGACTGGGTCATTACACGCGGTGGCTTCCACTAGCTCCTCAGCGCTTCCCCACGGGCCCACTGGACCTTTGGAATCTCTGGATGAGAAGCATGAGCCTGGCCACGTCGGAGAGCTCGGGGAACAGGGCCATGATGCTGTCCACCTCGCGGGGTGGGAAGATACTATAGAGCGAGGTGCGCGCCCTGGCGCGCGCGTCCACCTCGCCAGCTACAGCCTGGGGCGCGGGTCTCAAGGGCCCCCCGAAGGCACCGTCGTCCCAGTCCGACTCAGCCCAGGCCGAGCGGCCCGGGAGCTGGCCAGCGCCTGGAGGAAGGACCCACGGGTCCCCGGGCTGCTGGCGCGGGGAAGGCCGGTCGCTCTGCGGGGCGCGGGCGCCATACCCACCCCGCAGGCCGGGCGGGCTCAGGAGGCCGGGTGGGGCTGGCAGGGACGACAAGGACCCGGGCGCCACCCAATCGGGACCGGGCGGCGCGGGCGCGAGGCCGCAGCCAGGGCCCCGAGGGGGCGCCCGAAGAAGCCCCGGGTCGTCGCTCAGGAAGAGCCGCGAGAAGCTGCTTTCGAGAGTCGCCACGCCCGCCGACCGCTGCGCGGTGGGCAGGCTGCGCGTGCCGGGCTCCCGGGGGCCGGGCCGGGCGGCGGGGGCGTCCCGGGAGCCGCCCTGCTCCGCCAGGCTGGCCGCGCGCGCGCTCCCCCGCCGCTCCTCCTCACCGCCCGCGCCCCGCCAGGCCCGCGTCTGGGCGCGGAGCTCGTCGGCCACCGCCAGCTGTGCCTGGTGCGGCCTCTCCGGGTGGTAGAACTTGCACTTGATGCCGTAGGTGCATTTCTTGCCTGGAAGGGATAGAGTGGGGGTGGAGGGGGGGCGCCTGGTAAGACCTCCGGTGAGGATGCCCGTGGGGTCCCGGCAGCCCCGCGCAGCCTTTCTTGTTGGCGATTCCTGGGGGGAAGGCCCCCAGGCCTGCTGCAGCCTTACAAGGTTTGGGGTGAGAGGAGGTGGCTGGCGAGAAGTGCCCTGGGGCGCCGACAGGACGGATGCGGGCGCAGCACCCTGCTCCTCGTGGTACTGGGCGCTGCACACGGTACCCCAGCGTCACCAGCTAAGGCAAGGTCGTGTCTGCAGGCGCCATAACCAGGGACTGAGACCAGAACTCTGGGTCCAGCGCCCTTCAGCCTCTACTTCCAGGGATCCTGTGGATCCTGCCAACCTCGGAGGTGAAGAGTAGGTATATATGGATGGGCCTCCACTGCTGACTCGGTTTCCTCCCTCCCCCACCCTCCGTATTCCCCCCTGCCTCCGCAGTCCACATCCCTTGCCCTATTCCTTATAGACTGTTTTAACAGAGGTGATCGAATAATTTATCATCCAAACCAGGGCCCTTCTGAGAGTGGAAGGGAGAAGGATAGGCCACCAGAATGTGTGTGTGAGCACCTTAATTCTAACAAGAAATGATTTTCAGTGTCACTTAAGATGTCCTAAACTTTTATAGGCACAAAGAAACCAGACCTGGGCATATTAAATAACTTGCTAAAGCAAGCTAGTGAAAGAGCTGGCTAGAAGGCTGGTGTCCCTGGAGGGCTCTGGGATAGAATCCTCGATTCTTAGTGGATAACACCAACCAAAGTCTCCTACCAACCAAAGTAGGAGGGTAGGGGAGACTGTGGGGCAGGATGTGGGCACAAGGTGCCAGAGGAAGGGACTGAGAAAGGAGAGCTTGGGGATGCACACAGACAGCAATCCTGGTTCCTGGACGTGGCTTTGCTCTGTGGGTGACCCCTGCATCTAGCCCTCACAAGCCTTATGCAACAGGCGTCTGGGATGGCAGTTCATCGTTACAATAATAATTACAGCTTTCTGACTGCCACCCAGAGAGGCTCAGTTACCTCCCCAGGGTCACACAGCTGACTAAGGGCAGACCCCAGGCTAACAGCCCACGCCGCTGACCGTCAAACATCTCATCAGGATGAAACTCTGGTTCTCTATTAGGTATTTGCTTAATTTTACAAATCTTAACAGACTTATTTTTAGCAACACTACACATCAGATACAATAACAACCTTCTCATCTGTTAGACGCATTTGCCAAGACATGAATTACGGATGAATCATGCGATGTATACATGCAAACAGAGCCTCTCTATTCTTCATCTGCTTATTAATACACATAAGACGTGGCCTATATTACCTTACACCTTTCTAGAAACTTGAAATATCGGAACCCAGGCTAGAACCCATGCTGTTGACCAGCCAGCCAGCACTTCTGACCTGAACAGGGCCCACAGATGTGGGGCGCTACCCACCGTAGGGGCAGTGCTGCCAGGACGGCTCTGGGGGCTTTGGCTTCCTGCTCAGGAAGTTGCTCAAGGTGGGTCCCCGACGGCCCAGTGGGTCATCAGGAGGCATGAACCTAGAAGACAAGCATGGGGGTGGGTGACTGCAAGCCACACAGAAACTCACCGCTGGCACCTGGTGGAGGGGGAGGAGGGCAGCACCAGGCCTGGCTTTGGCCTGGCCTCTCGGTTCAGGGCTCTTCTCCCACCCAGGAATTGCAGCGTGTTAGAGATGCCTAGCCTTTGTCCACACTGACCGGCACAGAGCTCAGCATGGACAGCTCCCAGGAGAGCGGCCCCGGGCCTCATCCAGGTGTTTCTCCTGCTGAGTCAGCAGCGTCAGACTCACTCAGCAGCTCCTTGAAAAATGCAGGCTCCGGGCCTCACAAGAGAGCTGCTTAAACAGAACCTCGGGCTATTCAGGAATCTGCATTGTAACAGTTTCCCAGGTGGATTTTAGCCACTAACGATGAAGCAGAAGTGCACCAGGCCTCCCCGGGACTTAGCCTGAAAGCGGTTCCATGTTGTTGTCTAGTGTCCTCGACAGGTGGCTAGAGACCTCCGTGGGGCCACAAATGGCCTCTTGTCCTGTGAACTCCATTTCTCCTGTGTCATCCCGCAGCTCTGGGCCTCTCAGGTGCAGGACAAAAATTTTACAGAGTCTGAAAGGCCAGTCAGCAGGTCAGAAAGGCAGAGGATACAGGTGTGGCCTGCACACAGGTGTGGCCTGGGCTCCACCCCACCTCCCCGAAAACCTGGGGTCTGCGGAGGGAATGTTACTATGTCACTCTCTGACACCACCCTGCCCCCTGCCAGCCCCTTCTCTTCCCCAGCATTAAGGAAGAAGGGAACACAGCCACAGAGCCCAGAGCTCGAGGAGGAAAACATTTCTCAGAAGGAAAACTCCCTCATTTAGCACAATCCATTTTTTTTCCTATGTGAATACTTTCATTCCCAGGAGACACTCGAAGGTCATACAAAGGTTCCACAAGAGAGGGTATGGATTCTCATCGGGGGCCTGTTTTTAAAGACTGGCTTCCCCCTAAGAGTGGAGGGTCATGCTGGGGTCCCACCCTGCAGACCACGTCCACCGGGCCGGCCCTGAGCTGGGCGATCCCCGGGCAAGGACAGCCTCTGTGGCTGAGATCCCAGCTACACAGCTGGCTTCTCAGAGTTGGGCCCTGACCAAGAATCCGGGGAGCCACCCAGTGCAGTTATTAAAAGTTCCCTGAGGCTTCACCTCCTGCTCTTTCCTGGGCCTCACAGCCGGGAGCTGGGCCAAGATAGCCCTGTGGACATGCCCTGGGCGCGGGGAGGGCGTCCTTGCCCTCAGGCAGGCGGCAGGCTCTGCACTCTGGCAGCTGGGGACCTCCGGGTAGGCCCTGAGCGGAGGCCAGTGCGTCAAGAAGACTTGGCCTGGACCCCGAGCTGTCGCCAGGCCAGAGGCAGCCATGATCCATCAGACCTCAGTGAGGATTTTCTGGATCCCATGATGACCAGCCATGCCAGATTTCCTCCAGGGCAGAGCCAGAGAGAATGAGCTGCCAGCCTTGAGAATGTGGACATGACCGAGGGGGTTACTGCAGGGTAGCTGCTGTGACCATCTGCCCTGGGGCTTAGCAGCTAGCCTCTGCCTCCTTGACTGTGAGCCTGGGGGTAGTGGGGGCACCAGCGCCCTCCTGGAGGCACATGTCCCAGCCTGACCTAAGAGTAACCACAGCCCCTACAGGGTACAGTCCTCTCTTATCCTCCAGATCACCTAAGGGGTAAGAGTGACTAATCTGTGCTTGCATGCTGAGTCGCTTCAGTCATGTCTGGCTCTTTGTGACCACATGGACTGCAGCCCGCCAGGCTCCTCTGTCCATGGGGTTCTCTGGGCAAGAATACTGGAGTGGGTAGCCACTTCCACCTCCAGGGGATCTTACTGACCCAGGGATAGAACCCGCATCTCTTATGCTTCCTGCATTGGCAGGTGGGTTATTTACCACTAGCACCACCTGGGAAGCCCTTTGACTAAACCAAAGTGTGGTAAGTTCAAGGTGAAGAACGCTCAGCCCAGTGAGGTTGAGAGTTCGCCCACCGCACGCAGCGGTGGTAAATGGCAGAGCCTCAGCTTGAAACCTCATCTGCTGCTTCCAGCTCTACCACACACGCAGCCCCCCAGGCCCCAGGGCCGCGTGCAGCAGCCATGTGGCCTCTCTGTCCCCATCTTCCCTTCCTTAGGGCTGCAGCCAGTGACAGTCAATCACTATCTACAACTTATTCCTAGCCATTGGGTGCCCATGTGTGCCAGGCTGGCTGGGGGCCGTGGCAGATAAAACACATACATGCCCTGCCCTCACAGAGCTGAGCAGCTAGCTTGTCCTCAACCACATTCTTAACAGCTAAGGAGAGAGACAGGAATGAGGACCGAGCTGTCATCCCTGGAACAGAAATTGAGACGGGAGCCAGGTCTCAGCGGCCGTGCCCTCCCCCACCTTGTCCCACCCTGTGACCACGCCCACCCGGCCAGGCTCCTCCCCTTGCCCCTCAACAGGCCGCCGCAGACCAGCCATCACTCCTCCCACCTTAGCTCTGCCAGGAGGCCCTTGTCCTGCACCTGCTATCTGGTCTGTACCTTGTGACCCTGACCACACCCTCCCCGTCCCACCCACTGCCCTGTCGCTGGTTGGTCCAGGGTGGACCTGGCCCAGGGCCGGCAGATGAAATCAATCAGATTCTCTGGAAAATGTCCACCAAGCCCTATTAAGACAGAGTCAGTTCCAAGATCTTAAACAGCTCCAAAGAAAAGAGGATGTTGCCCGTGCCTGGACACCTGTCAGGCAACTGGGTGCTGGGTCAGCCGGATGTGGGCATGGGAACAGAAAAGTCACAGGCAGTGGGGACAAAACAGCCCCAAGGAGAAAGCTGGTCGCGCAAGAGCGGAGAACCGAGAGGGCGACAGAGATGGTGGAGAGGGGGTGTCTTAGAGCCCATGACTGAGCCCCCGGGCCCGAGCTAGTTGGAGCGGTTTCTGCCGGTCACCACCCCCGTCCCACGCACCCTGGGACCCCGTGGGCACCGCTTACCGATCATTGACGAAGGAGAACATGAGCAGCCTCTGCTCAATGAACCACTTCCACTCGGGGTTCTCACTCTGCAGGTCACGGTAGTTGTCGTTGGAGACGATGACGCCGTCCAGCTCGTAGGCCACCTTCACAATGTAGCGGTCGTCATAGCACACCACGCGCTTGCCGCTCACCTTGCGGGACGGCGTGTACACCAGCACTGCCTGCCTCTCCAGCTCCTCCAGCACGTGCTGCTCTGCAGACCGCAGGGGGGACCGCATGGAGCATCTTCTCCGGGTAGCCGGACTCCCCACCCCCAGAACCAGCCTCAGACCCAGGGCAGGTCCAGCAACTCCAGGCTCCTCTCCGATGGCCCCCTCCTCCCCGCTTCTTCCCCCTCCCCCCACCTCCATCTACGTCAAGGAGGAGACTCAAGTTTGGTCCCTGGAGCGGGAAGATGCCCTGGAGAAGAAAGTGGCAACCCACTTCAGTATTCTTGCCTGGGAAATCCCAGGGACAGAGGAGCCTGGCGGGCTACAGTCCATGATTGCAAAGAGTCAGACACGACTGAGTGACTAACCCCGGACACTGGGGTGCTTTGCCCCTCTCTGAACATCCAGTTTTTCATTTATAAAATAAGGAAAATGACTCCTGCACCTGTCTCACAGCACCTGTGGGGAGACTGAACCAGTCCATGTGGGGCTGGCGAGCCCCCACGAAACCTGGGAGGACGGAGTATGTCTCAGGTGGTGCAGGCGTTACAAGGTCTCTTAACAGGAGCTAAAATCTGCATACCTGGAAGTTCTACTCTGTGATCTTAGCTGTGAATTTGGAGACAAAAGAAATTCCTTCCACATGAAACAGTTACCCCCAGTGTGGAAAAATATGAGCATGTTCTTCACAAATTGTTTCTCCCCTCAAATCTAAGTCCTTTGCTATGTGACATGGTTCCCAGACTTTTTAAAAGTGCATAATGCATATAATGGCACAAAAGTCACTTAAAAAAATTACTTGTGTGCCTGATGATCATTTGTGATGTATAAAAACATCAAATCACTGTGCTGTATACCTGAAACTAACATAATTGTGCTCAGTCACGTCTGACTCTGCGGCCCTGTGGACCGTAGCCCGCCAGGCTCCTCTGTCCATGGGATTCTCTAGGCAAAAATACTGGAGTGGGTTGCCATGCCCTCCTCCAGGTGGTCTTCCTGACTCCGGGACTGAACCCATGTCTTCTGCAGTGTGGGTGGATTCTTTACCATTAGCACCACCTAGGAAGCCCACTAATATAATACTGTAAGTCAGTTATACTTCAATTTAAATTTATAATTAATTTGTTAAATGCCATGTGTGCAGCACTCCCTTTGAGAACAGAGCACAGTTCGTGCTTTAAAGTCCCCATTGCAGCTCCCTCCACTCCCTTTAAGATAACCCAGTTTTTAGAACTTTGTATTTATAACTCCCTTGGTTTTACTTTTTAGGATGCATATATGTGTACCCTTCAAAAGGATTATTTCTAATGTGATTATGAATCTCCAGACTTTACACGAATGGAGTCCTCATGCGTATATCCTATGCAATTTGTTTCTTCATTGAACATGGTGTGGGGGAGGTCTGGCCATGTCAAGGTTGTCAGTTTTGCACAGAAGTCTCCCTGTACAGGAGACAAGGATTTCTCCAGGGTCTGTCTTAAGAAGTGATATTGCTGAGTTGTAGGGAAAGCTGCCTTACGAGACAATGCCAAATCATTTTCCAAAGTAGTTATATCAAGTTACTACTCAACACAACATCTAAGACGAACTTGCTGGCACTTGACATTTGCAGGATTTTAAATTTTTCTCGATCTATATATAGATTGGGGATAGATAGATAGGGTATAAAGTAGCCTCTTGTGGTTTTATGTTGCATTTCTCTGGTTACTAATACAACTGAACATCTCTTCATATGTTTATTGGCCATTTGTGTTTTCCATCAAAGGCTTATTCATGCCTCAGCACATATTTCTATCTGTCCTTTCGGTCTTACTAGCTTGGAGAAGTTCCCTGTAGATTCTGGACTGTGATCCTTCATCAGGAATATGTGATGTGTGGCCTTTCCCAGTCTGAGGCTTGTCTTTTCATTCTCTTGTTTTTGCGGTATCTACTAATGAACAGAAGTTTTTATTTTAGTGTAGGCAAATTTATGACTCTTTCCCATCTCCTGACACTTCTTGTGGCTTGTTTAAAAATTCTTTCCTACCCCAAAGTGAATTCCCTACACTTTACCCATTCTGTGTTGCATAATATATATTGCACAATATTGCATAACTGTTGAAAGCCACCATCCTCCGCATTCAGACCATAAAGAGTAATCTGGGATGAGAGGTTCATGATGAACACAAATGTTCATTCCCCGGCTTCTCATAATCTCATTGAAAAAGCAGTGAAAAAGTACAGAAGGGGAAAAGATCCATAATCACATTAAAAATCACATAAAAAAAACACCAGCAAAATCAAATTTTGATAAATTTTAGGAAGACAGAAAGCAGGTAGGGCTATACTGATCCCTACATTATAGAGAGAGCCATAACCTCCAAATGTGTACAGAGGCTGAAGCAGAGGTGGAGCCTGTTCTCTGCAAAGCCCCGCTTTCCAGCAGGAGTGGAGAGTGGGGAGAAGTCAGATGATTCACTGAAGGGTTACTATGGGGCAGCCCCGTCCACCCTTTCCTGTCCCCGACTCTATAAGGGAAGTGAAGATGTAACTACAAAGGAGGAGGCCTTTGACCTCTTACAGTAAAACATCACGCTTGTGGCAATGCCACTTCCAGTTCCAACAGCTGCCTCTTGCCTGTTGCATGCAGGGTGCAATGAAGCAAACTCTGCTGGTCAACATAGTCAAAGATCAGCCTTGACTTTGAGGAAAAGATCCAAATACCAGGAGAGAAAGTCTATGGAAATTGCACAGGTGTATATTTAACCAGTCTGGTTCTTTATTCACAAGTAAACACTAACAAGCAGAGGATCACCAGACTTTTGGGAAGAAGATTTAACAGCAAAGAGAGAAAAAGAGAAGGGAACAAAGAGAATCAAAGAAAAGAAATATGATTCATGGACCTTCAGAGAACTTTTTCAAAGTCTGTATTAGTATAGGAATATTCAAGAAGATACTATAAAACAAGAATAGCATTTCATTTAAAATAGAATCAGAAAGAGAAGAAGAAGCAATTGGTTAACACTGATAGAACTGAAAACAAAACAAAAATCTTTCAGTTAAAAGACTGGAAGAAAAACTCAATGAAACCTCCCAGGATCACTAGAGGTCAGTCATACCATTGCTAACATGGCTGACACAACACCAGTAATATCTCGGGATGGGATCTCTTCTTATAAGAAAGCCAGACAAACAAACAAACAACAAAAAAACCTGTTTATTTAAATGACCTATTCTGTTCTTCGTAACTTAAAATATTCCTAGCTGATGTAAGAATTAAAAATAAAGAATTCCGTGGATGCCGATTTCCTTTTTTTTTTTAAATGAAGAGATTGGACTAGATATTCAGTGGACCAAATGGATGTCTCATTCATTTCCTATACTCTATTAGGGGCGGGAAGCAGACCAAGTTTTTCTGTAGAGTGTTAAAAGTTATAAAATAGTTATTTTCAAAACTTAATCTTTCACACTAAAAGAGTAAATACGCCCAATCACCTGTTCAACAACTATTAGGCACCTATGACACTAGATATCACACTAGGTGCTAGGGCTCTGGCTGTGCTTTCATGGAGCTTAGAGTTCAGCGTGGAGAAGGCAACGGCACCCCACTCCAGTACTCTTGCCTGGAAAATCCCATGGATGGAGGAGCCTGGTAGGCTGCAGTCCATGGGGTCTCGAAGAGTCGGACATGACTGAGCGACTTCACTTTCAATTTTCACTTTCATGCATTGGAGAAGGAAATGGCAACCCACTCCAGTATCCTTGCCTAGAGAGTCCCAGGGATGGGGGAGCCTGGTGGGCTGTCGTCTGTGGGGTCGCACAGAGTCGGACACGACTGAAGGGACTTAGCAGCAGCAGCAGCAGCAGAGTTCAGCGAGGAAGACAGACACCATCAAACACACGGTAAGCAGAGAGCTGATTGCAACTGTGGGGAGTGCTGCGGAGGAAAGTGTGCAGTGCGTCTTGAGAGTGCAGCCACTCGAGCATACCTCTAATCGGGGCGTCAGACCTCGGTGGCTCTTTCCTCCAGGAGGGGACAAAAACTTTGATGTAGGTGTGTCCTCTGTCCCTGAACCAGTCCACGGCCAGCTGGATTCCCCGGCAAGAGAAGATTTCTTTATTCCCATGGCTACAATGAGAAAACAAAGGCGGGGATCTGTAGAGAAACAGGCGGGGTTTCTCAAGAGTGGTTTTTCCTGGGAATAGCCTCGATCCTAGTCTCATTATCAAAGGGAATCAGGCAAATCTGCATTTTGAAAATAGGTCATTCTTTACACAAAATAGATCCCTTAATCGGAACCAATTAGCTTGTGATAACATGCAGGGGGTCTCAGGCTCCTTGGGGAGTACATTCATTCCAAGGATGAAAAGACAAGCTCCTCTTACTAACTGAAGCTTATAAGATTCAAGAGAGGGTTGTCAATGTGAAGGTGGGCTTCCCAAGTCCAAGTAACAAGATCAACATGCCCCACAAATTCCACTGAAATCATCCATGCAGGCAGGAAGGAGAGAGTGGTGTGAGAGGTTGCTCAAAACCAGGCAGGGACTTGTTACTGAAGGTTTGTCTTGCTCCTAAGAGGAATAAGAAGCCGTAGGAGGATAAGAGCGGGGGTACATGTGGTGTGTGGTGGCTTAGAGGTAAAGATGCTGCCTGCCAATGCAGGAGACAAGGATTCGATCCCTGGGTTGGGAAGATCACTGGGAGAAGGAAATGGCAACCCGCTCCAGTCTTCTAGCCTGGAGAATCCCATGGACAGAGCCTGGTGGGCTATAGTTTATGGGGTCACAAAGAGTTGGACATGATTTAGTGACTGAGCAACTGAGCAGGCATGCTTATGTGATCTGAGCTGATCTGATGTATGTTTCAGAGCTCCACCTGGCAGCACAGAAGACAGTACATTGGAAGGAGCAAGAATGGAGGGTGGACAGCAGTTAAGAAGCAGCCGGGGTGACTGTCAGAGCAGAATCTGATGGTGATCTGGCCCCAGCTGGTGGTGATGAAGAGGAGTGAACTTGAGAGATAGATACTCAGGAGGTACTATCTCCAGATGCAGTGACAGCTGGATACAGGGATGCTAGCGAAAAAGACAGTGAGGAGCTTCTAGATCTCCAGCTTGTATAAGAGGAATGCAGGGCCCTGAGACAGACCCTGGTCTGGAGGAAGACAGGATTTAGAGGAAAAGATCCTGAATTTGGTTTTGAACACATGTTGAGATGGGAAGAGCCTTGGTGACCTCTAAATGGAAATATTAAATAAACAGCCAGGGTTCAGAAGACAGGTCTGGGTGATAAAACGCATGACTCATCTGTTCAAGTACCGGTTGGAGCCACCACGTGGAGAGAATTGCCCGATCGCCCAGACAGGGAGTGAGTGGCCAGGGAACTGGGCGTGGAGGAGCTCTGGAGCTCAGCAGCTGGTCGCGGGTAGAGGAGGACAATCACACAAGAGACAAAAGGCGTCTATCAGAAAAGAAGTGGGTAGGGGACTTCCCTGGCGTTCAGTGGTTAAGGCTCCACGCTTCCAATGCAGGGGACCCAAGTTCAGTCCCTGGTCCAGAACTAAGACCAAAAGATATATTAAAAATTAAAAGTAAAGAAAAGAAAGGAAGGGGTAAAACAAAAGAGACTGCACTGTGGGAGCCTTGAGAAAGAAGCGGTCAAATGCTGCTCTGAGAAGCCAGAGGATCCCTTAAAACATCCCTCAGACTCAGTAAGTAGAGGTCAGCAGTGTTTTGCTGCAGAGGGAGACAAGGGCATGGATTTGAGATACTGAGAATGCACACTCAATGAACGCAGCTGTGGATGGGCCACAGACCAGCGAAGGCCAGATTCGCCACCCTCTGCTCACGACTTCCGCCCCATCGCAATCCCTCAGCCCTTCGTCCTGGCCATGCACCTCCCTCCACTCCCACTGCAAGACCTTTGTACCAGCTATTTCCTCCCCTCTTCACCCAGTCCATTCCTCCCTCTCCTTGAGATCTCAGCTGCATCACCACTTCCTTAGGAAAAGCAGCTCCATCAGATTCCCCTGTTACAAGCCTCACAGCAAGGACACGTCCTCGTCCTTTCTGCACTTACCACAGCTGGACGTGCACATCCACCCACGGGATGAATCACCCCCGCCCCCGCTTGCTAGATCATGGGCTTCCCAGGTGGTACTAGTGGTAAAGAACCCACTTGCCAAGGCAAGAGACAGAAGAGACTCTGGTTTCATCCCTGGGTCGGGAAGGTCCCCTGGAGGAGGGCATGGTAACCCACTCCAGTATCTTTGCCTGGAGAATCCCATGGACAGAGGAATTTTATGGAACCCTACAGTCCAATAGGGTTGCAGAGTCGGACACAACTGAAACAATTTAGCATGCATTCATTTCTAAATCATAGGTTCCTGTTGCTGCCCGTCAAAATCCCAGCACCTAGCACAGTGGTGTCTGATCATTGATAAGGGTTCAGTAAGAACATGTCGAAGGAATGAATGACTGAGAAGCAGGCCTTGTGAGCAGCTGGAGGAGAAGCAGTCCAGGTGCAGGGAAGGGTTGGCTGGAAGGACCCTGATGTAGGTTTGCGTGTCCAGGGACCACAAAGAGGACAGTGTGGCTGGAACGTGTGGAGTGAGTGAAGGGGAGGTGGGGAGGCGGGAGGGGGCGCAGCTGGGTGCTCAGAGAGCCAAGGTCCCCACGACTCTCGCACCCTCTCCACATCCAAGCAATGCCAACATATCAAATCCCCACATCTGTGCTTTCTCTGGTGCGTGGCTCCTTCTGCTGTTTTCTCAGAGAGGGTTAGGAGGGGCCCAGGTTTGTCAAGAGAAAAAGGGAGTCTGGAAACACTCATCAGTAGTGTTGGAAGCCGGGATTTTGGGAGAGCCAAGAGGACTCTACACCCCAGAGACGTATCAGAAACCAGGCCTCGACACCTAGGTCCACAGGGTCTTCCAGCTTAGGGTAATAGCCCTTTGGCCGCTGAGGCTAGACTGTGAGGCTTCTGCAAACAGTAAGCAGAAAAATATCAATGGGGCCATCCGTGGAAAAAAGGAAGAGGAAGTGGAAAGCTAGTCCCTTCCACCCCAGCAGAAATTGAAAAAAGAAAGGAGATGGAGGAAGAATGTGGAGGCCATTCACAGGGTCCTTACCCTGCACCCTCCAGGCATGCCCCACCCGCTGAGCCATGAGGGGCTGAAGAGGCTGGAAACACCGGGATGGGTGTGAACAAGAGACTGAAAGCTTGTCTCTCAGCACAGCCTGGGTGAGTCACAAGCCTCCCAGAGAAATCCAGGTTTCAGCGGATACAGCATCCCCCAGGACTGCAGGGCCGTCGTGAACAAAAGTGGCGTCTAGGTGAGCCCGAGGCAACACCCCTGGATTCCCTGCTTCCCCTGGAGGATTGTGTGTGGCCTGGGAGTGGACGAACGGGGGTGTCCCAAGTGGTGCTAGCAGTAAAGAACCCACCTGCCAATGCAGAAGACATAAGGGTCACTGGTTTGATCCCCAGGTTGGGAGGATCCCCGGGAGGAGGGCATGGCAACCCACTCCAATATTCTTGCCTGGAGATTCCCATGGACAGAAGAGCCTGGCGGGCTACAGTCCGTGGAGTCGCAAAGAGTCGGACAGGACTAAAGTGAATTAGCGCAGCACATACACAAGGGGATAGCACTAAAGCCAGTGTGGGTCCCCCAAAGGCCAAACAGGACCAATGTCCCTCTGCTGACCATTCCGGAAGCAAGGCCAGCCCCATTGCTCTGCAGCAGAGTCCAGTGAGGGTCCCAGACCCCTCTCCCAGCCAGCACCAGGTCTCAGAAGCTTCCAGATGCCATTTGAGAGAGGAGCGGGAGAAGGGAGAGGAAACATGGAGCTGGAGTCGTCCAGAAGACAGAAGAGGCTGAGCTACCACGCATGAGCAAGTGTGACGCTTGCTCCTTCCTGGTTCCTAGAAGGTAGTGAAGAGATTTCATGTGTCACAGAAAATAAAGTCTATGTTCTATGCAGTTGCAGCAGTGATGTGAACATTTTTGACACCCACACTCCTGCCTTGCCCCGCAGCACAGGTATCTCTTGGCTACAGCAAAGTATGTGCATGCATGCTCGGTGACTTCAGTCATGTCTGACTCTTTGCAACCCCACGGACTGTAGTCCGTCAGGTTCCTCTGTCTATGGGATTCTCCAGGCAAGAATACTGGAGTGAGTTGCCATGCCCTCCTCCAGCGGATCTTCCCAACCCAGGGATCGAACCCACGTCTCTTACATCTTCACTGCAGGCAGGTACTTTACTGCTGAGCCACTGGGAAGCCCTGCAGCAATGTCTACCCTCAAACAGTTCTCAGAAAAACAAATCATTGCCACAATTCTTTAAAATTTGTTTCTATGGCATGCCGTGTGGGATGTGGGATCTTAGTTCCCCAATCAAGGATAGAACCTGTGCATTTGGGAGCATGGAGCCTTAACCACCCGACCGCCAGAGAGGTCCCTACAGTTCTTCCCTTGGTTGCTCTCTTTTCTGTGACTACGTCTATATATCTGTTCGACTGTTCAAACACCAGCTTTCCATCCCTGACACCTTTGATGGATGTGTGATTTGGGGCAGGGATGGGGGTAAACAGAACCCAGTGCCTGTGAGGGGACAAAGATGAGAGGTGTGACCAGTTCCAGTGATTCTGGAAGGGCCTCAGCATGCAGTGGCCCTGGCTGGAGGCAGCTGGAGGGGGGGGGGGGGGGTTGGAGGTTCAGGGGTTCAGGAATTCAGGAAGAGAAGAGCTAAGGAATGGTGCCACAACAGCTTCATGCAGCAAAAACTGGCCCCCCAGCTTCTCGGACACAAGACTCCAACCAAGAATCTCCAAAGAACAGGTTAAGTACCACCTAGGCCAGCTAGGCCAAGGCAAGAATGGAGGAGGTGCATGTCTGTCCACCAGTTCAGCCAGGACCTTCCCTGTCTCCCTAAGAAGTGCCCTCTCTTCCAGTTGGAATTCCAGGCTCAGGGAGTTCAGGGACTGGCCCTCTCTGGAATGGAGGATTTTCATTCAGGATTTACTCGTTCACTCATTCATTCCCGTTCTTGCATGGACCCTACCCCCGCTTTAAGAGCCTTCTGGTCTCTCGAAATGTGAAGATTATCTATTGTTCCGTCCTTACCATGTTTCTTTTTTTTTCCCCTAAACCAACCTCAAAACCCCACCATGGCTGCCCTAGTTCTGGTCACAGAACACCCTGGGCAATGGCAGGATTGATGCCACAAGCAGGGGAGACCTGCCCGCCACGTGGGAGCGGGCAGAGCTCTGGTCATAAAGCTCAGCGGTCACCCTGGGAGCCCAGGCCCCGCATTCAGAGGGAGGGACGTAAGCCAGAGGCACCCTCCCCTATGCGTCTCCTCCACTCGCTCAGCATCCAGGTGTGAGCAAGCCTCTCCATCAATGGGGCGCTGTGCTTGGGGGCCTGGGGAGCAGCGAACGAACAAACCTGCCCCCAGCTTCTCAGAGCTCATTTCTAACAGAGTCTGCGTACCTGGCCACTTTGCACATGCACCTGATTGAACCACTGCAAGGAGCTCTTGAGGACCCTTGAGGAAACTAAAGCAAAGCCGTGTGCCCAGCTCACAGATCTTGCAGTTGACCTCACAGCCTGATCTGTTGGGCTGCAAACTCTTCCCCCTACCCCATCTCTGTTTTTTCCCTCTTTATTCCTGGGCCTTTCTAGTCTCCACTCCTGGGGTCCATACAGCAGCTCCTTCAGCACAAAAATTACCAGCTGGTAAAATGCTCAAGCTGAGGGAGGGACCCTAGTGCTTATTAACAGTCAGCGAGAACCAGTTCATCAGGCAGCAAGCTGAGCAGCAGGCCCTGGGAAAAGGCGAAAGGAGTGGTAGGTTTTGAATAAAGGGAGGCGGTGAGGGAAGTGGGTTGGTGCCCAAAGCAAATTCTGCCTACGTGACAAATGTGCCAGGGGCACCCGGCCATTAGCGTGTAGCCATCTACAGCAACTGACAATCCCACTGAACACTTCTGTATCATTAACTATTGCCCAAAAAAATCTTTGCAGAAATTAACAGCTCACAAGATAGTCCTGTGAAGAGTGAGGCGGTGGTTTTGGGGTGGGACGAAAGGAAAAGTTAAGCAGTGATTCCTTTGCGGTGTGAGATATAAAGGCCCAACACTGATTGAATTGTGTTTCTTATTTGGGGTTAAATTACAAACACTCTGAAGCTGGAGTTTATACCCATTTCACCAAGAAGTCTCTCCCCAGCTCAGGTCCGGGGGGTGACTTCTGAGAGAGGGTGCTCCCTTATCTCATAATAGGAGAAATGGGTACAGACTTAGGAACCCAAGGTCAGTGTGGTCAGAGTCCACTCAGAGGCAGAAACCCCCTGCCCAGGAGTGTGCCCCCATCGGTAGCCCTTGATGAAAACCTCCATTGCTGATCTGAGCTTTATCATTACTGAAGATTCATTTCTCCACCATATGCCAGAACCTGTTAAGGTCTTTAAGAGTTTAAAAAGGTAAACAATAAGTTTAACAAAAAAATCCTGTACAACCCAAGGCAAGGACACATTCAGATGAAACCCTTGTCAAGGCCAGTAAGAGGATGGGAAATTACCAGGTTGTTTTCCCCCAAGCTGACGGCCCTAAGATGGCTCCTTTCTAAATTTGCCTACAGAGTGTTCACCGCTTGTGCTTGTGAGCGTATGTGTGAGTATTTGTGAGTTTGCCAGGCAAGAAAAATGCTGACAAGAGTTGGCAGCGAGAATTCATGCTCTTCCTGAACACCATGGTGCAGCTGGTCACAGGCTTTCAATGGTCACGTTTTTTTAAAAGGCATCTTTTTAAACCCTGCTGGACCGTTTTCTTAAGGCCAAGCGTACAGCGACTCCAGGGCTCAACTCACATCTCCCTGTGTCCTGCACGTACACATGCCTACATACACACCCCTGAAGGTGTAGATATTGTGCCTGGAAACCAGTCTCTGTGCTTCTGGTCAGGCAGAGCCACCATGTGATGCACCCGTGACCTTCTGTGGGCTCCCTACAGGCTAGGCCCCCCAGGAGGGGTGTGCTGGCCTCTGGGGAAGGAGTGAGATACAGCATCTCCTGCCTGGATTACACCTGTCTGGGCCTCATCATGCCTGGGAGAGCTCGGTGGAGCACAGGCAGGCTCTGGTCCCAGGGTAGCCTGCCCTAAGACCAAAGATAGTACAGAATTTGCAGCCCAAATATACCCGGTGCCAGAGGAAATGGAAAGAGCACTGAATCCAAAGCCTGACACTTACTTCTCTGTGACCTTGAGCAAGTTACTTACTCTCTCTGAACCTCTGCAGAAGGTTCATATCTCTTGCTTTGCATGCATAAAATAATCACCTGAATCCTAGAATGTCAGAAATGAAAAGCTACTTGAGACTATTATTACTCAGCGCAGCCACTTAATTGTAATAAACAGGGCTCAGAAATGTCAGATGACTCACGAGGAGGTCACACAGTGGGTAAGATGAGAAACTGGAGCTATACCAGCTGTTATGTACCATACCACTCACCACATGTGGCTATTTACCCTTCAAGTGAATTCTAAAGAAATAAAATTGGAAGTTCAGCTCCTCTGCCACACCAGCCACATTTCCAGCATTAGGTCACCCTAATGCAAGCAGCCACCGCAATGCACGGTGCAGGTACAGAACATTCCATTTTCACAGGGACTTTATTGGGCCGTCCTAGGCTGGAGTTGGTGCTAGAGGTAAAGAATCTGCCTGCTAATACAGGAGATGCAAAAGACACAGGCTTGATCTGTGAGTCATGAAAATTCCCTGGAGTAGGAAGTGGCAACGCATTTCCATATTCTTGCCAGGGAAATTCCATGGACAGAGGAACTAGGGGGGCTACAGTCCACGGGGTTGCAAAGAGTCGAACACAACTCAGCATACACATACACACACAGGCTAGAGGCCAGAACTCAGGTCTTTGAACTCTAAGCCCCATGTTCTGTTGCCTGCTTCTGACCTCCCTGGTTTCCTACATGAAATACAGGAATTTGGCAAAACTGTTCCTAGTTGCTCAGTTGTGTCCAACTTTTTGCAACTCCACAGACTGTAGCCTGCCAGGTACCTCTCTCCATGAGATTCTCCTGGCAAGAATCCTGGAGTGGGTTGCCATACCCTCCTCCAGAGGATCTTCCCAACCCAGAGATTGAATCCAGGTCTCCCACTTTTCAGGCAGATTCTTTACCATCTGAGCCACCAGGGAACCCAAACTAGGCAAAACTAGGGGTGAACTTGGGTCTGGCTTCCCAGGTCGCCATCTTAGGCCTGCACCACTGCAACTTATTGATAGAATTCTCACTGAAGTTGACCTGCCACTTAGGAAATGATAAATGAAATGAATGTTCCTGCTTATAAGAGCCAAATAGACTCCTTTTTTTGTTACAGTGGGGAGATGGAAGACTCTTGGAATTGAGTGGTATGGTCCTGTTGAAGTGACTTGAACAGAACTGTGTGCTCAGAACAAATACATTCCCACTTCTTTTAAAAAGCATTTGGTCAGTGACCCTTGCTGCCACTCTTCAGAACAGCCACCCCAGGCTGGGTTCAGCCCCGACAGATAGCCTTGGGCTACCCATTCTGAAGACCTGGGGAGAGGGGCCCATGGAAACTTCCACAGTGGTGGCAAGGTCAGAACACAAGGATGAAGCCAGGGTCTGATGCAGTCAGTGCTGACCTTGGCCAAGCCCATCCAGGCCATTTCTGTGCTTCTTCTCTCAATCTAGATGTCCAGAGGCAAGGACAGATGACCCCCTCTCACATTCTCTGAGCTAATGGAGAGGCTTAGCACCTCCTGTAAAGCATGACACTACCTATAACTGCTCATTCTACGTCAGTGGTTCTTTATGTTTTGGGGATCACAGACCTTCTAAGTGCCTATTGGAAGCTTCAGACCTTCTCCCCAGGAAACCACAGCTATATATACTGATTCCACATTGTGTACATCGTTTCAGGCCATTGCTGCTTTGGAAGATGGAAGGGGCTGCATGCCAAAGAATGCAGGTGGCCTCCAGAAACTGAAGGCAAGGAAACACGTCATCCCCTAGAGCTCCCAGAAGGAAACACAGCTCTGCCACCACCTTAATTTCAGCCCAGGAAGGCTCAGGCCAGACTTCTGACCTCCAGAACTACAGCACAATACACTAGCGTTGTTTTAAGTCACTACATTTGTGTGGTAATTTATTATAGCAGCAATAGAAACTAATACAGATTTTGAACTTTTTAAGGAAACACCACTTCCAAAAGAAAATGAGAGGGAGAAAAAGAAAACTGTGACTGAAAAGTGAGGCTGGGGCTTCCCTGATGGCTCAGTGGTAAAGAATCTGCTTGCCAATGCAGAAATCACGAGTTTGACCCTGGTCCAGAAGATGCCACACGCCACGGAGCGGCTAAGCCTGTGTGCCACGACTGCTGAGCCTGTGCTCCAGAGCCTGGAAATCACAACCACTGAGCCCACGAGCCCTAGAGCCCTTGCTCCCTCCACAGCGAGAGTGCTTCCACTGCAACTAAAAGTAAAACCCTGTGGCTGCAACTAGAGAAAGGCCTGTGCAGCCACGAAGACCTCGTAGAGTCAAAAATAAATAAATTAGAAATTTTTTGAAAAGTGAAGTAAAACTTTAAAAATTAAGTTGCCCTGAGCTAATTTTTAAAGGAAAGAAAAAATGAGGCTATTCGTGAGCAAAGGCAGACTTCAGAGGACAGACCCCAGACAGCAAGTCGGCAGCAGGCACCCTAGATGATGCTACTGCCAACAGAAGACGCGCCTCCCGCCTGCTCAGGACAGAAAGGAACACACATCCCAACCTGTCTTTTAAGCTCCTCCCCCTCCTTCCAGGACCAGACAGCACATGAAGCAGAAGCACCTTCGAAAGCAGAGAATGGCAACACCTGCAGTACAAGACCTCAGAGAAGGAGAATTTTCAGGCTGAGTTTTGAGGTCAAGAGGTAACAACTAGATTCCATGCTGGGTTTCAACCACCTAGCCCTGCTAAAGGTGCGCCCCGCACTGGGATCTATCCTTCACATCGGAGAACCACACAGTCTGAAGTCAAGGGGTCCTGTTGAACTCTGGTTGCAGGACCAGGAGGCGTTATTGCAAGAAAAGGAACAGGGCTGGAGCTGAATGTCTGACCCACTCTCTCCCAGATGTGCCTTTGGACCAATGAAGTCCCATGCATGGGTGGGAACTGTGGAAAATATTTTTCCTAACTAATGGGATGCAGGGGGCAGGGGAAGGGATGTCTGTGTATATGTGCATACGTTTACAGACACAATGAGAACACACACACAGACATGTGTTCTGGGCATTTGAGGTGGTTTTAAGACAGCATGAGTGTGAAAGAATGAATGTTCTGACACATTCTTCAGAATAAGCCTGAGAGATGGTTTCTATCTGTTACCCACACAGACTGTGCATGACTAGACAAGACCAATTACAGTTGTAGGAGGTAGGGATGGGGTGAGACTAAACCCCCACGTTCCCAGAATTTACCTGGAACATGTCAAGGTCACATGCAAATAGAGGACATGGCTTAAATTTTAACTCCAAGCAGCAACAGAGAGTTTCATCAATAGAAAATGCTCCACCACCACCACCCGATTGTAACCATTCCTAAAAAATGTCTGGCCCCCAAAGAGAGAATGCTTTCCTGTAGCACCAGAAGTAGTTTTTTCACCCTATAGCCACTCTGCTTTTCTGAGCTGGAATCAGAGAGTTCATATACTTTTAGGGCTGAAAAGGTCTTTGATTTAAACAGTATCATCTCACTTTATCAAGGGGTTCTTGAGGCAAGAATACCAAGTGGTTTGCCATTCCCTTCTCCAGCGGACCGCATTTTGTCAGAACGCTCCACCGTGACCCACCTGTCTTGGGTGGCCCTGCATGGCATGGCTCATAGCTTCACTGAGTTACACAAGACTGTGATCCATGTGATCGTTTTGCTTGACTTTCTGTGATTGTGGTTTTCATTCTGGAGGCTATGGGATTGTAGTTCTTGCTTTAAAATGAGATGGTTGGATGGCCTCACCGATTCAATGGACATGAGTTTGAGCAGACCCCAGGATATAGTGAAAGACAGCCTGGTGTGCTACCGTGCATGGGTCACAAAGAGTCAGACACAACTGAGCGACTGAACAACCGTCTTACTTCAAATGTGAGCGGGTATGTTTCTACCGATGTCCAGAAGAAGAGACGCCTCATTCAGACCAGACAGAGGCCAGGCCACCTCTTAGAACCCAGCAGACTTTCTTCCTAGGACCCTCAGAAACTACTGAATTCTTAAAAATCCCTTTAATTCGCTCAGGAATCTTGAATTAGCAGGATTTCAGAGGCTCACCTACCTGGTGCCTACACAGAGCATGTGTAAGAATGTTTTACAGACCCAAGGACCAGCTCCTAGGCCACAGGGAGAAGGCAGGGCTCTATTGCCTGGTGATATAATCAAGCCCAGGGAGACCTAGGTGGCTAAAACTTGAATGAATGCTTAAACAATCTTGCCCTACACACCAAGTGGGGAACTACCCCCAAAGCTGGGCCACCTTGAGTTAACCCTTCCAAACTTCTCTCCTGCAGTGCCCAATCCAGAGTGAGCCCAAATTCCTGGAGAAAACCACTCAGCTCCTCAGCCAAAGAATCCCCTGTTGACATATTCAGCAGCAGTGACACGGATTTTCTCCATGCCCAGCGTGGCTCAGCTTTTGGAAAGGGACATGAGTCTATGCGTGGTTCTGAATGACCAACTCCCTATGGCTCTGCCCTCGGTTGGGCTATAGCTTAGCCAAACGGAAAAATAATCCACTTGTTTGGGCAAAGCCTTCTCCATGCCCAGTGGTGGGTGTGGGTGAGGCTGTGGAACCCCTTTCTCAGTGGAACTTAACCTTTCCAGGAAAGATGAGGCCCGGCATGGAGCTCTCATCACCGCAACATACGAAGATGCCAACACACCAGTATAACTACTCCCTCTGCAGCTCGGGGGCCACAAACACCGCCGCCCCCACCCTAGCTAGGGAGCTTTACCACCTCTACCACTGCTCCCCACCCCCAGCAGAGGGTTTTCGAGGTGGTTCAAGTCCATTTTCCATCTGACTCTCATAACCTTAAGGGAAGCTAAAAAGCTGTCTCTTGACCTGTGTCACAGAAGGGGAAACTTGAGATAGCCAGCTTTCCCAGAGTCATGCAGCCACGTAGGGACAGACTCCAGGCCAGAAGCTACCTTCTCCCAGCCCTAGGTTCCCCACCATTTATCCCTGCTGTGATAAGAGGGGGAAGAGAGCCCCCTCTGCCTTAATGTGAGAATAGCTGCCCTCTGTTGAACACTTACTCTGTGTCATCACTGCCCTAGGCATGTCCAGCAGCTCCAGTTCTTAGGACTAAACTTCTAGGGAGATTGTAGACCCACCTTACAGATGGAGAAAGTGAGGCTCAGAGCGGTTAACTGACTAAGCAGCTACTGAGGGATGAACCGGGGGTTCCCACCCCCACCCACTGTCTCCAAAGCTCCTTGGACCAAACCACTGACAAGAAGGGGTGAAGGACGCTACCTCATGGCCACGTTGCTGCCGTCGATCACTATGGGTCTCAAGGAGCTGGCAGGGTCTCCGCTGTCCTCTCTGGAGTCCACTCCCAGCCCACACTGGGAAGAGTCCAGGGTCCCGCAGGAGCCCCTGGGCACGAGCAGGGGTGCAGCGCTGCCCTCATGTGCGCTGGGCCGGCTGCCCGTCTGGATCAGCTCCTGCAGCACGTCATTGACAAGGGCGTCCTCGCCCAGCTTGCCTAGCACCCTGGCCACGTCCTCCCGGCTGTAGCCCAGCTTCTGGAAGAACTCCATCTTGCTCGAGCGCTGCATGCTGCACCAGCCAGGCCCCCCACAAGGGTCCTGCTGCCGGCTTCCTCCTGGCAGCACCCCGCCGGCATGAGCTAGAGAGAAGAGGCAGCCGTCAGGTGTTTGCTGGGCCGCTGGAGCCCGATTATGTGTGCTCCCCACCCGCCTTGTCTGCCAGGAAGTTACTTCAGGGCCTTGTGCCCTGGGGAGTTTCAGTTGCTGGTGTGGCTGGTGAGCCGCAGATGCAATCTCACGGCCTTTCCTAGAGGGTGCTCCTAGGCCTTCACCCCAACCCAGCCCTCGTGAGGGTCACCCACCTGAGCAGGACACCCAGAGCTCAGGACATTCATGCACAGGCCACAGAAGTGCTTCTGAGGCTCTGCTATGGCTGGACTGTGTCCCTGCCAAGTGCATATGTTGAAGCCCTATCCCCACTCCACCCCTCAGCATGTGACTATTCTGAGATAAAGTCTTAAAGAGGTGATCATGTTAAAAGGAGGTCAGTGGAGCGGGCCCTAATCGAATGTGACAGGTATCCTCATACAAAGAGGACAATTGGACACACATGGGTACCAAGAGAAGCTGTGAGGAAACACAGTGGAGGGAAAAGGCCAACAGCCAGCTGAGAAGGTCTCAGAAGAAACCGGCCCACCGACACCATGATCTTGGACTTCCAGCCACCAGAACTTCAAGGAGGTGATGATGATGATGGTGATAATGTTAAATTTTAAAAATGGTGGATCAGGCACTCAAGAATCTGCCTGCAATGAAGGAGACCCAGGTTCGATCCCTGGGTCAGGAAGATGCCCTGGACAAGAGAATGTCTACCCATCCAGTATTCTTGCCTGGAGAATTCCATGGACAGAGGAGCCTGGTGGGCTACAGTCCATAGGATCACAAAGAGTTGGACACAACCAAGCAACTAACACAAAGTCATCCCTCAGCTGCGGGAAAGGTCCAGGACCACTGAAGATATCAAACTCCATGAATGGATAGTCAAGTTCCTTGTATAAAATGGCATAGTGCTTATATATAACCTAAGCATATCCACCAGGACTCTAAAGCCTCTCTACATTGCTTATACTACCTAATACAGTGTAACGCCATGTAAATAGCTGCCGGAACATGGGAAAGTCAAGTTTTGCTTGTATGACGCAGGTCTCTGGTTTTAGGAACTCTTTGCGTATGATTAGGGGTTCAGGGGAGAAGGGGCAGCGATGGCAGAGGGGGCAGCAGCAGGCGGGGATTCCCCCTCCCCCGCAGGTCAGCCTTCCCCCTCAGTCAGGCTCCCCAGACCAGGGAAGGGGGACAGGAGGCAGCGTGGCTTCTCCAGGGCCCGGGGCAGGTGAGGGGCTAGGCCTCCCAGGGCCTAGGAAACTCCTGGGATTCTTGGTTTTTTTTACTAATTTTAATCCACAATTGGTTGAATTCAAGGATATGGAGGGCCAATTGTTTACATATTATATATAGGTTGTAAAGTGCTATTCACATGGTAGTGTCCAACTCTTTGCAACACCCTGGACTGTATGTAGCCCACCAGGCTCCTCTGTCCATGGAATTCTCCAGGCAAGAATACTGGAGTGGGTTGCCATGCCCTTCTCCAGGGGATCTTCCTGACCCAGGGATTGAACCTGGGTCTCCCACATTGCAGGCAGATTCTTTACCATCTGAGTCACTAGGGAAGCCCATATATATCCAAAATAAAAACCAGCTCTGTGGTATTTTGTTATGACATCCATTGCAAACTAATACAACGCCTGGAATTAAACAGGGGGAAACACCCTCTGGTGAATTCTATTCCCAGAAGCACATGCTTTGACCAAAATTCAGCTCTGTGCACCAACACAGTTTTCCATAGCAGTTAACTCAGATAGTACTGAACCTCTAAAATAAGAGGTCCTAACTCAAATGTTATTCTTTCCACCCAGCCGTCACTTCCTGGCCTGCACCTTTGGGGTAGTTGGGGGCAGGAGGGTGCAGCCTGACACATGTTTACAAGAAAATATGACTGAGTCATAAGGAACCCTCTGGACAGACTGGGTCTCTCTTTTCACAAAGACCTATATCTTTCAAAAAACTTTTAAAATACAGAAATAATCCTGAAAATCTATAGACTATGAAAAAACTGAAATAATGTAGAAGTATAACGCATGAAAGTATATAATGTCTCTTCCTACAAACCCCAAACCCTGCTTGCCTCTCCTGTCTCCTTCTAGCACTTTTTCTATGCATTTTCTTGCATGTCTAGCAGATAGATGCACATACTGTTTAAGGGAGGTTGTTTTTACACAAATAGTATCATACTGGACTTGTTATTCAGCAAGTCGCTTTTCTTATTAAAGAGTCATTTTGGAAATCTTTCCCTGCCAGTTTAGCTGTTTGGCTGCCCACCTTATCCACAGTATTTAGAACAGTGCCTGGCACAGCTGAATCTCAATGCATATTTGTCTAATGAACAAACAAATGAAAGACTGTATGGTGTTTATCCATATGCTAAATGATGGAAATTCAGGTGGTCTTTGATGTTTCCCCTACAAACGGTGCTCAACACACATTCACACGCATCTGTCGTTCCACCCCGTCCTCTTCTCAGTATTACAGGTTCTCCATCTTCGGTTCCTAGCCTCCTATTGGAATCCTCTGCAACACTCTCTCTTCTGGGTTCCCAGCATGGCCTCCTCTTGTCTCACAGAGCCTCGCCCTTAATACAAGAACTTCAGCAGAACTCATGATGGGGCTGGCAGGTCACAGACATTTATCAACCAGCCTCCTGGACAGAAAATTTTTGTGGATAATTCTTCAAGAGATGGGAATACCAGACCAACTTACCTGCCCCCTGAGAAATCTATATGCAGGTCAAGAAGCAACAGTTAGAACTGGATATGGAACAACCGACTGGTTCCAAATCAGGAAAGGAGTATGTCAAGGCTGTCTATTGTCACCTGCTTATTTAACTTATGTGCAGAGTACATCATGAGAAATGCCGGCCTGGATGAAGCACAAGCTGGAATCAAGATTGCCGGGAGAAATATCAATAACCTCAGATGCACAAATGACACCACCCTTATGGCAGAAAGTGAAGAGCTAAAGAACCTCTTGATGAAAGTGAAAGGAGACAGTGGAAAAGTTGGCTTACAGCTCAACATTCAGAAAATGAAGATCATGGCATCTTGTCCCATTACTTCATGGCAAGTAGATGGGGAAACAATGGAAACAGTGTCAGACTTTATTTTCTTGGGCTCCAAAATCACTGCTGATGGTGACTGCAGCCATGAAATTAAAGATGCTTGCTCCTTGGAAGAAAAGCTATGACCAAACTAGATGGCATATTAAAAAGCAGAGACATTACTTTGCCAAAAAAGGTCCATCTAGTCAAAGCTATGGTTTTTCCAGTGGTCATGTATGAATGTGAGAGTTGGACTATAAAGAAAGCTGAGTGCTAAAGAATTGATGCTTTTGAACTGTGGAGTTGGAGAAGACTCTTGAGAGTCCCTTGGACTGCAAGGAGATCCAACCAGTCAATCCTAAAGGAATTTAACCCTGAATATTCATTGGAAGGACTGACGCTGAAGCTGAAACTCCAATACTGTGGCCACCTGATGCAAAGAACTGACTCCTTGAAAAGACCCTGATGCTGGGAAAGATTGAAGGCAGGAGGAGAAGGGGATGACAGAGGATGAGATGGTTGGATGGCATCACCGACTCGATGGACATGAGTTTGAGCAAGCTCTAGGAGTTGGTGATGGACAGGGGAGTCCAGTGTGCTGCAGTCCATGGGGTCACAAAGATTCAGACATGACTGAGGGACTGAACTGACTCCTGAATAGAGAGGCTCCTCTGCCACAGCCACCACTTGTCAGTTGCTACCCGCCTGGCCTACTGATCACTGCCATACCAAAATTGCCCTCAAAGTCACCAGTGACCTCCTAACTGCCAAAGCCAGCAGCATCTTTCCACTCCTTGCCTTGGGCAGCCTCTCGGCTGCTTTTGGCTCTGTGGCCCACATCCTTACTAGGGATTTTAAATCCAAAAATTGTGGACCACCTCCTTCTTGATACTCTCTTCTCTCTTAGGTTACACAGCTTCGCCTAGGTCTCCTACTTCTTTCCAGCGCTTTGCTTAGCCTCTGGTCCCTTGTTCAATGTCAGGGTCCTGCCCAAGCCATCTTCCCTACCCCTCATGCCCTCCACCAGCCCCCTAGATCCATGAACCCACAACTGCACTTCCAGCTCAGACTTCTTGCTAAACACCAGGCACACACAGCTATAAACCTGTGAGATAAATGCCCTGTGCGCTATTTGGTAAAACACTGTGGGAACTCAGAACATTTGCTGAGTCGGCTTCAGTGATTCTCAAATTGCGGTCCAGAGGGAGCCCAAAACCCTCCCAGGGAGTGTATAAGGTAAAAGTATTTCCCTACTAAATGCTAAGTTGTAATTTGCTTTTTCTTCTATTCATCCTCTCACGAGTGTACCATGAAGTATCCCAGAAGCTACATGTCATTGTGATACTGCCAACAGCTTGAACATGGAAGCAGATATGAGAAGCCAGCTGTCTTGTATTAAGCTGGATATTAAAGAGATTTGCAAAAATATAAATCAGTGCCAGTCTTCTTAAAATTTTTGGAGGTTTGGAAAATAGAGTTATTTCTCATAAAATACATCATTTATATTAATAGGATTGGTTTACCCTGATTTTTTAAACAAATGATTATTTTTAAATTTCATAGTTTTAGTTTCTGATAAAGTGTGTATCGACAGATAGATATAAACCATATAAACAAATTGGGGTGGTGGTGGTCCTTAGTAGTTTGTGAGAGTGGAAAGGAATTCTGAAACCAAAAACCCTCTTCTTAAATCCAGACCTTTTCAACAGCTTTTTCCATGTAGATGGTTCCGTGTAGGGGGCCTACAGACATGTTATCCAGGGCCCCCAACAGAAGCCCTATGTCTTTCCTTCCTTCGGCATGGACCCTATCACACCCACCTCCTGCCCACAAGCCCCACCCAAGCCTCCATGCCTACCTTCTGCATCCCACCCCCAGTGCAGGTCACAGCTTCCTAGGGGCCCCTCCTCCATCCCATCTGGCCCAGCTCCCATTTGTAGCCAGCACTGAGTTTCTAGAACAAGTCTGAACATGTCACCCCCTGCTTAGAAACACCCTCTTACCCCATGTTGACCTCAAGAAAGACATCAAGTTCCTGAGCAGATGGCTGAGCTGTCAGGATGCATTGCAGGCCCCCGTCTACCTCTTGCCCACAACTGCCCTCTGGTCCTTTCTCTCCAGCCACACTGAAGCTCTTTCTACTCCCCGCTCCAGAATATTCCTATCATTGCGCTTTTGCATATGATGTCCTGTCTATCCAGAGTGATCTTTTGGGTTTAAGATTCGACTTAAAAAAAAAAAAAAGATTTGGCTCAAATGCGCTCACAGTGGTCATCCGTGACTCCCTGTCAGAATGAGTGGCTTGGGCCTCTCAGCTCCCAGGCGTGTGCACACACCTCTGTAAGGCATATGGAGTTGTCAGGTGTCTGCTTCTCAGACTGTGAACTGCCTTCCGACCTGTCTGTCTCAGAGTCACTAGCACTAAGCATGTGTGTTCTAGTCGCTCAGTTGTGTCTGACACTTTGCGACCCCATGGCCTGCAGCCCTCCAGGCTCCTCTGTCTGCGGGGATTCTCCAGCCAAGAATACTGGGATGGGTTGCCATGCCCTCCTCCAGGGGATCTTCCAACCCAGGGCTCAAACCCAGGCCTCCCGCATTGCAGGTGAATTCTTTACTATCTGAGCCACCAGGGAAGCCAGCACCTGGCATAATGCCTCATATATGTGAAGAGTTTAGTAGCTTTTTCTTTAATAAATGCCCAAAGCTAAAATTATCTTCCCTCTTGGAATATTTTTTCTTGAGTTCCCATCTCACTGAATGGCATCCCCCAGAGATCCATAGAAGCAAGCATGAGGTCAGCTTTGACTCATCCCTCTCCCACACTTCAACATCCAATGAGTCATTAAGTCCGCTTCCCTGACATTTTCCACAATCATGCTCTCCTTTACACTCACACCACCACTGTCCAAGGTCACTCACCCATCCATTCATTCATCCTCTCATTCATGTAACTAACACTTACTGATCACCTCCTAGGCACCAGGCAATATGCTGGGAGCCAGTTCTATAAAGACAAAATAATCCACAGTCAGATTTCTCTACAATCTATTCAGGGAAACAGACAAAAAATGTAAACAAGTCATACATCATGATGATAAGCACAATACTTTCTATTAGAAAAATGTGTTTTCAAAACTCAGGAAAGGAATGACTTATCTTCATTGGAGGAGAAAGGTGAGGCCAGAGGGGCCTGCACAGAGCTGGACGACTGAGGACGAGCTGGCCTCTCCCAGCCACAGACAGGCCACATAGTCATCTCCCCAGAGCTCCTGGGAGGGCCACCTCACCACACTCCCACCCACAACTGCTCTAGTCAAGTTAGACTAGACTGATCAAGACTTCCACGTCCCCCCAAAATGTCCATGTCCCTCCATCCTGTGCAGAGTAGATGTCAAAGCTCCTCAGCACGAGAAGCAAGACTGACCACACCCAGGACCAAGTTCCTCTCAGGTTTCCAGGGCCACGTACCTCTAGTCCAGCCTCAACTTTTCCCTGACCAGTGCCATTCTTTGCTTTCAGGGTGATTGTTTTCTCGGACCAGGGTCCAGCTTTGACCCAATCTCCATAGAGGAAGGAGACACTCACCCACCTGGTAGGCCAGCTCACACCAGGGACTGTGCGCTGTCCCTAAAAGACCGTAGTGTCTCAGACCTGGAGACCACACCCCGGGCTCTTCCCTCTGTGGAACCCCTGCCCCTTCTCCACCAGACCTAATCTCACTGTCACCTCCTCCACGAAGTCCTCCCAGACCTGATGGCTTCAGTTACTCCCGCCCCACCCCTCCCCTGCTCTTTGTGCGTGCACTGTGCCTCTTATTTGGATTTGGAAGAAAGAGACAGAAAGCTTGAGAGAAGAGGGTGGGAGAAAGAAAAGAGGGAGGGAACTAAAGTGGAAGAAAGACAGTCCAGACAACGTGAACATAAACGCTTATATTCACGTTTTTCTTCATTGTTTCCGCTCACTTTCTTGCAGAGGCTCTTACTTGAAACTTCCCATTATCCCTGCTGGGTCGACCAGGTGGATAAAAAAGTATTTCCTGCTCACCGATGAAGACAGTAAGGTTCAGAGTGGTACAGAGTGAGTCCTATACAGCTAGCAAATGGCAGAGACGACCATAAATAGATGCTCCAAATAATGGGTTGCTTTGAGCTGCAGTTCAAGATAGCAGCAATACCTTATCATCCCAGAAATGGAAACGTCAAAATATGACTGGGTCAGGCGACTTCTCTTGAGTCACCTAGTAACAGTTACGAGGAGAGTCCGAGTTTATTTAGTCACTTTGCGTTCTGGTAGGGCAGAAGCACGAACATTCTTGAAGTGAAAAACCTTTCTCCTGGGGAGTGGGAGAGGGGTCCCTGCCTCGGCAGCTCCCCACAGACCCCTCAAGCTTCAACAGAGCCCCTTTTCTGAGCGGAGTTTTGTAGGGTATGCGTGGGACGGGAGAGCTGTTTTCACACGAAATTAACTGAAAGAATTCACCTACCTCAGAGGCTTTTTTCCCCCCCTTGAGACTCTAAAATAACTTCATTTCCTTTTAAAATTTCTAAATAAGGGAGAACACTAGGGTGGGGGGCTGCTTTCTGGAGCCCCGAGTCACAGCCCGCCCCCCACCCCCCCACCCCCAGCTGCGATGGTCTTTGAGCCGCAGGGCTGCTGGCAGCTACTTTTTCCATTCTATTTTTAAGACCTGAAAGTATGAACAATTTCATCTTGGTTTTCTTCCTCAATCTTGACTGGAAGTCACAAACAGCACAGATGGCTAGTAACACTTTGAAAACCTTCCCAAGTCTCCTGCACTCTGACAAGGGTCGGCAGGGCACGCTGTCCGATGCTCAGTGTCAACGCTGCGGAGGGTGGACTCCGGACCTGACGACCCAGCAGGAGAGAAAGGGAGAAAGGGGAGGGGGCACAGGGGACCCTCGCGGGTGGAACAGGTGGGTCAGATCTGGGTTTTAGCATCAGTTAATCAGGAAGGAGGGCCTCTGGGCCAAACAGTCTGGCTGGAAGAGCCCCTAGGGGAGGAAAAAAACCTGGCACACTGAAGAATGAGCAAGTAAGAGCAATAAGAACTGCAGAGTCAGCAGCTCACAGCGACACCGTGTTTTCTGGTTACAAGGTGCCTCCTTGTGTGTCCTCTTTGGGAAATCCCAAAGTCCCTGCGACATGGAAAGAGTTACTCAGGTTGCAGGTGACAAGACTGAGGTTTGCCTGACTTACCCAGGATCTCACAGCTGGATGGGAGACTCCCAAGGGTGGCAGCTCCTGCCAGAGGGTGCTGCCCAGGGCCACTCGGGGGCCACAAAGCAGGGCCAGCCCTCCTTCAACACTGGACCCTGACCTCCAAGTTCGTTCCCAGGTCGCCTTGGCCAGTTGCAGAGAAATCTCCTGCACACGCCCACCGGAAGTCACCCACCGTGGTGAGGGGACGGTTCTAGACAGAGTCCCTGCAGAAGTTTTCTGGTTCAGCTTAGATCTAGAAGCCCTCAGGGGAGTTGTCAGAGTTTGAGGAAGTCACAGAGAGGCAAAAACTTCAGCCCATGAGATTTGTGGTTTGGGCCTGACTTTTTTTTTTTCCCCCTTAACAGAATTATAATTTTTAAAAACTGTGGCAAAAGAGTCTTAGCATAAAATTCACCATTTTACTGATTCTTATGAGTGCATTTCAGCAGCAGTAAGCAACCATCATCACCCTCCATAGTCAGAGCGTCTTCATCTCCCCAGATGGAAACTCTGTCCCCATTAAACACTAACTCCCCATCCCCCTGCCTCAACTCCTGGTAACCACAGTTCTACTTTGCGTCTTTACGAATTTGATGATCCTCACTGCTTCATGCAAGTGAAATCACACTGTATTCGTCCTTCTGGGTCTGGCTTGTCTCACTTGTCATAGTGTCTTCAAGGTTCATCCAGGTCCTATAAACCACACCGTGTATCCTTCCATTTGTCCAGGGACGCTTGGATTGCTGCTGCTTGGGGGCTGTTGTGAGTAATGTTGCTCTGAGCCTGAGGGGACTGGGCTGGCCTTTTGTTTTCTCCCACCCTTGTGTGCTGCTGTAGGTTGTTTCAGGTGTACACACAACTATTTACAGCCCTGATCGATACCCCAGGGCAACTCTGAAGCAAGGTGTAAAACAAAACCCTCTGCTCAATGCCCTCCCAAACTATTCACCTGCCAGGTGTTGGCACTCCTGGCTTGGCAACATGTGGCCCTGAGGTCGCCACTTGGAGTTCATGGCCAAGCATTCTAGAATGGCCCCAGGGCATAAGCCAAGATTATATTCACTGCCATCAGGTGAAGACTTATTCCAACATCCTCGTAGGCCTTCTTGAAGCCCACAGGACCATCCTCTAGAAGACATGGCATTTGGGGCCCAGCCAAATGTTCCTGATCTGCCAGGAAACTAGACACCCACCAGTCACCATCTCATCTACAACTTGCTCTCAAAAGCATGGAGACAGGTTTCAGATGTGCTCCAGAGTTCTGTGTGTGCGTGCTAAGTCGCCTCAGTCATGTCTGACTCTTTGAGACCCTAGTCCTTCTGATTTCATAAAATTAAAACATCTTTAAAGCAGGAGCTTTTATTTAAACCTAAGAGTTTCTTCCGATTAATCTTTCTCCAATAAAAGCCCTCTTGACATTAAATGCAAATTTGCTAGATAGAGCAAGATTTCACCCAAAGGAAATTAAAGATGCTTGCCTATTTTTTTTCCCCCCACCAAACCCTCAGAGTAACTAAGGGAGATGAGATTGTTGCTAGGATGCTTCCCATCCAAGAATACATGCCCTGCATCCTGGCCCCCGCCTCCCTGAGTGTGCTGGCTCTGTCCTCCCACCCCCACCGCAAGTCTGACAGCACTCTGTCACACTGACCCATGCCAGGGGACATACACTCACCAGCAGGGCGTGTCAAGGGCCCTCGCGGTGGACACCCCGCTCCCCTCAGCTGTCCTCCCAGCTGTCCAGGTGTCCCCGAGGCCCGGAGAGTCACTTCAGGCCGAAGTTCTACTTCCTTTCACCATTCACATTCAAAGCTGCAAAGGTAGTTTTGCTTTGCCTTTTTTTTTTTTTCTTTTAAAAGAGAGGAAGAAAGCAATCAGATGAGGGAGGGAGATGAAGCCTGCACCTCAGCATGAGTCACTGAATCAAAGTTCAACAACCACATGCAAAACACACTCCGTGAGGGCAGGGCTGGGGCAGATGAAAGTATGAGCTCTCCGCCTCCCCCACCCCTGCCCTCGTCGGTGGACACGGTGGACGCGGCAGCTCTAAGTTCCCACTTGGGCCGGCAGCTGAGAAGAGCATCTGATCCTAGATGCTTCTTAGGAGGGTGGGGGCTCACAACTTTACACACAAAATTGCAAGCTACACAGAGCCAAGGCGGGGGCGGGGCAGGGACAGAACCTGAGTGCATGGGCGTGTGGGCATTTCCTGCCATCACAGGGGTCCCAGGCAGGCCACAAAGTCCTTCTTGCTGGAGGAGCAGGGCACTGGCCTCTGTCAGGAGATTATACGGCCCTGGGCTTCCCTCTCTGTGGCCTCACATGAGGTGGGCGGTTTCTTCTCTCACAATGGCCAGAGGAGCCTGACCCCAGCATCCTGAAGCCCAGTTTGCTGCAGCCTCAGAAGGTATAGGCAACAGACCCCAAGCTCTGTGATGATTTCCAGCATTGGGGGATGCTCATCAGAGGAAAGAACACAAGCAAACCCCACAGCAACCCACCTGCACAGCAAATACCAATGTCCCTAATGTGACCAGTCCAGAAATATACAGTGATCCAGTTAGTCAAGCTGAGTTTAGAGCCTGGGAGTCAGTGCTGAGGAAATAAGAAAGCCACAAGTTATCAAACTTTTGATGCTCTGCTTTCTTTATTTCCCATCTGTGCCACACAGAAGATGAGAGGCAGTCTGCAATATTAAGGCACGTATAGAATGGATGTGAGAGTTGGACTGTGAAGAAAGCTGAGCGCCGAAGAATTGCTGCTTTTGAACTGTGGTGTTGGAGAAGACTCGAGAGTCCCTTGGACTGCAAGGAGATTCAACCAGTCCATTCTGAAGATCAGTCCTGGGTGTTCTTTGGAAGGAATGATGCTAAAGCTGAAACTCCAGTACTTTGGCCACCTCATGCAAAGAGCTGACTCATTGGAAAAGACTCTGATGCTGGGAGGGATTGGGGGCAGGAGGAGAAGGGGACGGCAGAGGATGAGATGGCTGGATGGTATCACTGACTCGATGGACATGAGTTTGAGTGAACTCCGGGAGTTGGTGATGGACAGGGAGGCCTGGCGTGCTGCAATTCATGGGGTCGTAAAGAGTCGGACACGACTGAGTGACTGAACTGAACTGAATAGAATGGAGAAGTACAGTGGGGAGGGGGTGAGGGGTAAATTAGGAGTTTGGGATTAACATAAACACACTACTATGTTTAAAATAGACAGCTGGTGGGAATTTGCTGTATGACTCAGGGAGCTCAAACCCAGGCTCTATGACAACCTAGAGGGGTGGGAGGGGTGGGAGGTGGGAGGGAGTTTCAGGAGGGAGGGGATGTAAGTATACCTATGGCTGATTTGTGTTGTTGTATGGCAAAAACCAACACAATATTGTAGAGCAATTGTCCTTCAATTAAAAATAAATAAATTGAAATGTTTAAAAAATAAAATAGATAACTAAAAAAGATCTACTGTATAGCACAGTATACAAAATACTCAATATTTTGTAATAACTTATGAAAGAAAAGAATCTGAAAAACAAATTTGTGTGTGGGTGTAACTAAATTACTTTGCTAAACAACTGAAACTAATACAACATTGTGAATCAGCTATACTCCAATTGTTTTTAAGTGATGAAAAGTCATACAATTTTTAAAAAATTTTTAATAATTAAAAAATAAAAACTATAGTCAGAAACCAGTCAAAGAAAAAAAGAACATTATACTAGAACCTAGGTTAAAATAGTCACTTCACTTGGGCACTGATCCTAGCTTTGAAATTTGGGACACAATGGATTTTCTAAAAACAGCTACCATTTGTTCACCCCTCCAGTACATTTGGGGGCTTCCCTGGTGGCTCAGACGGTAAAGCGTCTGTCTGCAATGCAGGAGACCTGGGTTCAGTCCCTGGGTTGGGAAGATCCCCTGGAGAAGGAAATGGCAGCCCACTCCAGTACTCTTGCCTGGAAAATCCCATGGACGGCAGAGCCTGGTAGGCTACTGTCCATGGGGTCGCAAAGAGTCAGACACGACTAAGGGATTTCACTTTCACTTCCAGTATATTTGCTAAGTTTCCATCAGTTTCCTAATCTGCACAACAACTCTACAGCACAGGAAATATTCTTCCCAGTTTTGAGATGAGGTCATCAGTATTGAAGGGTTTCCCAGGTGGTGCTAGTGGTAAAGAAGCCACCTGCCAATACAGGAGACACAAGCAACATGGGTTCAACCCCTGGATCGGGAAGTTCCCCTGGAGGAGAAAATGGCAACCCACTCCAGTATTCTTGTCTGGAGAATTCCATGGACAGAAGAGCCTGGGTGGGCTATAGTTCATGGGGTTGCAGATAATCAGACCCGACTGAGCACACACACACACACACACACACACACACAGAGCAGTGTTGAGAAAGGGTAACTAAACTGCCCAAATTCACTCAGTAAGTGGTTTGAGTCAAGAGTCAAACCCAGGGCCATCAGGCTCCAAAATACACCCTTTATCTGGCCGTGTATAGCCTCTCAGCTCTCAAACACCTAGTAAAGCATGCTCAGTTTTCAAGAGAAATAAAGATTTTCCTAGTAGGAAATTTTAGGAGAAATCTAAGTCCTTATGCTGAGTGATGTATCAGATAATATTTTCAGCTCAAGTCCTATAGAAGATGTGTGCATGTATGCTAAGTCCCTTCAGTTGTATTAGATTCTTTGCAGCCCCCATGTGCTGTCACCCACCAGGCTCCTCTGTCCATGAGATTCTTCAGGCAAGAGTACTGGAGTGGGTTGCTATGCTCTCCTCCAGGGGATCTCCCCGACCTAGGGATTGAACCCACGTCTCTAACGTCTCCTGCATTGGCAGGCGGGTTCTTTACCACTAGCCCCACCTGGGACATCGTAGTAGATGCTGGGGCATCAACTGCCCATTCTTCACTGGAAGCCTCTGTCCAAGCGGTGGTAGTGTACCTCAGTGCAGGGAAGGGTTTCTGTGTGGAAATGACCTGATGTTGTCCAGGAGCCTTGTTCTCTGACTGTCTGGCCGAATAAAGCCACAGAACTCAGAGCTAATCACTGCCAAGGGGTTCCTTGGACTCTCTTGCCCAAATACCAGATTCTGGGGTGCAATATTTCTATGTACAGGATAGCAACCAGTCAGGGAAGGAATTCTCTGCAGAGGTTGCCAGGTGCCACCATGCTGCGCACTTAACAAAAGATGAACCTGAGTAATGAAATTTCTAAATCCTGATCTGTATCAGTCCAGGGTGATGGACGCCTCTGCACAGGTCAGGCAACACAGTGGCCAGCAGCAAAAGCAAAAAAGACGTTAGAACCTGCTCAACTATCAGGCAAGTCAGCATTTTTTTGGCAGAGACCCCAGAATTCTGTGTCTGAAATCTCAAGAGACATTATGTAGACCTGAAAAACAGCTACTCTGTGGTCTTCATAAGAAACGAACCACCATCTGGTGTCTTTATGGTATCTGATTTAGAGAAAACTCATCTTGGTTTCTCCACGACTGAAATGACTTAGCTGCTATGACTTTCAGAAGTTGAAAGAGTCGAACCACTGTTTAGCCAGCCTGTGTGCGTGCATGTTCAGTCATGTCTAGCTCTTTGTGGCACCATGGATTGTGGCCCACCAGGCTCCTCTATCCATGGTATTTCCCAGGCCAGAATGCTGGAGTGGGTTGCCATTTCCTCCTCCAGGGGATCTTCCAGGCCCAGGGATTGAACCCACAGCTTCTCCCTAATTGTAACCTGCTAGAGGTTACAGAGGTTACTCAATATGCCAGCAAATTTGGAAAACTCAGCAATGGCCACAGAACTGGAAAAGGTCAGTTTTCATTCCAATCCCAAAGAAAGGCAATACCAAAGAATGTTCAAACTACTGCACAATTGCACTGATCTCACATGCTAGCAAAGTAATGCTCAAAATTCTCCAAGCTAGGCTTCAATAACAAGTGAACCGTGAACTTCCAGATGTGTAAGCTGGCTTTAGAAAAGGCAGAGGAACCAGAGATCAAATTGCCAACATCCACTGGATCATCGAAAAAGCAAGAGAGTTCCAGAAAAACATCTATTTCTGCTTCATTGACTACCCTAAAATCTTTCACTGTGTGGATCACAATAAACTGTGGAAAATTCTGAAAGAGATGGGAATATCAGACCACCTGACTTGCCTCTTGAGAAACCAATATGCAGGTCAGGAAGCAACAGTTAGAACTGGACATGGAACAACAGACTGGTTCCAAATAGGAAAAAGGAGTACGTCGAGGCTGTATATTGTCACCCTGCTTATTTACCTTATATGCAGAGTACATCATGAGAAACGTTGGGCTGGAGGAAGCTCAGGCTGGAATCAAGATTGCCGGGAGAAATATCAATCACCTCAGATATTCAGATGACATCACCCTAATGGCAGAAAGCAAAGAACTAAAGAGACTTGATGAAAGTGAAAGAGGAGAGTGAAAAAGTTGGCTTAAAGTTCAACATTCAGAAAACTAAGATCATGACATCTGGTCCCATCACTTCATGGCAAATAGATGGGGAAACAGCGGAAACAGTGGCAGACTATTTTCTTGGGCTCCAAAATGACTGCTGATGGTGACTGCAGCCATGAAATTAAAAGATGCTTACTCCTTGGAAGAAAAGTTATGCCCAACCTAGGCAGCATATTAAAAAGCAGACACATTACTTTGCCAACAAAGGTCCATCTAGTCAAAGCTGTTGTTTTTCCAGTAATCATATATGGATGTGAGAGTTGGACTATAAAGAAAGCTGAGTGCTAAAGAATTGATGCTTTTGAACTGTGGTGTTGGAGAAGACTCTTGAGAGTTCCTTGGACTGCAAGGAGATCCAACCAGTCCATCCTAAAGAAAATCAGTCCTGAATATTCATTGGAAGGACTGATGTTGAAGCTGAAACTCCAATAGTTTGGCCACCTGATACAAAGAAGTGACTCATTTGAAAAGATCCTGATGCTGGGAAAGATTGAAGGAGGGAGGAGAAGGGGATGACAGAGGATGAGATGGCTGGATGGCATCACTGACTCGATGGACGTGAGTCTGAGTGAACTCTGGGAGTTGGTGATGGACAGGGAGGCCTGGTGTGCTGGAGTTCATGGGGTCACAAAGAGTCGAACACGACTGAGCAACTAAACTGAACTGAGAGGTTACAGTTTTAGTTACTGCATCATTGACCCCAAACTAGACTCTGCCCAGGAGACAATGAAAAAAGAACAGCAGCTTCCCACTTGCAGCAGTAACTTGGGCCCTTGTTTACATGTCTCCAGAAGCTATTAGGGGACTTCTCTGGCAGTTCAGTGGTTAAGACTCCGTGCTTCCAGTGGAGGGGCCGTAGGTTCCACCTTAGTTTAGGGGACTAAGATCCCACAGGCTGGGTGGCTAAAAAGAAAAAAAAAAAAAGCTATTAGACTTAGAGAACAGTGGGACCACGAGCGTCGCACACTTCCCTCTTTTGCTATGCTGAAGATGGGCATGGAGTCTGCCCCGAGGCTATTTTTCCTCCACTCTGGCCCTTTGTGGTAACAGACAGAGGTCTGTGCTTTCAGGAAGCAGCCTGGAGGTGCTGAGACAGTGGCTCTTAAATGTAGAGTATGGACCCTTTGCAGGGAGGACATAGGAACACGTGGGCAAATGGAGTGGGCTGTTTCAGTGGTTCACGGACCCAGGGCAGAATCCTTGGCTTGGCTGCTCCCTCGTATGAACAGCATCGGTGAACACCAAGAACAGTCTGGATTGTATGATCTGTTTTCTCAGTGAACTAAAACAGTGTAGGTATTTGTCACTCTAGTAGTTGTCACCAGCTTCCTCCCATCGACTCCTCCACTGGCAGTGTGTGGGAGTTCTTTTTTCTCTGTCACCCCACGAAATTTTGAGCCTGTGATTCCTTTTGCTTTTTACCAGCCCGATGTGTGAGACATGGTAAGTCATTTCTCATGGTTGTTTTAACTTTTATTACCCTGATTACAGCGGTAAATAATCCACCAACAATGCAGGAGACACAGGAGACATGGGTTCTGTCCCTGGGTTGGGAAGGTCCCCTGGAAAAGGAAATGGCAACCCACTCCAGTACTCCTGCCTGGGAAATCCCATGGACGGAGGAGCCTGGGAGGCTATGGTCTAAATGGTCACAAAGAATTGGACATGACTGAGCTCCTTCCAGAGCAGTAAATTAGCATGCTTACGGAGCATCCAGTTTTCTTCTTTTTGTCCTCTATTGACCATGTGCCTACCATGTAGTCTTTTTCTTATTAGTTGGTATTGATCTTCAGGTATTCTTCATACCAATCCTTTCTCTTTTGGTAACTTTCAGCTCCCAGTGAAATGCTTGTCTTTTTAGCTTTGTTTATGATGTTTTGAGACCTGTGGATGTCTTTCCTTTCATGGAGCCAAAACTTGGTTTTTCCTTTTTCACTTGTGATTTTTGAATCTTGTTTAAGAAGTCCTCCCTTATCCTGAGACTGTAAAGATATTTTCCTATATTATCTCTAAAGTTTGTAAGCGTCCCTTATTTGTGATCAGATATTTTATGATGATGTGGAATTTTTTATAAATGATATGAGAAAAGATCTAAGCTTATCAGGATAGCCAGTGTGGTGTCATGAACTTGAAGTCAGACTGCCCTGCCAATTATTAGCCATGTAACCTGGAGCAAATTATTTAGCCTCCCTGTGCCTCCATTTCCTCACATGTAAAATAGGGAAAAGAACCATACCCACCCAGGACTTCCCTGGGGGCCTGGTGGTTAAAACTCTACACTGCCAATGCAGGGGGTGCAGGTTTGTTGGTAAGGGAACTAGGACTCCATGTGCCATGCAGGGCAGCCAAAAGATAGAGAAAAATGAAAACAAACAGTAATCATAAAGAAAACGGTTAGGGCATTCCCTGGTGATCCAGTGGCTAGGACTTTGTCCTTTCACTGCAGTGGCCTGGGTTCAATCCCAGGTCGGGGAACTGAGAGCCCATAAGTCACATGGCCTAGCCAAAAAAATAAATAAAAATAAAATGGTCAATAATAAATAATGCTTTAAAAAATAATTAATTACGACTATCTCATCAGGATATCCTGAGAATTTAATTAATGCACATAGAGTGCTTGGAACACTGCTCGGCATCGAGTAAGTCCTTAATAGTTAGCTGTTATTATTACGAGCACTAACTTTTATGAAGATAGGATAACTAGAACTTATAATGGAAAGTTTAGGACCCAGGGAACACCACAAAACTGCCAGGACTACAGAGACAAGCAGAACAACATTCTGGACCTTCAGCAGCCACGTGTACACCCACAAACCCACACAGAAGCAAGTGGGAAAGGCGCTCTCATTGTGTTTTTGCTTAGGCAATAATCTAACCAGTTATTATTGGCTTTGCACAACAATCTATCTTAAAGCAGTTGTGCGTTTAAAATGATTTTTGTTTATTAAAATCTACCTTCTCTGAGTTCCACCTGAGATGTTCCCACAAACAACTGCAGGGATCAAGGCAATAAGAACATTGCTAAATTCATTTCAATTTCATTTCACACTGCCCACCAGCCTGAGAACATAAACACCAACTAAATAAAGTTTCTGCCCCTTAGTGACATGAGTTTCAACAAAGAGGGCCAGCCACTGTAAACATTAGTGTGAGGCAGACCTGCGTGCGTGCATGCTCAGTCATTGCAGTCACGTCTGACTCTTTGCCACTCCATGGACTGTAGCCTGCCAGGCTCCTCTGAATCTCCATGGAGGTTCTCCCGGGAAGAATACTGGAATGGGTTGCCAGGCCCTCCTCCAGGGGATCTTCCTGACCCAAGGTTTGAACCCATGTATCCTATGGCTCCTGCATTGCAGGTGGATTCTTTACCACAGAGCCACCAGGGAAGCCCAAAGCAGACCTAGATGAAAGCAACCTCACTACCACTGATGCTTCAGGCTGGAGAGTTCTTTGCTGTGAAGGCTGCCCTGTGCAGTGTAGGATGGCAGCCAGCCTCTACCCACTCCATACCAGTGGCACAACCCTCCATGTGGTGACAACTAAAAATGTGCCCAGACATTGCAAAGTGGCTCCTGGGGGTAAAATCTCCCCTGATTCAGAAGTGCTGGATCAGAGGTCCCATCAAAGGGGAAGTGCTGACTGCATGAGGGGCAGAGGAGGCCTTGTGGAGGAAAGGGTGGCTTGGTGGACTTTGAAGGAGAGTCTGAGGTGTCCTGGGAGAAGGCTGGGTTCTTTGGAACATTTTAGATGGAGGGAAACCCAGGCAGAGGCTCAGAGGGATAAGAAGCATGACTGACACTGTGGCTGAGGTTCACAGAACAACTCAACTCGGGAGGAACTGAGCAAGCTTTGTTTGTTTGTTTAGAAAGCATTTTCATTAAAAAAAATAACAATTAATTGAATCATTAATATGTTTTTCAAACATGGGTAGTTTTGTTGTGATTTCCTCTTCTGGGCCCTCATGAAGTCACCAGGTTGGGAAAACTGAGTCTCAGAGTGCTCAAGGTTATCAAGAGAAGGGCCTGGCCTTTAAAAGATCATCTAGCCTTTGAAGCATCTCAGACCTGCTTACCAACCAACAGTAAGAAAAGTAACAATTTTCCAGGGTGCTGTCTGACGGATTATTCTTTCTCCAACCTCTGTTACCGAATTCACTGTCCTGTTGTTTAGTATCTGAGTCGCTGACTGAGGGCTGGAGACTGTCTCTATTTAGATTGTGAGACTATGTCTATGTAATTAAAATAAGTTGGCATTTTGAAAAGTTCCCTAATCTGCCGCAACCACAGTTTCAGTTGAAGTTGACTTTGGAGAACCTGCTTTCTCTGGAGTCCATAGTTCTCTCACAAAAAGCCTTGAAGGAATTATGAGATGGTCTCACACACTAGTCATTGTGAGGAAGAGAGACCATGAACCAACAGGTGTGAAGTTAATGGGAAACAGGCAGAGAAACCCAGGTTAATGGCACAGAAGGAGTGATGATAGCTGTGCTAAGATCAGGTCTTCTCCATGGCTAATGACAGCAAATTATAAGTGGTCACCTTTGAACACTTGCAACACGCTCTACATCTAGAAACTTGCTCTCTAGGGCTCAGCTCTGTATCCTTGCAGCAGCATCTTTGCTGGCCTCTGGCCTAAGTGCTGCAGAAGCTTTTCTTGAATGTGGTAAATACCTCACCCCTTGCAGTATGTTGAAACGATATATCCCAAAAAGATAATGTCCAAATGTCCTAACCTCCAATATCTGTGAATGTGATTTTATTTGGACATAGAGTCTCTGCAGATATAATCAAGCTGATTTGCTATCAGACTGGATGAGGGTGGCCGTGGCATCCCGTGACCAGTGTCTTTATAAGAGAAAAGGTTTGGATCGAGAGACCCAGAAGAGCCACAAGGAAGAAGGCCAGGTGAAGAGAAGCAGAGATAGGCGTGATGCAGCTGTGAGTCAGGTCCACACCTGAAGCTAGGAACAGAGGAGCCAAGATTCTTCCCTACAGCCTTCAGAGGGAACACAGCCCTGCTGATCATTTGCCTCCGGACTTCAGGCCTCCAGATCCGTAAGAATCAACACATGTTGTTTTGGTGTTTTGTTTTGTTTTAATTTTTGTAATTATTTATTTTAACTGAAAGAAGAATGACTTGTTTCAAGCCATCCAGCTGGTGATACCATGTGATGGCAGCCCTAGGAAATGAGTAACCCCCGCACCACCTTCCCTCAGAGCCTTCAGCCGAGGTCACCATGGACTCCACTAAGCTCACTGCTCCTATGCAGCGGGAGGATAAGAAGCGGCCAGAGCGAGGCCCTGGGTGCAGTGGCTGGTAGCCGGTCGAGGAGGGCTGAGTGCATGTTCTTCTGCCTGCCCTGCTCCTGCACACGGCCGGGGTGTGCCGCGAGAAGACAGCTGAGAGAAGCCCGAAGATCAAGCAGGGCAGCCCATGACATCCTTTCTCATAAGCATACGCTCGGGGGGGAAAGGCCACGAGTGTGTGTCTTTGGTTTATTTTCAGAGAATGAGTAGTAGATAATTATCAACATAATAATGAAACACCACTTACGATTAAGTTACAAATACATACTGCCATCAGCTGAGATGGCAGAATCTGTGGGGCCAGTCTCCTCCCGAGGTGAGGCACTATCCTGTGTGTCAGATGTGCAAAGATGAATCTGGGCAGTTCCAGGCTAGCCCTCTGCACACATCCTACCAACACAGCACAAAGTGAGTACCCCAAAAGTGGGGCTGCGGGGGTGGGGGGCAGTCTCCATTCCAACCCTACACCAGATCAAACTTTCATTCAAAGTATGTCGAGCTCCCACCATTCCAAAGATATCTGAAGTGTGTTCTGTAATGTCCAATGAGTGATTATGTCACTAAGATAGTACGACTTTTACAGTTGTTACTGTGTGGCCCGTTCCACATTCCAGCACTGCACCAACCTGGATAACAAACACAGAAGGTGTCACGTTATTCATCGTCTCCTCTGGGAAGCCCGCTCTGGTGTAAATCTGGATTGGGGGCTATGTGTCGATAGATGGCAAATGAGTCGCGTGCAAGGCCATCCGAGGAACTTGGTGCCAACCCTTGAGTAACTATATATAACTGCCAGAGTGACTTTTTCAAAAGTCCAGGTGACTTTTTCAACTGCCTTTGTTAGACATATATTCTGCTTTTCCTCTGTCTGGAAAGCAAGTCTCAGTTTCACATTCAGCTCACTCCCCTCACCTTTCCATGCTCTCTACTTGTGGCGCTCGCTTCAGCCAGACCACCATATTACTCTCCCTCTTGCCTGTCTGTTTTGGTTATATTTTTGGCTGCGGCAGTTCTTAGTTGTGGCATGCGGAACCTTTAGCTGTGGCATGCGGGATCTAGTTCCCTGACCCGGGCCCTCTGCTTTGCCAGTGTGGAGCCTAAGCTACTGGACCAATGGGGAAGTCCCCCTCTTGCTTTTTGAGTCATTTTCTGACTTGGAATCCCAAAGTTCTCTTCTCCAGATCACACTGCCTGGAGGAAACAAAATTAAACAAAAAATTTTCTCTCTTTCAGGAACCAGAGGTCATTGTGGTCTTGTTCTAGATCCACAACAACAAAACAGCACTTTTCTAACTTCTCATTTTATCCAAGCTCTCTTGCTCATAAGTTACCATATTTTTGATCTGTTAGGTATTTTCAGCATCCCCGTGTCCTAGGTAAAAATAATAGCAATACAACCTTGTAATGCACATAAAACATCTCTCTAAAACTCTGCCCAGCTGCCTTTTTAACGTGCAAGGAGAGGAAGCAAAGATAAAATTAAACCTAATTAGCAGTTCTGGGTAAGTAAGATAGGGTAAGAAGAAAGAGTCTGTCCCATTAGAAAGAATAATTGAGGTTACTTGCTTTTAAAAAGGGGCAATTTTGAAAATTAAGGGGATCTCCATATTCTATCATTTAACAACAGGAAGCACAAACTTCTCTAAAATTTCCCATCAAAACATGGTTTCATAGCAACAGCCACTGAAAGGTAAGTCTTCTGTGATTTCGATTTTACTATCTGTAATATATTCTTTGTGACTCAGTCTTGATGCAAGTAAGAAATGTCAAACTTGAGACTGAAAACTGTTTGTGATGAGTGGAAAACATAGGTATGAAATATATCTTCAGTAACTAAAAAGCAACTAATACATTAAGAGACATTTGTGAAAGTATGGACCTATTTAAAGTTTCTCTTCTTTTAGCCTTTAATAGTTCTATTCAAAAATCTTTGAAAATTCAACTGGTAAGGGAGATCAAATCTGAAACTTGACAGCAAAGTTATAAGTAATGAGCAATTTTAGTCTCATAATGGCTATTTTTCCCTCTGAAAGATAAAAATATATACCTATAGCTACTTTTTTTAAAGAAAAGTAAGATATTACTGGAGCTTGACCTAAGAGTTCACCTAATACCTAGAGAAGCGAAACAGAAGCAGGAAACACAGTTACTTTACCCTAGATGTTAGTCGTAGCAACATAGCACCATGATAGCCTTGTATCTAATCAAGGAGACTTGATGGACATTCTACTTAGAGGTCACTACCATTAAAAACAGTTTCTGATTAATAGGACTTAGTGTTTCCAAACACACATCTTTGCTAAAACTAGAGTCTTTCATACCTAAAATATCATCTATGGCAATTAAGGATAGCTTTTCCTTGAAACAATAGGTTCAGAAATTTTTACTTTTATTTTTCCCACCGAACCTACTGAATTCAAATTTCAGTTGTCAGTTATTGCTTCTCAAGGCTCCTGTCATAGTCAATCATCATTTCTTCCTTGCTCATTCATTCTTTCAGAACAAATTTAGAATCTTCTGTATTCATCTTCTGTAATTTAGAATCTTACCTTTCTATATTCAGGATGATAGTTTTTCATGCAATGTCTATACAGCTTCCTTCTATTGATGCCTAAGAATTACATATGCTACCAGAGAGACACCTGTTCTTAGCAGTATGCTGCTGCTGCTGCTAAGTCGATCCAGTTGTGTCTGACTGTGTGTGACCCCATAGACTGCAGCCTACCAGGCTCCTCTGTCCTTGGGATTCTCCAGGCAAGAACGCTGGAGTGGGTTGCTATTTCTTTCTCCAATGCATGAAAGTGAAAAGTGAAAGTGAAGTCGCTCAGTTGTGTCTGACTCTTCGCGACCCCATGGACTGCAGCCTACCAGGCTCCTCCGTCCATGGGAGTTTCCAGGCAATATGCTGCTGCTGCTGCTGCTAAGTCGCTTCAGTCGTGTCCGACTCCGTGCGACCCCATAGACGGCAGCCCACCAGGCTCCCCCGTCCCTGGGATTCTCCAAGCAAGAACACTGGAGTGGGTTGCCATTTCCTTCTCAATGCATGAAAGTGAAAAGTGAAAGTGAAGTTGCTCAGTCGTGTCCAACCCTCAGCGACACCATGGACTGCAGCCTTCCAGGCTCCTCCGTCCATGGGATTTTCCAGGCAAGAGTACTTGAGTGGGGTGCCATTGCCTTCTCCGTCCAGGCAGTATAGTTGCCTGGATATTCTGAACTGTAACACCTCCATTCTCCTCTTGCTACTCTCTGTAAAACATCCATATGCCAGATAAATCAAGATAAGTTATGGCAATTGCACTTTAAGTGAACTGATGAGACTGTAAGACAGTTGGGGGAATTTCCTCAAGACCAAAAATATATGAACAAAATGATAAGTTAACCACCAGCCATGAAAATAGAGCTCTGGGGACTAAGGGCCTCAGGCCACATGATTTTCACATGAAGGGCTCTCCATCAGAGGACTAGGCCGGGGTGGCGGAGGGGGTGGGGGAATCTGCAAGCATCTTCCCAGCTCTGCAAGGATGGAAATGGAGATAGATCATAATAACAGATTTATTTCCCTTGATATTTTGTATACTCTATGTTTTATGGTTCAAAATTACGCTATGTATGCACATGGAAATTGTAAGCCAAGAAATTAAAGTGGCCCTAGGTGACAGCATCACCTGAAGACTAAAAAACAAATGTAAATCTCTAGAGAAAAGCATCCTCAGTTTAGATACCTTCAGTTCAGTTCAGTCGCTCAGTCATGTCCGACTCTTTGTGACCCCATGAATCGCAGCACACCAGGCCTCCCTGTCCATCACCAACTCCCGGAGTTCACTCAGACTCACATCCATCGAGTCAGTGATGCCATCCAGCCATCTCATCCTCTGTTGTCCCCTTCTCCTCCTGCCCCTAATCCTTCCCAGCATCAGAGTCTTTTCCAATGAGTCAACTCTTCGCATGAGGTGGCCAAAGTACTGGAGTTTCAGCTTTAGCATCATGCCTTCCAAAGAAATCCCAGGGCTGATCTCCTGCAGAATGGACTGGTTGAATCTCCTTGCAGTCAGAGTCCCAAATTACATTAAAAAAAAAAAATCAGAAACACATAAAAAAGAAGCCACTACATATAAGTTAGTAGAAAAAACTAAAGATTCAAATTCTCAAAAAATTTAAATGGGAAGCTATGTAGCAGCAGTTAATTTGTTTTTATGGCCAGTTTTCCAGGTGGCACTGGTGGTTAAGAACCCGCCTGCCAATGCAAGAGATATGAGAGGCAAGTTTTGATCTCTGGGTCAGGAAGTTCCCCTGGAGAAGGAAATGGCAACCCACTCCAGTATTCTTGCCTGGGAAATCCCATGGAAAAAGGAGCTTGGTGGGCTACAGTCCATAGTGCTGCAAAGAATCAAACATGGCTGAGGCGACTTAGTACGCACATGCAAGGAAATATCAAAGGTTGTGCTTCAGAACAATGGAAAATGATACTATGTGGAAGACCTGAGATGCAAGAAGAATGGAGGGTAAAAGAAATGATTAACATATGGGTAAATCTAACAGTTACCTGTATAAAAACGGTAATAACAATACAGACTAAATCACAAGCTGAGACCAAAACACGGGAGGATTATAGCACAAAATTAGAAAAGCAGTGATTTTAACTTTAAAGATGTCTAATATCTTCAAAATATCACCTTACATTTTAAGTATGGATGGGAAATTCAAAGGCAATTCCCCAGGACAAAGAAGATGAGGAGGAAGAGGGCAGAATATTTTTTAATGTTTAGAATTAATCCAAAAGAAAATGAAGGGAAAACAAAAACCCAAAAAAGCACGAGATAAGGTGGTAGGAATAAATCCAAATACTTTAGTAAATAATCAGGATTAAACTCATCAGTTACGATCAGATTAAACATAATCCATTTTTCTATGTGCTTTTTCTGAGACACTAAAACATTAGGATCAAGTAAGACAAAATTAAAAGGGCAGTAAAAAAAATCAGCTAGGCGTACTGCAAGTATCTTCACATTAATTGAAAACATCAATGAAAACAAAACATTTACAGAAAGACAAAGTAACAAAAATGAATAAACTCTGAGAGTAATAGAAAAGCTAAGAATTCTATAATCACTGAAATCTAATCATTAAATTTTCTCACTAAAGAAATGCTAAGGTCAATTTTGTAGGCACCCTCTATCCAACATTCAAGGAAGAGCTATTTCAATCTTTCTCTTCTATTTAATAGAAAAAAAGGGAATAGTCACAAACTTACTCTATAATGTGGACATCAAATCCAGTTAAGAATAAAAGAGAAAAGGAAGATTATAGGAAAGTTTTATCACAGTACTAGAAATTTTAGCCAGCAAGCACTATACGAATATCACTGTCACTTATTGTCCATATAAAAGACCCAAGAAAACCATACAAATTTTAAATACAAGACTTGTAGTAAAATGGCTGGATATTTCAGGGACATTTAATAAAAAATATAACTTCTTTGGTCAAGAAACAAAAAAATCATTTATAAGATATCATTTATATTAGAACATAAATGATTAGCAGTAAATCTAACAAAAGATGTTCAAAAGCTTTCTAAAGAAAATGCTAAGAATTAAATGGAGGGGTTTGCTATGTTTGGGCCTCTCAGGTGGTGCAGTGGTAAAGAATCTGCCTGCCAATGCAGGAGATGCCAGAGACTCAGGTTTGATCCCTGGGTTGGGAAGATCCCTGGAAAAGGAAATAGCAACTCACTCCAGTATTCTTGCCTGGGAAGTGGACAGAGGAGCCTGGTGGGATCACAAAGAGCTGGACACAAGTGAGCACATGCTTGCACATACAGACACAGACACACACAGACACACACACACGCAGCCTGTCTGACTAGGAAGATATATGAAGATATTGTTGCCACACAGTGATTTACTGTTTGAATATAAATACAGTTGAAGTAGCAACAGAATCCTTTGGGAAACCTAACAAGTTGGTTCCAAATATACAGAAAAATTGCCACAGCATTGCTAATGAAACAGAGGGCTGGGGGGTGGGCAGCGGGTGTGGGCGGGGAGCGAGGGGGTGTTGCTTAAATATCAAGATTTCTTTAAAGCCATAGAAGTGTAGATATTTGGTTTTCGTGTTGGAATAAACAATAAACCAATGGAACAGAGAGCCCATGAAACAAAACTCACACACAAATCTATAGAAACTTATGACAGATCAATGGGAAATAGATGAACTATTCCTAACAGGTTTTTAAGAAGCATTATTTCCCTCGTGGCTCACTCAGCTGGTAAAGAATCTACCTGCAATGTGGGAGACCCCAGTTCAATTCCTAGGTTGGGAAGATCCCCTGGAAAAGGGAACAGCTACCCACTCCAGTATTCTGGCCTGGAGAATTCCATGGACTGTATAGTCCATGGGGTCACAGTCAGACACAACTGAGCGACTTTCATTTCATAATAGATTTTGGACAACTGATTAGAGCCATATGTTGGAGTGAAAAGTGAATTTAAATCCCTATTATCACACCATACACATACACACAAACAATTCAATATGGACTGAAAGTAAAAAACAAAACTTTATACTTTTGGAATATAGCAGAATATCTTTATTAAGGATTTCTTCAACAAAATACAAAAAGCACAAAACATATAGGGAAAGGTTAATAAATTTGACATTAAACTTAAAAATTTGTCTAAAATGCATAACCTAATTTTAATCAAATATCTAGACTTAACTCACAGCTTATAAAAAGTAGAAAGGATGGAGGACACCATGAAGATATCATCAAATAATTTCAGAATGTGGAATATTCTACAAAGCAACTGGCCTGAACTGTTCAATGTCATTTAAAAAAAAAAGTGGCTGGAGTGGAAGGATGGCAGGAAAACTCTTAGATCAAGAGAATAAAATGACAACAACAAGCACTACATGAAGCATGGTTGAGCCTGGGTTTAAAAACAAATCAACATCAAAAAATGACATCCCTGGGACAATGGGAGAAATCTGAGTATGTGGTACGTAATATGAGATTGTTGTTTTCAGTGTGATGATACTACCGTGGTTATAGAGGACACTTTGTAGAAAATGCATGGTGAAATACTGAAAGATGAAATATCATGTTTTCAATTTACTTCAAAATTATTCAACCACAAAATGTTACTGTTTAATCTGGATGGAATATATATGGAGGTTTGTTATGTTTATATGTTTCTACACATGAATGAAACCTTTCATATTAAAAAGTTCGGGGGAGAGAGGTGGGGGGAGGCGGAATTTACAACTTGTGCTCTTCCAAAGGCATCAACAGGTAAAAATGTAACCATGAACGGGGAGAATATTTACAACATTTAGCAGTAAAAAAGGACTAGTATCCACAATCTAACTCCTTAAGGAAACAAAATAAAAAGGCAATAACATAATATAAAATGCACAAAAGACATGAAATAAGCTTTTCACTGAGAGCATTCAGGAAATGAATATACATGAAAAGAAGCTCGCTCAACCTTTTAGCATTTAGGAAATGCACATTCAAACAATGAGACTTCCGCTCTGGCCAAATGGAGTAACAGAGGCAGGATTTCCCTTTTCCATATTAACCAATGCAGCACCTGTACAAAATATATACAACAGACTTTTTCAGACACTGGACAACTGTGCAAGACAGTGACTCCTGAGAGAACAAACAGGGAAAGTCCTACCATTGCCTGAGCTAACTGCAGGGAGAGCCCGGGCGTTCCCCTAGTGGAGCATTCAGGACACCAAGGTAAAATCTGCAGGGCAGAGTACTGGAAATGGCAACCCACTCCAGTATTCTTGCCTGGGAAATCCCATGGACAGAGAAGCCTGGCAGGCCCCAGTCCATGGGGTCACAGAGCTGGACACGACTGAGCGACTCATACATACACTGAGTACTGGAGAGAGGAGGGAGCTACAGAGGGAGAATTCCAGATCTGCAGAGAGTTCCCCTGAGGCTTCAGCTAAACAGTGTATACACTTAAGAAAACTACCCAAAGGTGGGGAAGAACCACCAGAAAGGAGTAAGTGGTAAAATTCAAGTCCATACAGGGCTCAGAATAGTTCTCATTCTCCACAGCCAGAGTGGAGAAAACTCATTACAAACCAGGCAGAGGGAGGATTATTCAGAAGGGTTATTACCTCAGTAGTGAGCCAAACTAGCTCTAGATTAACAGTTGTTCTGGTCCTAGATCATTAAGTGTAAAAGCAAGCCATGAAAGGATCAAACTGCTTCTGAGTAACTATCTCCCAGAACAAAGCTCAACATATTTAAAGGAATAAGCTCCAGCACCCAACAATGTAAAATCCAAAAATTATCAGGCATGCAAAGAAGGAAATTACAACCTAATAATGACAGGGAAAAAAATCAGTAGAAACTTTCAAGAAATGGTAGATGACAGAATGGTCAAACCAGTAATTACAAATACATGTCAGATGTCCAAAACAGAAAACAAACAAACAAACAAACAAACAAAAATAGAGGAAAGCAGGAGTCTGGAAGGAGAGACACGGAAGATATAAGAAAGACCCAAATGGAACTTCTGAAGATTAAAAATATAATGTATGAGGTGAAAAATACACTGGATGGGATTAATAAGAAATTAGATACTTCAGGAGAAAAGGCTAATGAACTTGAGGACACAGCGACTGAAACCAATCTGGAAGACAGAGGAAAAAAAAGACAAAAAACAAAACAGAGCACAAGAGTGCTTGCTGCGAGATAGTTGCAAGTGGCCTAACACACAATTCACAGTCCCAGAGGGAAAGAAATGAAGGACAGAGACAAAATTAATGAAAAAGCCCCCCCAAATTCCAAATTTGGTGAAAACCATAAACCTACAGATAAACAGTCCCAGCAGAAGAAACATGAAGGGGAAAACCAAGAAGCAAAAACTGGATCAAGCACATCATAATCAAAGTGCTTAACAGCAGCGATCAGGAGAGACCTTTAAAGCAACCAGAGAAAAAGAAGTAAAAAAACGTTTTATATAGAAGAACAAATCTAAGACTAATAGTAGTGTTCTTGCTGGAAACTACAATAATATACCACGTAACAGCCACTGGATTGGCAAAAGTAAAAAGTCTGAAATTAGCAAGTACTAGATGTGATATGACATGAAATATTATCATGTGAAACAAAGGTAATTCAAATAGTGCCTCGGGGTATGAACTGGTACAGCCACTGCAGAATATAATTTGGCATTATCTTATAAATATGAAAACATCCATATCACATGACCAAGCAAATTACTCCTAGATAAAGAATGTTTATAGCAGCACTGTGTACAACAGCGGAAAAAAAAAAAAAACCACCAAAACTCCAAACATCTATCAACAGAAGAATGGATAAATTACAGACTTGTCATATAATACTGTATAGCAATAAAAATGAATGACTTTTAGAAGACACTAAGTTGAAAAAAGCCAGTCACAGAAGTAAACACACATTATATGATTTATATAAAATTCAAAAAAAATACAAAATTTAGTACTTCATTTAGGGATACTTACGTATGTTGTAAAACTGTAATAAGCAAGAGAACGACAAACACAACATTCAAAATAATAATTTGAGGAGAGGGCACTTTTAAAATGCCAGCAATATTTATTTCCTAAGTTGGCTGATTGGTACATGGACATTTATTATTCTTTATACCTTATATATACATGATTGCGTATTTTTACAGGTATGAAATACTTCATTAAAGATAAAGACTGATAATATGAAAGACTTTAAAAATGAAAACTACTAATTTATGTATAACAATAAAATTAGTGTAAAAAAGTATACAAAGAAAATGCTCTTTATTGTCTTTCAGTGCCCTACACAATCAATATTAATCTAAAAGGGCCATAATCCTACTATGAAAAAAAATAACCAGCAGAGTCTTTAACTGCTCTGACACAAAATCTGAACATCTGGTACTCCAAGTTATACAAGAGCAAATATGTTAGCACTCATGTCTGATTCTTCGACTTTCATCTGTACTTGGATTTTTCTTTATCTTTGGATTTCCTGGGACTCCTGCTTCGGTCTCTCTTTTTACTCCTTTCTCTTTCATAGGGATCTGCCTGGTATTTGGATTTGTGACTGTTACTATAGTGGCCATCCCTTTCTCGAGATCGGCTACGACTTCGGTTCTGAGGTCGGTCCCTCTTTTCACTCTTTTGCTTCTCCCAACAACTTTCTTCTTCTTCATAGTGACCAAAGCCCATTTCCCTGTAGATATCCTATCAAAGAAATAGAGAGAGAGGTATAAGTGAAACGGTAAAATAATCATTTTGTAGGTACTATCAATTCACAAAACTTAAGACATGTCCCCCATTAGCAAGCAGTTTTAACAGGTCAAATTTGAACACTACCACTCTTGCCAAGAATCTTGTAAATTAAAAAAGCAAAAATAATTCAGAAAAAGACTTAACCATTTTCTCATTGATCTCACTGCTTTGATCTACTATTTCAGCTGAACTGAAAGATCACATCTAAAAACAAGGAACTGAAACAACCCAGTTGAAATAAGTCTTTGGGCAAAATTGCAATACCAAGAATTCTGGTTATACACAGCCATCGTTCCACTCCCCCCTTCCCCACTCCCCCAAAATGTGGTTCCATCACTCATCTACAATGAAACTACTAAAATCCCCATTAAGAATGCTATAAAGAAGACATCATTTAAATAACATATCCAAAAGAGATTTCAGACAGGTCAATCAGTCTAAAGAGGAAACAAAATAGATTCTGAATACTTGGGACTGAGCAATTGTTTTTAAAGTATTTTTTTTTTATAACAGCTCCTCTCTAAATCTTTAAATAAAGTTTCCTGTTTAGACTAAATGTTTATTAAAATCATTATTAACATAGATGATAAATATTTTATTAAAATCATTATTGACACAGTTCTTTAAAAAAGAATTCATTGCCCCAAATATGACAAAGTGGGTACATTTACTTCTATTCTCAATAACTAAATAGCAGTAGTCCACAGAATTCTCCAGGCAAGAATGCTGGAGTGGGTGGCCATCCCCTTCTCCAGCAGATCTTCCTGACCCAGGGTCTGAACCCAAGTCTCCAGGATTGCAGGTGCATTCTTTACTGTCTTTACCACCTGAGCCACCAGAAGCCCCTCAAGTAGCTTTTCCATACAGAAAAGGGCTAGTTACAGAACAACAACTCTGTCTCTGCTCATGTCTTATCCTTGATCAAAACGAGTATCTCAGTAAGTGGCTGAAATCTAAAGATATCAGAGCCAATGCTCTTCCAAGAATAATTGATAAAATTCAACTTTCTTAAAAGATTTCCCAAAAGGAAGGGGAAGTTCTGAGGACTGCACTCCCAGGTGCCCAACTCTCTTACCTTAGACATTATTACAGTAGATGCAAATGTCAAGGTTTAAAATCCAAGTGATGAATGCCCATGCTTACGGACTGGATTTTAAGGAAATGATTCACAATTCTTCCATATAATGTCTAGATACTATACATTATGCTTATTACAGGGACTGCAGTATGGGAAAACAGACCTAATAAGACTGTTACATGCCAAAGCATTTGTGGAAGACCTCCTATAAACTGGTGCATGATTTCCCACAATGCTAATAGTTCCTATCATTCTGTATGAGTCCCAGAGGTAGAAAGTGAGTAGGTGTTTCAGCTTAAACTTTTACCAATTATTTTTGAGCAAAACGTGACATCCCTAGGAAAAAGACTTTTTTTGTTCTTCCTATAACATACACAAAATGTAAATATGTGTGTACTATTCTGACTGTACAGCAAGTGCTGGTTGAAGCAATAACTTCTTAAATGGAGAGACTGTTTTAACTGATGGATAATCCTATAAAGTCTTCAGCACATTATTATAACAAGAGGCACTTAAATGGTTGGAGTGTTTAAAATAAGAAAGATTAATCAGTATTTAATTCTTTGAAAAAAATTGAGGAAGCTGAAAATCTGAAATGGACTGAAATCTTAAAGCCTCTCCTACTTGGCTTAATTTTCAAAGCTACACAAGCTTTGAAGTCAGGCAGTTCTAGGTTCAACTGGTCTTTGCCATTTAGGAAAGGTGTCAAACAAATCCTCCTGAGGTTAGATTTATCAGTGAAGGTTCACAGAGAAGCTAAAAAGGACTTGAGATGAGCCTCAAAGGATGAGCGAGTTAGGGCTTGGGTTGGCTGCAAGAAGGCTAATGCAAGAAGTGTATGTGAAAACTGAAAGCAAGGAAGACTGAGCGCTGTATGCATGAAGGAAAAAGTTTAGGTGAAGCTTGGTGCTCATGGAGTACGTTATCCTCATTCTAAATAAAAGGAAACTGAGACTCTAGAGATGCACATACGTTGGGGAAAGTTATTTAACTGATCAGTAACTTTACATATAAAACTGAAAAGGGGGCAGTAATGAAAAAAAAATACCATATCTGACTGAATTTTTAAAAAATGTTAAAGTTTCAGTCCTCCTACTAAACTAAGTCCATGGGCTTGTGGGGTCAGGATCTTCATATCTAAGGTTAAGGGAAACAACTGAGATGAGCTCTAAGTTATTTGCAGTGTGGATTTTTAGAAATTCTACTCATTTTATAGATTTACGAAATAAGACATGATTAAACAAGCATGCAGCTAAAAAAGAAGAAAGAATACCATAAAATGGCCAGTTTAACGCAATTAACTGAGCCAATGACTTCATATAGAGTAGTCAAAAAATTAAAAAATCAACCTTTGCTGAGGTCTCTGGCAGTAAACTGGAGATTTAGTCAGATCTAAATCACTAAAATAATATTAAATGATTAAAATGACAAAAACAGAGTTCCCGATTGTAAGAATACTGAACACCTATGAAAGCCACAGAGGAGGACAGGCAAGCAATCTGATGTTTCTCAGCCAGGCAACCACGGCTGAGTACTCATTTCCTGTAACCCCAGTAAAACTCAAACATCAAGAACACAATAACCATCTCTGGATTTAAGACACGAGGTGGAAAAATTATAAACAGATTTCAAACTGAACAGTAAGGCTGTCAGTCAATAAAAAACAAAGCACTTGAAGAAATAAAGCATTCTTAGGAAACTAAGCTCACCAAGCAAAAAGACCACGAAATAGGAAAATTTGAGCTGTACCTGAAAATTACCTAGCACTGAAAATTTCCTTTAATGATTATGTAATACTTTTGAGATTAAACTTGAAAGGATAAAAAGCAGAGTAACAGAAAAAAATTGGGCCCACTGAAATCTTAAATATAGATGCTATTTTATTAGAAGGAAAAGAAAATCAGTGCAGCTATATTATTAAATCAAAGTATAAAACCAAAAACAACTGCTTTAATACACTTTGAGGGGAGAGATAAAGTTGGAATATTACTGCCAAAAGGGAAGGACATTTGCTGCTGTTACTGTAAAGTCTTAAGTAATCAAACACCAAGATAAAGAAAGATTCACAGAAAGGCAGGGGTGCAAACGTGGGAACCACAGACTTGAAATGCAGCCCATCTTCGGGTTTTTTTAAGACTGCTGATTATCTCAAACACATCAATGTGTATTTCAGGCCTAAATTCATCATGGATTCCATGTACAAGTGTAAGATGAGGAGCTGTGGCATGATTATAGAGTTTTAGTGGAAAACATGCTAAATATTCATAGAAACATGATACAGCTACCATTAAAAAAGATGTTGAGATGATCGGTGGCTAAATTAATGAGTATAAAAATTAATAGGGAGATGTTCCTATTGGATGACAATGGAATATTTTACGACGGGACAAGCTACATTAGAATTCACAATTGGCTTTAGGAAAGAAAACTGCTGGCAGGACCTGTTTGAGGGAAGGAGATTTAGGAAAGAATTTTGACAGGAATACATTCCAGGTAAAAGCAGCAGCAGTAGGGGTCCAGGTCCAGATTTACACTGTGGTTCCACCACTCACTAGCTGCATTAAGACCACTGGCAAGTAGCTTAACCTTTTTATCTTTTACTTTCCTGTGAATAGAGACAATAGCATCCACCCCGCATTACAAGGACGCGAGAGCCGTTACTATCACTGATTCACGCGAGGATTACTGGAGGGACTGACAAGGGTGCAACTTAAAAATAGAGAGCAAGGCATGAATGATGGGAATCTTTAAATAGCAAAAGGGCAACTGAAAGAAGAGTGATCAGATCCTTGCTGGATGACAGCAAGGAGTAGGAGGATATGCTGTCTAGAGAACAGGGTGCTAACACATATAAAACACACATTTGCTGTCATTTTTTAAAACAAAGCAAAAAGCATAAAACACATAAAATGGTTACCTTTGGGGAAAAAAAAGGGGGGGGAGAGGACAGGGATAGTAGCTAGGTACCATATGTGTGCCACTTTGTAGACTTCACTTTGGAACAACACAATTTCTCAAACTACAATAGAAAATATTTTAAGCGATTTGTAAACATCAAAAGGAAACAGCTGAAATGTGAATCCAGTTAATGGCCGTACCACAGAGAGAAATGATTCCAAGTGATTTAAAAAATATTGACTGTAAAAATAATAGTTACAGCCAATGTAGAAAATGTTTGCGCACACACTTTTTGTTTCCACTTAATCTTAACAACGTGCCTGGGAGACAAATATTATCTCAGTTTCACAGAGGAGGAAACCATGGCTCAAGAAAGTTAAATCACGTGATGAGGTCACATTAATGATCAGCAATGTAGGAATCTGGGCTTCCCTTGTGGCTCAGCTGGTAAAGAACCCAAACCTGGCTCTTCTGACAGACAAATCCTTTACTCTGCCAGTCACACTGCATCTTTCCATCTCTGTATCTCTGCTTGACATGCCCACTGCCGTGAGACCCCCCAACCTCCCCGCCAACTGAATGCCTCTGCATCTGCCAGGCCCAGTTTAAAGGTCCTTGTGTGGTAAAAACCAGAGCAAGGGGCTGTAATGTAATCTGCTTTTCAGAGCCAAACTACAGGTTGGAAATGATTTCTTTTCTTTATAATTTACTTTCTTTGGGGAATTTTTATTATCATTGTCTTGGAAAATTTACTGTTTAGGAAAGCTTTGGGGATGATCAAGCTAACTATTTATTTAATGTGGCTTTTATTTCATATATACCATATGAAAGTGAAAGTGAAGTTGCTCAGTAGTGTCCGACTCTTTGCGACCCCATGGGCCGTAGCCTACCAAGTTCCTCCGTCCATGGGATTTTCCAGGCAAGAATACTGGAGTGGGTTGCCATTTCCTTCTGGGAGGGCATAAATGTTTTTTTCAGGTTCTAAAACCTCAAGAGCTATAAGTGCTGTACATAACACCTGGTAATAAATTAACATGATAAATTAGAAGGATTTTTTTTCACAATAACCACACTTGTTTTTGATGGGAATGAGTAAGTGTTCATAGGGATGAAAATCACTCCTGCCTCACAATGTGGAACTATATGACATGTTAAGTTATTCTGAAAATAATCTTTTATAATCTGTTATATATATTCTTGAAAATTAAAGTTTCATTACCCGAGTAAAACCGTTCTACATCTTAAGAACGCATCCACCTCTGTTCAGAAGCATACCTTTATTCCTAAATTACATCATTAAGATGTAATTGACAGATGGATGAAACGTCTTTCTCTACAGCTGAGTCTGAATAACAGTACGTACCTGATTGGTATTTTTGATTGGCATGTAGTCCTCATCTTCTTTTTCTTCAGAGCAGTGGCGGGTCTTCTTCTTGTGTTTTTTACTTGTGTGTGAGTGACTTGCCTTTGAGTCTTCTGCCTGCTCATCTAGCACAAGTTCGTATTTGGCACTGGAGCAGCTAGTTAAGGACAAATGTGAGAACTGACACAGGTAATACATCAAAACATGAGAATCTGGTCAACAAAGGAGGCCATGAGGCTAAAGACAACTTTTTAAAGGAAAAAGCATCTCAGAGCATAGAATATATTTCTAAAACAAAACTAATTCATATTTTACTTCATTATACAGGCAGGAAACATGGAAAGAACTCTTGTTTCAAATAAACAGTTTATAATGGGTAAGTGGGCAAAAAATACAGGGGAAAAAATTGATTTCATAAATGAAAAATATAAGTAGCATTAAAAAACAAGGAAACCTATTTGTCAATAATGAAAACATTTAAACTTAGAAAATGAGGCACATATTTAACTTGAAAATATTAAGACATTATAAACCCCAATGCCAGAGAAGCTATGTAAGATGAAAATACACTCACGTGATTCTTCTTTTAAGCGTAATTTCAGTTCTCTAGGAGAAAATTTAGCAAGGCATATCAACAGTTATCATGTTGAAATTCAAATAAGAATTCATAAAAAACTGAAGTGACACTAAGTTAAGTGAATAACGGCACAGCTGTCCCTCACTATCCACAGGGGTTGGTTCCAGGACCTCCTAAGGAGACCAAACGCCACAGATGTTCACGTCCCTTATATAAAACAGCATAGTGTCTGCCTATAACCTAAACACATGCTCCCTTACACTTCAAATCATCTCTAGATTACTTATAAAACCTACTGTAATGTAAATCTGATGTAAATAGATGTAAATACAATGTAAATGCTACATAAATACCTAGCTGCCGCCACAGCAAATGGAAGTTTTGCTTTTGGGGACTTTCTGGTATATTTTTGCTGAATATTTTCCATCTGCAGTTGGAGACCCACGGATGCAGAACCTGCAGATGCAGAGGGCCGACTGCATACATAATAGGATTTATCTTAAATAACAGAAACTGAGAATAAGAAGCCTAGTAATAAAGATATACATCACAGTACTGCAACATGGAATTATAAAGGAAGTTATTAACAATGACAAATGAATGCTGTTAAATAACCTGGCATGGTGTCTATAAAAAAATATAAGTTAAAATAGCTTGAAGCAAAACTTGTATATAATTTTATAAAACTTCATAAAAGATCAAGATTTGAAAGGAACACGGAAAAATAAAATGTATCATTTGCCTAAATGGTAGAACTATGAGTGAATCTTTTTTAATTTCACATAAATATATTATAAAAATTATAATAATGTATACTTTAATTTAGAAATAAGTGTTTAATAAACTATAATATCTGAGAATGAGAAAAAATTTTCAACTATTAGGACCTCTCTAACAATAATCTTAAACCCTACAACCGTCAAGACTAGAATAGTGGTTTTCAAAAAAAAGATTAGGGGGAAGCCCAAAACACAGAACTATTTTAGTGGCGTGTGGGACTAGAGTAACAGCAAACACACTTCCCTCAGGCCTGGAGTTTCGCGTCTCTCTTCACCAGGCCACGGCTCTATGCCCCCTCAGGGACGTCCTGTGCAGTAGGAAACGCTGCACCCTCTGGCTTCTCAAAAGGCGGCTGGCGGCAGCTAACCAGCCTATACCGTCCTATCACTACCCCCACCATCTCCAACTTCTTTCTCCCTTTAGTCCACATAACAGTGTTTCCATGGTACCTTCCAGATAGTCTCCTTTTCCAGATACAAATCCAATAGCCCTCGCCTATGATTTCACCTCAGTGTTTGCTCTACACATGCTGCTCTGTTCAAAGTGCGTCAGAGCTCCTGAGTATTTCTAATTGCTACTCAACAGGGTATAAAATCCATTTAGTGGGTCACTGAAAGCCAGCATTTTAAAATAACATATACCAGAAAACAGAGTACATGGAATCTAATAAAAATAGTATTTTATAAACTTGTCTTTCAATTCTGCGTGTATGTGTATGATTATACTTGGACTGTCCTGGGCTAAGATATAAACTGTATTCCTTAAATAATGGACCAGAGTTAAAGAAAACAGTACCCCTCCTCAGCCCTCATCTACCCATATTCATTGTAGCTTTAATGTCACTATTTACAGTATCATTTGAGGATCCTCTGACCCCTCACCTCTATTATAAGTCCTATATCCCATGAGAAACACCAGGCTAGAAGAAGCACAAGCTGGAATCAAGATTGCTGGGAGAAATATCAATAGCCTCAGATATGCAAATGACACCACCCATATGGCAGAACGTGAACAAGAACTAAAGAGCCTCTTGATGAAAGAGGAGCGTGAAAAAGTTGGCTTAAAGCTCAACATTTAGAAAACTAAGATCATGGCATCCGGTCCCATCACTTCATGACAAATAGATGAGGAAACAGTGGCTGACTTTATTTTTCAGTTCAGTTCAGTTCAGCCACTCCGTCATGTCCAACTCTTTGCGACCCCATGAACTGCAGTATGCCAGGCCTCCTTGTCCATCACCAACTCCCAGAGTCCACCCAAACCCATGTCCATTGAGTTGGTGATGCCATCCAACCATCTCATCCTCTGTCGTTCCCTTCTTCTCCTGCCCTCAATCTTTCCCAGCATCAGGGTCTTTTCCAATGAGTCAGCTCTTTGCATCAAGTGGCCAAAGTACTGGAGTTTCAGCTTCAACATCAGTCCTTCCAGTGAACACCCAGGACTGATCTCCTTTAGGATGGACTGGTTGACTTTATTTTGGGGGGCTCCAAAATCACTGCAGATGGTGACTGCAGCCATGAAATTAAAAGACACTTACTCCTTGGAAGGAAAGCTATGACCAACCTACACAGAATATTAAAAAGCAGAGACATTACTTTGTCAATAAAGGTCCGTCTAGTCAAGGCTATGGTTTTTCCAGCAGTCATGTATGGATGTGAGAGTTGGACTATAAAGAAAGCTGAGCACCAAAGAATTGATGCTTTTGAACTGTGGTGCTGGAGAAGACTCTTGAGAGTCCCTTGGACTGCAAGGAGATCCAACCAGTCCATCCTAAAGGAGATCAGTCCTGGGTGTTCATTGGAAGGACTGATGTTGAAGCTGAAACTTCAATACTTTGGCCACCTGATGTGAAGAGCTGACTCACTGGAAAAGACCCTGATGCTGGGAAAGATTGAGGCCAGGAGGAGAAGGGGATGACAGAGGATGAGATGGTTGGACGGCATCACTGACTCAATGGACAGGAGTTTGGGTGGACTCCAGAGATGGTGATGGATAGGGCGGCCTGGCGTGCTGCGGTTCATGGGGTCGCAAAGAGTCAGACACGACTGAGCAATTGAACTGAACTAACTGAACTATCCCACAGATGCACTTCTTTGCAACATTCTAGACATATTTAATTAATGGTGATTATTTAATGTCTGTTCTTCCCCCCAACTCCAAAATACAACACAAGGTCCCCATGGGCAGGGGGCATGTTTCATAGCTAAACTTCTCTGGGCATGTAACAACCAAATAAGTATTGGCTAATTACTTGTAATACTAAGACACTCATTATATCTCTTCTTTCCTAGCTCATCCACTATCTTCTACTCATTACTACCATCAAGACTTTTAGAAGATGTCAAATCTCTCCAAAATCCTATTTTGTGATCCCCCTGACCTCTTTTCTCCAACTACTTCCCAAGGTCTAGTCTAGCAAAGTTAAACTTCCCTCTTCTACCTCTATTTTTGAATCTTATTAATAGTTTTATAGCAATTTCTCTCTCATGATCTATAAAGTACATCCCATGTCTTTCTGACTATCAGTACTTAGATAATCTTCAGAATCCCCCTTGTTCACCATAATAATAAAGTAATACATGTGAAAATATATATGAAAACATATGTTCTGTCCCTCTATTACTGTACCTGAGACAGTAAATGTCTTGCTAAAATGAAACCTATCAATTACCAAGAACATAAAGATCATTCCACTAGGTCAAATTCACGAATTCCTTTTTCTTGTTCAATATTCTTTCTCTGAACACGTGGTTTGCACCAGGACATGCCTGTCTTCTGTATCAACATCAAAGGGTTAAAGCAACACTGTTTGATACTAGCTATGGGCAGTGGCTTAGATTTAGATGAATGAAAATCAAACAAGCTATAAAATCCTGTTCCTCATTCCACTTCAGACGCTTGCTAGCCACATGTGGTTAGCAGTCGCACTGGAGAGGGGAGATACAGCATGTCTCCATCACTGCAGGAAGTCTCGTTAGACAGCACTGGGCTGGGTACTGATTCTTAAGCATGCCTAGTTTCTTTCTTGACTCTTAGCAATCTATCACCTTGAATGTAAAACACTCTTAGACTAGGTGGCCTTCCTTTTCAGCCTGAACACCCATGGGCAGAGGATGCCCCTTCTACTTTACACTCCACGGTGACTTCTTTTCATTTGTCCTACACACACCCCTCTTTCAACTGCAGTTTCTAGTGATTTGCCTCAATTTAATTTCGAAGATTTGGTGAATAAACCTCAAGTGTATCTATCCATACCTTTTATGAGTCTAAGATTTCAATCACATGCCCTCAAATGTTCATCTTTTCAGACCATTCTTAGTTTACTGTCTGGTTTGTCTATACGTGAAAGCTTCCCTTGTGCTGATTATGTCAGTACACTCCAGACATTATCCAGCTCCAACACCTTACAACACTTTGTGTACTGCTGCTGCTGCTGCTAAGTCGCTTCAGTCATGTCTGACTCTGGCCGGCACTGCAGACAGCCAATACAATAAAAAATAAATACACAACAGGTCAGTCTGATATTCATCTTTCCTTGATGAATTCCTGGAGAAAAAAATGTTTACACAGTATGGGGAAAGAGTATCCCTAAAACACCAATAGAATCTAGGAAACAATGAAACCATTCACCAGAAAGAACTACAAAAGAAATAACCACGGTGTGGAGTGATAGGTTTATAAGGGGAGTATCAATGAACAAATTAAAATGACATCATATGAAAAGTATGTTTCATTGCTTCTTACTTTTCTCAACCTAAAACTTGGACATATCTATAAAGGGTCAAGTCTTTGGATTTCTTTTAATCCTCTAGAAGTCAACTGTTGCACACAGCAGGAGTGCAATAAATATGTGCTGCTAGACCGAGAGTGTATCCTGCAGAAAGAGGGACAGGGCAGCCTGGCACACTGGAGTCCACGGGGTCACAGAGAGGCAGACATGACTTAGTGACTAAACACCACCACCACAAAGGTTTAGCTTAGCTATCATAAAGAAATTTCTGACTGCGAGAAATTTAAAACATTAAGATTATATGTATAAAATACAACTCTTACCTGCAGATCTGAAAATAAGTATTAACTTTAACCTAAGTATAGGGAGGTAAAAGAATTAGGCTTAAAATTTCTCAACCCTAACTTTCTCCCCACCACAAAGAATATATTGAAAAAACAAAGTATACATATATAAAATGGTGAAAAGAGATAAACTGATTTCATCACAGAGCATCTGGATTCAGGTACCTTGTTTTCTATAGTCTTTTCATAAAATATCACATTGTACTCTCCAGAGCAGAAGGTCAACACATATGGACCAACCAGTTCTTGTGAAGGATACTCCTGTTTGGGCTTTACTTTGTCTTTCAGAACCAAATTAGATGGTTTATCCTGTTCTTTTTCATACTCCTTGAAATCACTCTTGGTGTATTTCCCACCTATTTAAAAAAGAAAAAAGAGCTTAGAAAAATCACCTGATTAATCAAGAGTAACAACTGTAAGAGGTATAATACATAAGAACTAATTTATAAGTGGCATATATATCGAGGTGGGGGCAGCGGGGGAGCGGTGGGGGGGGGGGGGTGGGGAGGGCCTTCCCTGGTAGTCAGACGGTAAAGTATCCGCCTGCAATGCAGGAGACCCAGGGTTCGACCCCTGGGTTGGGAATATCCTCTGGAGAAAGGAATGGCTTCCCACTCCAGTATTCTTGCCTAGAGAATCCCATGGACAGAGGAGCCTGGTGGGCTACAGTCCATGGGGTCACAGAGAGTCGGACACAAATGAGCAACGAAGCACATATATCAGAGTATATAAAAGGCTGAGAAGAAAACAAAAGAATCATGGTAATTCATTCTTCACCATTATTTTAACTGAAATCAGAAATCCATTTAGTTAGGTAGTGATATGCTGCCCTCTAATGATATATATGAATATTACAACACCAAATTTTCAAATCCCAAATTATACAAAGAATACAACCACTGGAAAATAATGCAGGGTTTAAGTAGAGCCATTAAGTCTGAGAATATTAGGCCCACAGGAAATTGAGGGCTTAGGACTTGTACTTGAGATCCAAGAGGCTTATACGTTTAGAAGTGAGAGTTTAAAGATCTCTGATTTGTCAAGAGACACTACTCAAAATCTCAACAGAGCACCAAGCAAATAGAGGATAGCAGGAAATGTAGATTTTCACTAAAGAGACGTGAGAGGGAAGGGTTGAAGAGAGCACCAAAGATAAACTGTCTCTGCCTTGAAATTCTTAAGAGCACCGTTACTGTTTTCAAGGACCAAAAATGAAATCAACAATTCCTCCAGAAAAAGAAGACTGTAGCACGGCATGAAAGGAGACAGCATTCCATGTAGCCTCTCTACTCTCAAACCTAGTCTCTATCAGATGAGGATCCAGCTCCTGTCTATGTCCTAGACCTGCTGACTAACCTGCCTGACCCATCCCCTCAACCACTGTGAGGAAATGTTTCCAGAGGGGAAGGCCTGCTACAGAAGGGTCCAAGATTGCATGTGCAAATAAAGCCGACTTGAGGTATGCAGGTGTTTTGATTGAGAAACCTATATACACCTTGACTGTCATGAGGTATTTAAACAAAAGAGAAAAACAGTAAAAAGAGGGGTAAGCATCAAAGACAAGATTAATCTATTTGGCAATTTCAGAGGCTCTGGAAACAGAAATAGCCAGCAGACAATGTTTCAGTTAAATGTGTAACAAACAATCATAAAGAGTTAAAACACTGGTAATTGTAACAAATAGGCATGGTTTCATCCTGAAAAGGTGTCTGCCATGTGCTTGCCATTAGAAGTCTCACTATGGATGAAGTATAGAAGGAGCAACAGATTAAAGTTACAAGTTCTGGATTCAAATTCTGACTCTAGTGAGAAGTCGTAAGTAAGAAACTTCAATTCTCTGAAATGCTCTTCATTTAGGTACTGAAAATAATATCAACATTTCACAGAGCTGTTGGAATCACCACACAAGGAAAAGTATTTAGCACCATGAATGGTACAGAGGATGTGTGCTCAGTTGCTCAGTCATATCCAACTCTTTGTGACCCCATGGACTGTACCCTGCCAGGCTCCTCTGTCCATGGGATTCTCCAGACAAGAATACTGGAGTGGGTTGCCATTTCCTCCTCCAGGGGATCTTCCAGACGCAGGGATCAAACCCAAGTCTCCTGCAGCTCCTGCAATGGTAGGCATATTCTTTACTACTAAGCCACCTGGGAAGCCCAGGGCATAGGATACCACTCATTTTTTTAATTGTGAAAACATAATACATAAAATTATCTCAACATGAACTGAGATTAACAACAAATTACATGTTTATGATAGCACACAAGAAACTGAAGCATGTCTCCTATGACACTTTACTGTAAATAAACTACACTGAAACTACTAAGGAAGGCAGTATTATTTCTAAAGTGGGTAGATGGGATAGGAAGAAAAGAAAATTGAGAGAGAGAAAAAAAAACTATTTAGATTCAGGGCTGGTTTAAATCTGGGTAAACCTGACCGTGGGTAAATCACTTCACAAGATTCTGTTTCAAGTTCCCTCTCTGTAATGAATAATTATATTTGTTTCATATGTATCCCAAATGACAAAATTAAATTAGCTTTCTAGGAAAAGAGCTCCACAGAAGAGGTACTTGGCAGTACTAAGGGACCAGAACCATAACGCATTAGGTCAGTGTTTGTCTATATTTCCTGAATGTACTTATTTGATTCTTTTGACCACAAAGCTGCAATTATCACATGTGTGTGTGGGGAGAAAACATTCATAAGAACCATGAGAAATGGAGTGTTATACAGAAAAAGAAAATAATCCTAGAATTCCTAGTAAAATTTAGCATTACATAGTGAATAACTGACAAAGTGTAATCTTTTAAAAACACTGCATCAGTGATCAAAAACCCATATTATTTCAGTATACACAGATTCTACCTAAGTTTTGTATGCTACTACTAGGAGGAATTTGTTTGACATATATATGCATTTGTGGGGAATGTCAATATGTATAGGAAGAGCACATAGTACACGGAAGAATAAGATTAGAAACTTGACTGTGCTTTAACAGGACTGGTTCAATAAATTATGATACATAATTCAATCAAACACTATACAGCCACTGAAAAGAATAAACTGTTACTTTATATACTGATACAAACTGTATCTTAGATATATTGTTAAATGAAAAATGCAAGGTACAGAAACACTATGTATAGCCTGTAGCCATTTGCTTTCCTTTTCTAAAGGAGAAAACATAAATATGTGTGTTTTTTAAAGGAGAAAATTATATATACATATACACACATATATAATGTTATATATATGGGAAAACATGAAATGAAATCCTAAACATCAAATAAGTGGCTCAGACGGTAAAGAATCTGCCTGCAATGCAGGAGACCCAGATTCAGTCCCTGGGTCGGGAAGATCCCCTGCAGAAGGGAATGGCTGCTGCTGCTGCTAAGTCGCATCAGTCGTCTCCGACTGTGCGACCCCATAGACGGCAGCCCACAGGCTCCTCTGTCCCTAGGATTTTCCAGGCAAGAATGGCTACCCATCCAGTATTCCCGCCTGGAGAATTCCATGGACAGAGGAGCCTGGCAGGCTATGGTTCACAGGGTAGCAAAGAGTCAGACACAACTGAGTGACTAACAGTTGTGCTTTCTTTTTTTTTACATGTATATATATATATATATATATATGTATAATTAGATATATTCAAAGAATATATGTGGAAAGTTACAAAAGAAACAGGTAGCTGTGGTTACTCTGGTAAGGGAAATTGGGTGGATGAAGGCAGGAGTGGAAGAGACTTTGTTCTATCTCCTTTTCACTGATCTTTTCAATTTTGTACCGTGTGTGAGTGTTAGTCACTTAGTTGTGTCCAACTCTCTGTGACACCATGGACGGTAGCCCATGAGGCTCCTCTGTGCATGGGATTCTACAGGCACGAATACTGGAATGGATTGCCATTTCCTTCTCCAGGGGATCTTCCTGACCCAGGGACCAAACCCAGGTCTCCTGCATTGTAGGCAGATTTTTTTTTTAATATAAATTTATTTAATTGGAGGCTAATTACTTTACAATATTGTATCGGTTTTACCATACATCAACATGAATCTGCCACGGGTGTACATGTGTTCCCCATCCTGAACCCCCCTCCCACCTCCCTCCCCATCTCATCCCTCTGGGTCATCCCAGTGCACCAGCCCCAAGCATCCTGTCTCATGCATCGAACCTGGACTAGCAATTCGTTTCACATATGATATTGTACATGTTTCAATGCCATTCTCCCAAATCATCCCACCCTCTCCCTCTCTCACAGAGTCCAAAAGACTGTTCTATACATCTGTGTCTCTTTTGCTCTCTCACATACAGGATTATTGTTACCATCTTTCTAAATTACATATATATGTTAGTATACTGTATTGGTGTTTTTCTTTCTGGCTTACTTCACTCTGTATAATAGGCTCCAGTTTCATCCACCTCGTTAGAACTGATTCAAATGTGTTCTTTTTAATGGCTAAGTAATACTCCATTGTGTATATGTACCACAGCTTTCTTATCCATTCTTCTGCTGATGGACATTTAGGTTGCTTCCATGTCTTGGCTATTATAAACAGTGCTGTGATGAACATTGGGGTACATGTGTCTCTTTCAATTCTGGTTTGCTTGGTGTGTATGCCCAGCAGTGGGACTGCTGGGTCATATGGCAGTTCTATTTCGTTTTTTAAGGAATCTCCATACTGTTCTCCATAGTGGCTGTACTAGTTTTCATTCCCACCAACAGTGTAAGAGGGTTCCCTTTTCTCCACACCCTCTCCAGCATTTATTGCTTGTAGACTTTTGGATCGCAGCCATTCTGACTGGCGTGAAATGGTACCTCATTGTGGTTTTGATTTGCATTTTTCTGACAATGAGTGATGTTGAGCATCTTTTCATGTTTGTTAGCCATCTGTATGTCTTCTTTGGAGAAATGTCTGTTTAGTTTTTTGGCCCATTTTTTGATTGGGTCGTTTATTTTTCTGGAATTGAGCTGCAGGAGTTGCTTGTATATTTTTGAGATTAGTTGTCAGTTGCTTCATTTGCTATTATTTTCTCCCATTCTGAAGGCTGTCTTTTCACCTTGCTTATAGTTTCCTTTGTTGTGCAGAAGCTTTTAATTTTAGTTAGGTCCCATTTGTTTATTTTTGCTTTTATTTCCAATATTCTGGGAGGTGGGTCATAGAGGATCCTGCTGTGATTTATGTCAGAGAGTGTTTTGCCTATATTCTCCTCTAAGAGTTTTATAGTTTCTGGTCTTATGTTTAGATCTTTAATCTATTTTGAGTTTATTTTTGTGTATGGTGTTAGAAAGTGTTCTAGTTTCATTCTTTTACAAGTAATTGACCAGTTTTCCCAGCACCACTTGTTAAAGAGATTGTCTTTTCGCCATTGTATATTCTTGCCTCCTTTGTCAAAGATAAGGTGTCCATATGTGTGTGGATTTATCTCTGGGCTTTCTATTTTGTTCCATTGATCTTTATTTCTGTCTTTGTGCCAGTAGCATACTTTCTTGATGACCATGGCTTAGTAGAGCCTGAAGTCAGGCAGGTTGATTCCTCCAGTTCCATTCTTCTTTCTCAGGATTGCTTTGGCTATTCGAGGATTTTTGTATTTCCATACAAATTGTGAAATTATTTGTTCTAGCTCTGTGAAAAATACTGTTGGTAGTTTGATAGGGATTGCATTGAATCTATAGATTGCTTTGGGTAGTATACTCATTTTCACTACATTGATTCTTCTGATCCATGAACATGGTATATTTCTCCATCTATTTGTGTCCTCTTTGATTTCTTTCACCAGTGTTTTATAGTTTTCTATATATAGGTCTTTAGTTTCTTTAGGTAGATACATTCCTAAGTATTTTACTCTTTTCATTGCAATGGTGAATGGAATTGTTTCCTTAATTTCTCTTTCTATTTTCTCATTATTAGTGTATAGGAATGCAAGGGATTTCTGAATGTTGATTTTATATCCTGCAGGCAGATTCTTTACCATCTGAGCTATACACATATAATAACTAAAACAAACAAACTTTAGAAGGAAGAATTAAGCCTTTGCATTATGGACTTCCCTGGCAGTACAGTGACTAAGACTCTGCTTCCACTGCAGACGGCACAGGATTGATCCCTGGTCAGGGAACTAAGATCCTGCACACTGCATGGTGTGGCCAAAAGAAAGTTTTGCATCTAGAAGAACCAAGCCACTGATGTCATAATAATTACTTTGGAAACATGTCATGTCTGCAATGGGTAATTATAAGTAATTTATAATGCAGTGTAGAAAATATATTCCTCATTAGTTTAAACTAAAAACACCCACATACATCCCCACACCCACCCTAGCCACCCTAGACACTAGAAAGCAGGTACATAAAATCAAACAGGAGGAGTTACATCTCTGACCATTTCTAATTAACAGCACTGTCAAAGGAGATACACACACACACACAAGAATGCAAAGCAGAACAGAAACAAATGAAGATGAATAACAAACCTTTTCCTTTCCATTTAACCTTAGCAACAGACTGGCTAAAGTCCACATGTATTCTTCTGTCATCTATAAGCACATTGTCCATTTTGAAGAATGCTTTCTCACAATCTTCTTCCTGAGAGTAATTATAAAAACTTAAGCATAAATCTTTATGGAAAAGATTTTTTTGGCTAGAATAAACACTGAAAATACAAAAAGTTCCTTGTTACTAAAACTAAAATTTGAATACTTATGCACCAAATGCTTTGCATCTATTACCTCAATTAACTCTGATAACAACCCTATGAGAAAAAAACATTCATAGCAAACTAGCAAACTAAAGGTAGAGAGATCTCCTTTCTGCTGACAGCAATGTACCTTGTAAATATTATTTCTGGTACACTTGACCCAGTATCTAGGTATAATTTGTTATGTGTCTGTGTTCCTCAACCCTCCAGTATACATTTTGAACCCCTAGGGCCTATTGCAGTATCTACTGCCTGAAATACAGAAGGCATGTGACAAATACTTTGGAACAATTATAATTCAGGATGAGCTACTATTGGACATATATCAGTCCAAAGTTACAAAAAGAAATAACATAGCCTAGCATAATGGCCCAAAGTAGTAGGAACAGCATCAGACATATCTAAGTTCAAACAGTAAGTAACAGAGTAAGAGTAAGTAACAGATTTGGCATTTATTTATCAGATGAAGAAAAGTACAGAGAAGAACTAGAATACAAATATTTCTAGCCACTGTATAAGTCACATTTAAATTTGATGATTTTTTAACAATTACACTAAATATATGAGTACAATGCTTTCAATCTGAACAATTTTACAAATATGGGTAGTTAATACTTGTAACAAAGAGTGTTAACTGAGTTATTAACTATTTCTTTGAAAATAAAACAGCAGTACAGAAGGCTATGACATTAACTAGGTGCACGATTTTAAAAAAGTGAGGCTACCACTGTGTGTCCCAGTTTACTTATTTAGAAAAGGAGGATAGTACCTATCTCAGAGTTATGAGACCTAAATGTGAACATAAAACTTGCTTAAAGAAAATTACTTGAGTAATATAAGCTATCGTTCCTATTATAGATCTAGAAAGTACTATCTAATCCAAACCTCAAATTTTATTTATAAGGAAAATAATGCCTAGAAAAAAGAATTCTAAATAAACTGCCAAATATCAAAGAATAGTTGGTCAGTGACAGAGTTCAAATTAGTATCTAGATCATAGTTAACACTCAAACTAGTTTTCTTTCTACTACTCAATTATTATACCTACCTAAACAGCACTGAAAGCTTATTTATAGAATGTGAAGGACTTTACCTAAAACTTTAAAAAAGTTTTAGATACATTCACACAGGTTGATCTTGAACCCAAAATAAGTAAAAGTACATATACTAACATTAACAGATATTAAACTTATTCTCTATTCAAATATAATTAAAGTTATTTTTCTTAGGTGCTAAAGAAAAGGCAAACTAATTTGCTAATCTTACAGACTAGAAAAAGTTCTCTACATTTTTGCACTTTTTAACATCATAGAACAAAAACAACAAAAAATACAAATTTAAGATAGCTATACTATGACTTACTTTTTCAAATTCAATAAAAGCATAACAAAGGGATTCTCCAGTCTTCCAATCTCGGATAACTTCACAACTTGAAATTAAGTGTGGAAAAAGAAAGAAAGAGAGAGCATTCACTCTTACTTCTCAAAAGTAAAAACCAAAATAAGCCAATTATTAAAAGGCAAAGTTAAATTCACAGAATTATATTCTTGTAAATATCTTAAATAATAATTATTTTCTAAAATAATTGACCTGTCTAGTAACCAAGTTTTCTAGATTCTACTATGAATGCCCTATACAGGCCTATAATCCTAAATTCCTAAAACACTGGAGAACAAGACAAAAATATTTAATTTTTCTTTAGCAAAGGGAAATTACTGCTAAAAATTCTTTTAAATCATAATTTACTTTTAGTCAAATACAAATGAATTATAGACTATCTAATGCCACTACAGAATAATGCACACACATTCATATATATATGCATGCTCATTAGTAAACTTTTGATTTGGGTTTTTTTAAATTTTAATATAAACAAGGCTCAAATTTAATCCCATAAGTACAGCTAGTACATAGAACCAATCTATCTTAATAACCAAGTGAAACAGCCAGTAAGGTGAAATTTAACGCAATTGGTTTAACCCTTTTTGCTCATATATCTTAAGCCTCGTTTTAAAAACATGATAGGAAACAGGGATATAAAACATTGTGAGAGGAAAAAAAAATTGTGAAAGGAAAAGCAATCACATTATAGCACATGGTTCAGCTGTTGCAATATATAAGTACGTATTAAAATGTAAATATTGAACAAAGACTTAACCAAAGTTATGACATAACCAAAGTAGCAGGCAGGGAGAATGAACAGGGTAGGATAGAAACAGAGGTTAATTCTCATCTTCCTTAGCAGGAAATCAGTATATAACGTCAAATTTAAAAATAAGATGTAACAGCATAAGAATTTTTTATAAAGATGATATACTATCAGTGAGTGGAAGAATAAAGTCAAGTAGTCTTTTAGAAAAAAATTTTTCTTTCAATAGGAATAATAAAGAATGGCTTCACAGAAGAAAAAACATGAAATAAAAGGAAATTCTAAACATAATATTTTTAATCAATTATAAAATACTTCCCTTTCTCAAAGAAATACTAGCTTCAAAACTTTTACATTAATAACACAGGCAAAATTAACCAAAAGGAAAATTTTAGAAAATTTAGATTAAAATTAATTTTGGAATAAGCTGCTGGAAAGTCTAGGGAGAATTTAAATGAGATAAACATTTAAAATATTAAAGAAGGTTTTTGAAAATACTATAGAACTACACTTAAACTGTTTCATTCAATTCCTGTTTTAAGTTGAAATGTATGTGTTGTAACAAAATCAATCAATTTATAACACATTCACACATACATATCTACACATACGCATACATATGTGTTTTTCTTCCCTACTATCCAACATACTCTTAGTATAAATTTCCTCTATGGTTCACAGACTCCTCAAAAATGTCATTAGAAAACCACCAATACCTAGTTTCTCTAAATCTTTCACTAATTCTAGAGATTACCTTCTTATTGGCCCAAATCTTGAGAATATTATCTCCAGATCTTCATCTGTGGTCACTGGATTCAATTTACAAACAAACAGCACATTTTCTGGAGGTTTAATATCTGCATCAGGTAGGTCTCCCACCTAAATGATAAATAAACAAGAATATAAATCAACTCCTTTATTTAATTTCCATCATAAATACCATGAAGTTAGCCCACATTGCTGATTCCCTAAAATATCTAAATTTACATTATTAACTGTGGGCTCTGGGAAAGAGATCTAAACAGATTTCAAAATTCAAAACTCCATTCTTCCTGGCAGTAACAGTAACAAGCATAGCATTCACACAAAGTGAACATTTACCAAGTCTACTGGCTTTAGAGTCCCAGTTTTATCTCTATTTTTTCTTTTTTCAAGTACTTGATCTATTTTTTAAAGAATTTACAAAAAGTATATCTAAATTAAGTAGCATGAAAATAAAAAGACCCCATGGTGCCAACCAGCCTAAGAACTACCAGTAAAATGTTCCCTGATTCCATTATCCGTCTTCTTCTCTCACCACAATGAGCCTTCGGTTTTCCTTCTTGGCCATTCCCTTACAGATTTAGTTTTACCACATGGGTATATATCCCTAACATAGTGTTTAATTTTGCTTATTTTTAAATTTTTGAAATACTATTACATTGAATCTAGCCTTTTACGTAAGTAAGGCTAAATTCTTTTCCATATTATTGTGCAGTATGGAACACCAATTCCTGGATACAGTTTTGAGCTTTTTGACCTCATATATCATCTTCTACTTCAGGCAAACCAAAGTCAACTTCATAGTCAACTACCACAATGAACCAAGCAAACCACCTTCTACTGAAGAACTCGAGAGGGTGACAGTGAGATAAAACCATGATTTAAAGATGTTGTTATTTTCATTGTGAGAAAAGTATATTTACCGTGAGCCTTTAGATGGGGAAATAATATTCCTTCATACATATATTAAAAAATTCTCAGAGATGATTTCAGGCAAGATTATGATGTGAAGTGTCTCCTCTTGGATAAACACATTTTTAAAAAGGTGGGGTGGGGGGGGGGGAAGGACGTCCCTTGTGGTCCAGTAGCTAAGACTCTGTGCTCCCAACACAGTGGGTAAACACTTGACCCTGGTCAAAGAAAACACTTGCCATGTTCAGCTCAGTTCAGTCACTCAGTCGTGCCTGACTCTTAATGACCCCATGGACTACAGCATGAGAGGCTTCCCTATCCTTCACCAACTCCTGGAGCTTGCTCAAACTCAAGTCCATTGAGCTGGTGATGCCAGCCAACCAACTCATCCTCTGTCATCCCCTTCTCATCTTGCCTTCAATCTTCCCCAGCATCAGGGTCTTTTCCAATGAGTCAGTTCTTCAATTTGGGTGGCCAAACTATTGCAGCTTCAGCATTAGTCCTTCCAATTCAGGACTGATTTCCTTTAGGATTGACTGGTTTGATCTCCTTGCAACCCAAGGGACTCTCAAGAGTCTTCTCCAACACCACAGTTCAAAAGCATCAATTCTTTAGCACTCAGCTTTCTTTATGGTCCAGCTCTCACATCCATACATGACTACTGGAAAAACCATAGATGGACCTCTGTTGGCAAAGTAATGTCTGCTTTTTTAATACGCTATCTAGGTTTGTCATAGATTTTCTTCCAAGGAGCAAGCATCTTTTAATTTCATGGCTACAGTCACCAACTACAGTGATTTTGGAGCCCAAGAAAATAAAGTCTCTCACTGTTTTCATTGTTTCTCCATCTATTTGCCATGAAGTGATGGGACTAGATGCCATAATCTTAGTTTTTTGATTGAGTTTTAAGCCAGCTTTTTCACTCTCCTCTTTCACTCCCATAAGGGTGTCATCTGCATATCTGAGGTTACTGATATTTCTCCCAGCAATCTTGATTGCAGCTTGTGTTTCATCCAGTCTGGCATTTCACATGACATACTCTAAATGTAAGTTAAATAAGCAAGGTGACAATAGACATCCTTGACGAACTCCTTTCCCCATTTGGAACCAGTCCATTGTTCCATGTCCAGTACTAACTGTTGCTTCTTGACCTACATACAGATTTCTCAGGAGGCAGGTCAGGTGGTCTCGTATTTCTATCTCTTGAAGAATTTTCCACAGTTTATTGTGATCCACATAGTCAAAGGCTTTAGCATAATCAATGAAGCAGATGTTTTTCTGGAACTCTCTTGCTTCTCGATGATCCAACAGATGTTGGCAATTTGATCTCTGGTTACTCTGCCTTTTCTAATTCAGCGTGAACATCTAGAAGTTCTCAGTTCACATGCTGTTGAAGCCTAGCTTGGAGAATTTTGAGCATTACTCTGCTAGCGTGTGAGATGAGTGCAATTGTGTGGTAGTTTGAACATTCTTGGCATTGCTTTTCTTTGGGACTGGAATGAAAACAGACCTTTTCCAGTCCAGGGGCCACTGCTGAGTTTTCCAAATTTGCTGGCATATTGAGTGTAACACTTTCACAACATCATCTTTCAGGATTTTAAATAGCTCAATTGGAATTCCATCATCTCCACTAGCTTTGTTCATAGTGATGCTTCCTAAGGCCCACTTGACTTTGCATTCCAGGATGTCTGGCTCTAGGCGAGTGATCACACCATCGTGATTATCTGGGTCATAAAGATCTTTTCTGTATAGTTCTTCTGTATATTCTTGCTACCTCTTAATATCTTCTGCTTCTGTCAAGTCCATACTATTTCTGTCTTATATCGAGCCCATCTTTGCATGAAATGTTTTCTTGGTATCTCTATTTTCTTGAAGAGATCTCTAGTCTTTCCCATTCTATTGTTTTCTTCTATCTCCTTGCATGGATCACTGAGGAAAGCTTTCTTATTTCTCCTTGGTATTCTTTGGAACTCTGCCTTCAAATAGATATATCTTTCCTTTTCACTTTGCCTTTCACTTCTCTTTTCTCAGTTATTTGTAAGGCCTCCCCAGACAATTTAAGTCTGAATTTGGCAATAAGGAGTTTATGATCTGAGCCACAGTCAGTTCCCAGTCTTGTTTTTGCTGACTGTATAGAGTTTCTCCATCTTTGGCTGCAAAGAAACAATCAAACTGATTTCAGTATTGACCATCTAGTGATGTCCATGTACAGAGTTGTCTCCTGTGTTGTTGGAAGAGGGTGTTTGCTATGACCAGTGCGTTCTCTTGGCAAAACTCTGTTGGCCTTTGATCTGCTTCATGTTTTACTCCAAGGTCAAACTTGCCTGTTTTCCAGGTATCTCTTGACTTTCTACTTTTGCATTCCAGTCCCCTATGATGACAAGGACATCTTTTTTTGATGTTAGTTGTAGAAAGTCTTGTAGGTCTTCATAGAACCGTTCAACTTCAATTTCTTCAGCATTAGTGGTTGGGGCATAGACTTGGATTACTGTGAAAATGGTTTGCCTTGGAAACAAATAAGAGATCATTCTGTCATTTTTGAGACTGCACCCAAGTACTGCATTTTGCACTTTTTTGTTGAATATGACAGCTACTCTATTTCTTCTAAGGGATTCTTGCTCACAGTAGTAGATATAATAGTCACCTGAATTGAATTCACCCATTCCTGTCCATTTTAGTTCACTAATTTCTAAAATATCAATGTTCATTCTTGCCATCCTGTTTGACCACTTTCAATTTACCTTGATTCATAGACCTAACATTCCAAATTCCTAAGCAATATTGTTCTTTACAGCATTTGACTTGACTTCCTATCACCAGTCACATCCACAGCTTGGCACTGTTTTTGCTTTGGCTCAGCCTCTTCATTCTGGAGCTATTTTTATGCTCTTCTCCAGAAGCATACTGGGTACCTACTGACCTGAGGAGTTCATCTTTCAGTGTTATATCTTTTTTCCTTTTCATACTGTTCATGGGGTTCTCAAGGTAAGAATACTTAAGTGGTTTGCCATTCCCTTCTCCACTGGATCATGTTTTGTCAGAACTCTCCACCATGACCCGTCCATTTTGGCTGGCCCTACATGGCATGGCTCATAGTTTCACTTGCTGTGTGGTGTGGCCAAAAAAAAAGAAAAAAAGGATGAACCTGGGTAAAAGCTACATAGAAGTTCTCTGTATTTTTTTTTTCTGTAAATTTGAAATTCTCTGAAAATAAAAAGTTTACAGAATATGTTAAACCCTTTTATTCTGGCATAAACTTTCCATTTTTTGTTGTTGAAAACTAATGATAATCTAATGTTCTTTCCCTTGTAAGTCACTTACTCTTGCTGCCAGGTGTTCAAAAGATTTTTCTTTTAAGTCCATAATTTTCTTAGAGTTTGTCTTGGTGTTGACTGTTCTGGGTCAGAATTCTTAGGTAACACAGATCATTAACAGTTCATTAAACTGTATTTTTAACTTTTTTTTTTTAACTTTTTAAATTTAGTAATGTTTTCTTGAATTATAGTCTTTAATATTTGTTCCTTCAGACTAGTGATGCTAACACAGATTTTAAAACAGATAATGAAACTGAAAAGCTCTACTACATAAAATGATGTTAGTGATAAAAACTTAATTATTAGCTATCCATTCCATTCTGAAGGAGATCAGCCCTGGGATTTCTTTGGAAGGAAGGATGCTAAAGCTGAAACTGCAGTACTTTGGCCACCTCATGCGAAGAGTTGACTCACTGGGAAAGACTTTGATGCTGGGAGGGATTGGGGGAAGGAGGAGAAGGGGACGACAGAGAATGAGACGGTTGGATGGCATCACTGACTCGATGGACTGAGTCTGAGTGAACTCTGGGAGTTGGTGATGGACAGGGAGGCCTGGCGTGCTGCGATTCATGGGGTCGCAAAGAGTTGGACACGACTGAGTGACTGAACTGAACTTAACTGATCCATTCCAAAATTGATGATCTACTACATGAAAGGTATACCTATTCCACAAAAATAAGAAATGGGAATAAAAGCCTAGTAGGTGAAATAATCATGTACTGAATAACTGTTTCCCAAATGATTTCATATTGCTAGTAAAAGAGAAAAGGAGTACATTTTAGAGTGTTCAATTTCTGCCCAGGTTTATTTTATCCTATAATTACTATTCTATTATTTAATCTCAATACTAGAGATATACAAAGCATTATTCTCTATTATACTTAAAATTCAGTCCAAGAAACTCTTTAAAACTGAGATAAGTATAAGCAACTGAAATCCAATTAATATTTATAAACTAGATACCCATTTCCCATTTGTTTAAAATGCATTTGACACTACACTGACAGTAGAACCAAACTGTTTACTTTCATATGTGTTATGATGTCACATAAAATTTCACCCAGAAAAGAACTCTGAGCTAAATTTTTAATATTTTAATACTATCAAAAAGTCAGGAATAAACTCACAATGAGTATGTATTGAACACACTGCTGAACAACTATTTGAACAAAGAAATCACTTTACCATTTCTAGTAGAATAGCTTGAGTTTTGGCCTCTTTTTCAGCCTTTATTTCTTCTACTTCTTCAGCTGATCTCCCTTTGAAATCATCAATTTCTTCATCTGCTCCAATTCGACCACTCTGTAAGGCAGAAGTTACTCATATATATATATACAAATAGAAAAATCTAAGAAATATAAGACATTATGTTTTATTCTTAGTTCCATCAACTTTGTTAAAACATTTGTTTCACAAATGTGAAACAAACTTATAAACCTCTGAAAACTGATTTAAGCTAATTCGTTAATATGGGCTAAACTAGGCTTCTAATTTATTTTTAAATTAAAATAGACATTTATATAAGAACTATCTGGTATCCAAGTAAGTGCTGAACACAGAAAATAAATGATCTTAGAAATTAAGGATTAAATCCTAACTATAGAGATAAATTCAGCTTTGAGAAAGTCTCATTAAGCAGAAATTTACACCTTAAAAGATCTGAGGGGAAGTCTCCACTATGCCACAGAAATTTCTGCATTCCAGCCTGGCTCAAAAGTGTCCCCAGTTGAAAAGTTCCCTCACAAGCTGACAATGTAATTTAGTCTTAAAGCTATACTCCTATCTAGAGTTAAGAGGTAAGAGAAACATTTTCTCAAGGTATTTGTATCCAGAGCCAAGACTGTTCTGGTGGAACAGAAACTAAAGAAAGAACATTAGGGAAAAGATAGGTAGAAAAATGAGTGTCTACATGGAAGAGAAAAAGAACTGCAAACTTTGCTTAGTATTACTGATCAAGCAAGATAATCATTCTGGAGAAATAAGTTTTAGAAAGGTAAAAACCAAAATCTATGTAAAACATTAATACACATGTACATTCAATCATAAGAAGACTTGACTCACATCTAGTTGTTCCCTTGTAGGTTCTGGTGATCGATCGGGAATTAATAAATCAGGAGGATCATCAAATGGATCATCTAAAATCACTGTATGATTTATCCTTACAAAATAAATCCAAGTCAAATGTTACATTCATATTATTTCAGAATCCATGCTTCACTTTTTATAAAAATTATAACAAATATCTTAAGTATCCCTAATGCCCAAAAAAACCCCAAAAATCCATAAGCTCTTAAATTTTATTGCACAAGGGTATTGCTAGGATATACTTTGACAGTTAGTGTTACTGCTTTTGATTGCTTGATATTATATATTAATTCTCTGCATTATGCTAACATGTAATATGAATAGCTATATCTTAGTAATCTTGTCATCTCTCTCAATAATCTGAATTTTTTTAAAAACCTAAAGAATTCATACTTCCTCCTAACATAAGCAATTATAATTAGTACAGTAATGGTCTTCTCTATTATAAAGATTCTTATTGTCTCCAATTAATTCACATTTTAGAATTATCCAAAAACCAGTCCTATGTATGCCATCCCCATTACCTGGCAAACATCACATATTAAAACACTGTAGTACATTCTAATAATAAATAGTAACCATACCTGATATCTTGATATGGTACAAAGTCCTTATCAACAAAAGTCTCATTAATTTTCTTAATTATGTCCATGCCTTCTGTCACCTCACCAAACACTGTATGAACGCCATCAAGGTAATCCAGATTCTCTCCTGTTGTAATAAGAAACTATATAAAAAGACATTTAATAAATGCAAATATATACGTGTGTATATATATATATAAAATTCAAACTGCTGTTAGTTACAAGAGACTCTACATTAACTGCATTCAGTACTTGTTACTGGTGTTTCTCACCCACCTGTTACTAGTACTAAGTGAAAGGCACCAAGTTTAAACATGAAATATCAATAAATACACAGATGCTTAATTGTTTAAAATACTTGAACAAACTAAATCTCAATTTTTTTCACATGTAAACTCTGAGGAAAAAAGCATCTACTCCAATGGGAATGTTGTGACAGTGAATGGTATGTGCTCAACATGACCTGTTTTGAAAGAAGTAATAAATACTGCAAGGACAGGCCTTTCTGTCTCTGAACAGTGATGATCTATGAACTGTGAGATTATAGGTAATGTTATTTTCTTCTTTGTACTTTCCAGTATTTTCTAAATTCCTCCCAAAGGATATGCCTTACATTCAAAAGAACAAAATAATAAGGATTTTTTTAACATAGGAGAATTTTTTAATTTTTAGAATTGAGAATTTTTTAATTCTAACAAATATCTTTGGTTGAAATTCTCTCCTTACTAGATAGTTCAAAAAGATAATCTCATGGGTGCCCTCCAGCAAAACTCATCTCCTCTCGCATTTCCTAACCTGAGATCCATGCTGATCACTGCCATTGTTCACCATGGACACAGTGCCTTTCTTCTTGTGCTTAATTCTTGGCACTTTTTCAGCCTCGAAAAAGCTTGCTTGATCACCATACAGTTGACTAAAAATACATATAATAAGGTTATAAAATATAAGTACACTCAACATGAAATACAGACATACCAGGATTATATATATAGGGCACTAGAGTTAGCACATAAGGTTACCATTTCTTTATAGAAATGGCACCATTATTAAAAATATTTCTTTTTTTGCTATAGACATTTATGGAACTTGGGAAAAATCTATATTTGAACCATATTTTTAAATGCAGATTAAAATAAACTACTTAACATTTTTAAGAAGAATTTCTATTTTTTATCCATTTGAAAATAAAGAAACTTACCCAAAAACTGATTCTCCTCCACGTCCAGTCCCTGTAGGATCACCAGTCTGTATGATAAAATCCCTCTTTAATATATAGGAGACTTTGTTAATTCAGAGTTTGTTAGATGGTTCCAATAACAAAGAACATGACTAATATCTACCAACTCACCTGGACATTGTGAATAAGGCAATAATTATAGTATTTTATTTTGCACAACTTCAGGAAATTCAAGCAAGCTGAAAAAAAGTAAATACTAAATTTACCACAGCAATTCACAAATACATTTTCAATCATGTAAAGGCACAGTTAGTATAATTTAATTTCTAAGCTACCACATAAAAATCTGCCCCCCCTCAAAAAATAATAAAAATAAAAATAAAAATCTGCCCAAACAGTCAAATGTCCAAAGCCATTTTAAAAGTATAAGTAAGCTTCCCTCATAGCTTAGTCAGTAAAGAATCTGCCTGCAATGCAGGAGACTGGGGTTTGACTCCTGGGTCAGGAAGATTCCCTTGGAAAGGAAATGGCAACCCATTCCCATATTCTTGCCTGGAGTATCCCATGGACAGAGGAGGCTGGCAGACTACAGTCCATGAGGTCGCAAGAGTCAGACACGACTTAGCAACTAAACCACCACCAAGCCTAGAAAAATGCAATATATTTTAAGTTATCTTTTATTCTCTTTTTCTTTGGATTTTTTGGGCATCTGAGCTATACAGGAAACTAAAACTTATCTGGGATAAGCAATCATCTATTTTTTTTTCTATTTTGTAATTTATTAAAAAAAAATTGCTTTACAATATTATGTTGGTTTCTGCCATTTATCAGCATGAATCAGCCATAGGTGTACATATATATCCCCTCCCTCTTGAAACTCCCTCTCACCTCCCATCCCAACCCACCCCTCTAGGTTGTCACAGAGCACCAGTTTGAGCTCCCTGAGTCAGCAATCATCTATTGATGAACTGATTTTGTTAAAAGAAAAAAGAAAAACTAAAGAGGACATTGTAATGGGAAAGGATCTAGCAGAGTATCTGAAAATGGGTGCAGCTTATTTACATTAGAGAAAACAAAGTATCCAGGATCAGTTGTTTTTACAATGATTAAACAGCCCTTCAGGAAAATCCATACACTCACCATGTACCTCTGGAGAAGGGAATTATTACCCTACACCAGGGGATCTTCGCAACCCTGGATTGAATCCAGGTCTCCTGTACTGCAGGCATATTCTTTACCATCGGAGCCACCAGGGAAGCCCCAAGAATACTGGAGGGGATAACGATTCCCTTCACAAATATCCATGCACTAAACATGTACCACCTTTTTAAAATAAATTCACTCATTTATCCAATAAACACTGAGTATCCTCTAGGCACTTGGCACTGCTAGGTCAAATGCCAATAAATCTCTGCTGTTCATAGTCTAGGTGTAGAGAAACATTCTAGCAAGTTCTCAAGGCACTAAGCTAGAAAACAGACAGAAAGATACATGAGGGATCCCTACCCCTCAAGGAGCTTACACTAAATGAGGGTCCTTACACCTGAACTCAGTTTTAATACTGAGCATACCTGATTATACCATTGGTGCACTTAAATAGTATGGTTTTGTTAATAAATATGCCACAAGAGTTGAAAAGAGAGATTGTTTCCGGCTGAGGAAAAGAGAAGACCTCCTGGAGGCTGAAAATGAACATTAAAAGAACTGGACTGGCAGAGAGTAGAGAGGGGCCATTTCAAGGTGGGAAGACATTGTGAAACAGCCTACTCTCCTCCAGAGGACCTTCCAGACCCAGAAATTGAACCTGTGTCTCTTGAGTCCCATGCATTGCAGGCAGATTCTTTACCACTATGCCACCTGGGAAGCCCCATTTAAGAGCTGAATCAACCAATACAATAGATGGTCTTTGTTTGGATCCCATTTCAAATGATGAAATATTCTTTTAAATGTTTATGAGACAACAGATAAACATGAATGTTACTACGGAATTATTGGGGCTCCCCTGGTGGCTCAGTGGTAAAGAATCTGCCTGCAAATGTAGGAGACACAGGTTCAGTCTCTGGATTGGGAGGATCCCCTGGAGAAGGAATGGCAACCCACTCCATGCCTGGTAAATCCCATGGACAGAGGAGCTTGGCAGGCTTACAGCGCCTTGGGTCGCAAAAGAGTCAGACAGGACTGAGCAACTAAACAACAAAGAGGAATTATTGCTTATTTCTCTAGATGTGACCATGGCTTGTGGTTATGTTATCTCTTTAAAAAAATATCTTTTGTTGTTCAGTCGTCGTGTTCGACTTTGTGACCCCGTGGACTGCAGCAGGCCAGGCTTCCCTGTCCTTCACCATCTCCCAGAACTTGCTCAAACTCATGTCTACTGAGTCAGTGATGCCATCCAACCATCTCATCCTCTGTCGTTCCCTTCTCCTCCTGCCTTCAATGTTTCCCAGCATCAGGGTCGGCTCTTCGCATCAGGTGGCCAAAGTATTGGAACTTCAGCTTCAGCATCAGTCCTTCCAATGAGTATACAGAGTTGATTTCCTTTAGGGATAGACTGGTTGGATCTCCTTGTAGTCCAAGGGACTCTCAAGAGTCTTCTCCAACACTACAGTTCAAAAGCATCAATTCTTCATGGTTCAGCCTTCTTTATGGTCCAACTCTCACAGCAATACATGACTACTGGAAAAACCATAGTTTTGACTATACAGACCTTTGTCAGCAAAGTAATGTCTCTGCTTTTCAATATGCTGCCTAGATTTGTCATAGCTTTTCTTCCAAGGAGCAAGCATCTTTTAATTAATTACAGATTAAATAAATGTCATGTGTTAGTCACTCAGTCATGTCTGACTCTTTGCCACCCTGTGGACTGTAGCCTGCCAGGTCCTCTGTCCATGGAATTTCTCCAGGCAAGAATACTAGAGTGGGTTGCCATTTCCTTTTTCAAGGGCTCTTCCTAACCCAGGGATCAAACCCAGGTCTCCAGCATTGAAGGTGGATTCTTTACCATCTGAGCCACCAGCGAAGCCCTTTAATATCATGTAAAGGAATTCCCTGTCAGTGGTTAGGACTCAGCACTTTCACTGCCACAGCCTGGGGTTCAATCCTCGGTCAGAGAACTAAGATCCCACGGGCTGCACAGCACAGCCAAAAACAAACAAAAAATTCAGCAGACGTGGCAATATAAATGAAACATATATTAACAGCTGTTAAATGAAGCTGATCATCAACACCGGAGAGTTCATTTACATGATTCTACTTTTGTATATGGTTAAAGTTTTCTATAATAAAGTTTTTATAAAAAGGAAAAGGGAGAAAGGGAGTGAGGAAAAAGAAAAATAAGTCTGGATATATTTATTATAGATTGATAAGTAGTTACACATATTAGTAGATATCCAATCACAACTACTTACACATTACAAATATATACACAGAATGTGGATTTATGTTTTAAGTGTTCCAAGCTATCATTGCAGAAACACTACAAAATCACACAAAAAAACATTCTGTGTTAATTAGGTGGGATAATCCTACCTCCCTTTCAGCTTCTCATAATTCTAGGGAAAAAGGCCCATTCCTTGCCAAATGCTGCTCCACATGGAACGTGTCAAACTCAAACAAAACTGAAAGATGAAAAATACAATTCCCTATAAGACTCTGTGAACCCCTTTAAGGATCCTGTCATCCTTAAAGCTTACCCCACTGAAAGTGAAAGTGAAAGTCACTCAGTCCTGTCTGACTCTAGGACCCCCATGGACTATACATGTCCATGGAATTCTCCAGCCCAGAATACTGGAGTGGGTTGCCTTTCCTTTCTCCAGGGGATCTTCCCAACCCAGGGATTCAACCCAGGTCTCCCGCATTGCGGGCAGATTCTTTACCAGCTGAGCCACAAGAGAAGCCCAAGAATACTGGAGTGGGTAGCCTATCCCTTCTCCAGTGAATCTTCCCGACCCAGGAATTGAACCAGGGTCTCCTGCACTGCAGGTGGATTCTTTACCAACTGAACTACCAGGGAAGCCCAAAGCTTACACCAGTAACAAAGGCAATCCATTATTTTCTTTAAGGCAGTTTCAGTTGAGTTTCTATCACTTGAACAAAGAGTCTGAATACAACACATATTATCCATTACTTCGGTGTGCACCTTCAAAGTGTCAGGAACTGCACTAGGTGCTCAAGATAGAGAGATAATCAAGGAATAGTCCCTGCTCTCTTAAAGTTTACATCTTGAGAGGAGACCAAGACTTGAAAATAATTCCAGGCCAACAGGAAAATGTATAATACGTACTATGTGACTTAAAGACCTGAGGCAGAGCAAAAGAAACCAATCTAACTCTGCTCAAGGACACAGGGAGCTTCACAGAAGAGACCATGCTTGACCTGAGAACTGATTAATAAACAGGAAGTCTGCCAAAAGGACAACAAAGGGGAGAAACGTGGGGCACAGGCATCAGTATAAGAAAGGAATAGATGTATGCTGAGAGTTGCTGGGGAGGGGGTGATAACTCAGTGTGGGATAAAGCGCAGCACCTCAGCAGGCACTCATGGTACCATGTCGTATAGCTTGTTTCATCTTCTTTGACAAACTGCATTCCTTGGGTGCAGGACCCTGATTGTAACTACACTCTCCTGTTTAGTTACAGTTTCTCCAGTTTCTCCCCACTCTAAAACATTCTCCATATTGCTGCTTATTATCGTCCTAAAACAAGTTTGTTAACGCCTCTCTCAATCCTGCTTTCAAACCCTTCAGAGATTGTGGTTTTCAGTAGGGCACACAAGGCTATTCAGGACCAAACCTAAACTAAAAAACGCATATGACAAGACTCACGGTCTACCATTTCACTGTCAAGCCACACCGATCTACTTGACCGTTTCCAGAAAATTCCAACCAAACAAGAACACTCTCACTCCCACTCATTTTTAAAAGAGCGAGTTCAAGTGCTCTGCATTCTTCCTTAGCTCGGCTTCTCCCCACCCCCAGCTAGGAAGAATTACTCCCTCCTCTGGTTTCCATGGCAACTTACACATTCTTCCACTACATCGCTTAAGAAATTAAATGGGTTGCGGCGCCTATTTCCCCCAGTGGAAAGTTAAACCTTCGAGGGCAAGACGCCCATTCCACGGCTTGGCACAAAGTCTCGCGTAGTGGGCGATCAACGAGTGTTTGCTAAGACTGGGTGAACACCTCCGGACAGCCCTCCCTCTACCCAGAAGGGATGCCCACACTCACTGCTCCAAGCCCTTCGTCCCTGCTTTCATCAAGATTTACTGATTACACACCAAGGAATACTCGGTATGTTCTTGCAGTAAAGCCACAAGAGCTATGGGCACTGAATACGCAGCCTGCGCTACACACACACAGGGATTTAACAACCACAAGCACCTGCCACCCGACTGGCCAGCACCAGAGGCGGAGAACGGTTGCTCCTCAGAAACAAACTTTTCAACCAGGGCCCGCTGATAAACTGCGCGGTCGCGGCACCATCAGCCCAGAAGCTCCAGCCAGTCCACGCCGGGGACTGGGCAGAAAAGGCAGAGCGCCGGGGGGGAAAAGAGCGCGGCCCGCCGAGAGGTGAGCAGGGCCGGGGCCTCACCGCGCGGCCGCTCTTCTGTGTACAGGTCGATGACGACGTCGCCTAAAGTGGTCTCCAGCAGAACCGCCATGGCGCCCGCTCCTCCTCGCAACAAGCCCCGGGGGTGACAGGCGCAGCCCTACGTCATCTACGCCACGCGTCACCCTCAACGCGACGCCTTTTTACGTCATCCCTCCGGCGACACCACCTCCTCTGGGAGGTGCTTTGGGCGGGTCTGGTCCGTGGCAAGCCAAACCTTCTGTGGGTTCCCGGCCCTTTTGAAAAAATCTTCCAAAGGCCCTGGGGAGTGGCGCGGAAGGCTGTCACTCAATGTGGCTTCTGTGAAGGGTTTATGCTCCATTTTGTGTCCATCTCAAAAATGACGCGGACCTTTCTTTAATGCTCCGTAGGCCCTCTGTTTCGTCGCTTGAAGGCGAGTGTGGGGCGCCACCTTCCTCGGCCCTGTAGGGACAACTATGCCAAGTTTCCTAGTCGGTCACTTCTTATCGCCCCGAATCAGAAATTTTAGCCCACAAGGTAGGATTTGCTACTCAGAAAGATGGTTAACAAAAAAAAAAAAGAAAGATGGTTAACAGGGAGTTCTTTCCCGGCTAATTGTGTCAAGTAAAGCGAAGTAAAAGTCACTCAGGCGTGTTCGACTTTTTGCGACCCCATGGACTACACAGTTCATGGAATTCTCCAGGCCAGAATACCGGAGTGGGTAGCCTTTCCCTTCTCCAGGGCATCTTCCCAACCCAAGGATCGAACCTAGCGGGCGGATGCCTTACCAGCTGAGCCACAAGGGACGGCCAGTTGTGTTAAGGGCTGTACCTTTTACAGCAGCTGATGGTGGGTGCGTCCTTAGTGCAAGTAGCTAAATATCGTAGGTTTCAGCTCGTATCTCTACTGGTTTTATCAATACTTAAGAGGACAATTTAAGCTTAAAAAGTTTTCTCTGCTTTTCGGCCTCCTCCCTTCCCTCTAATGTGCGTTGTGCATTACCCAGACCTCCTCCCCAGTGGCAGAAATACCTGCTCAAATCCTAAAGATCAGTTTTTCTCTTTCTGGTGACAGCCATGTAACTCCTTAGAAGATAACATTGCTTTCTCAGTCCTGTAAGAGGTCCCCTTAAGGTGTGCAGACATCTTTGGTGAACTTTTATGAACAATGCAAGTGTATCATTTCCATCAGAGTTAATTTTTGGTACAGAACAGACTGGTAAGATGACCTGGGGAGATACTGGGTTGCATCCAAAGGAAGCTCTTAGCTTCCTCAGACCAGATTTCCCTCGGGGCTCAGACGGTAAAGCTTCTGTCTACAATGCTGGAGACCCTAGTTCGATCCCTGGGTCAGGAAGATCCCCTGGGGAAGGAAATGGCAGCCCACTCCAGTACTATTGCCTGGAAAATCCCATGGACAGAGGAGCCTGGTAGGCTACAGTCCATGGGGTCACAAAGAGTTGGACATGACTGAGCAACTCCACTTTCCACTTTAAGACTATATTAATGTGACTAGCTGTATTACTTGTATTCTGCTTATTTTATGAGATTATTGCACCATCAATAAAAATGATGATGACTAGTCAACTTGAAGTGATATAGTGCTATAAGATCAATGATTATAATGGAGTAACTCTAGCTATGAGAAGCAGCAACAAGAGGGAACCATTTCCTGAACCATAACAGACTAGTAAGACTAGGCAGTCTAGAGATTTGGGCTACTAGACCAAAAGTCACACTAGACTTTTGCTGTTCTTTAAACACTACTTGTGGAGGAAGGGTTCTGCCCCAGGGCCATCCTATGTTGTCGGAACTCTTCTTTTCCAGTTATCACATGATTCTCTTTCATCTCCTTTAGGTCTCTTCCTCATAGTCACCTCTCAGTGAGACCTTCCCTGACCACTACAGTTAAAGTTAACCCCACATGCATACACTTCTATTTTTCTTCGTAGTACTTTTTACAATCTAACATGCTATTTAGGAAATTTGTATGTTGTTTCCAGAAAGTCAGTTCCAGAGGGAAAGTCAGTTTTGTCTGTTCTGTTTACTGCTGTATCCCTAGTGCCCTACAGCCTGCCGCATAATAAGTGAATACTTATTTGTTGAATGAATGAATATTGGCAATTAATTAAAGAAATGCAAATTAAAATGACAATGAAATTGTTAATGGGAAAGTAAAATAATACAGTCACTTTGGAAGACAGATTGGCAGTTTCTTACTTGTACAAAGCTAAATATAATCTTACCTTGATATCAAGAAATCACACAGTTAGGTATTTACCTAAAGGAGCTGCTACAAGGGACTTCCCTGGTGGTCCGGTGGCTAAGACAGCATTCCCAATGCAGGGGGCCTGGGTTTGATCCCTGATCAGGAAACTAAGGATCCCTGTGCAACTAAGACCTGGCACATCCAATAAATAAATAAATCTTTTAAAACAAAAACCTGTGCACAAATGTTTATAGCAGCTTAATTCATATTTGCCAAAATTTAGAAGCAACTGTCACCCTGCTTATTTAACTTATATGCGGAGTACATCATGAGAAACGCTGGACTGGAAGAAGCACAAGCTGGAATCAAGATTGCCGGGAGAAATGCCAATAACCTCAGATATGCAGATGACACCACCCTTATGGCAGAAAGTGAAGAGAAACTAAAAAGCCTCTTGATGAAAGTGAAAGAGGAGAGTGAAAAAGCTGGCTTAAAGCTCAACATTCAGAAAACAAAAATCATGGCATCCAGTCCCATCACTTCATGGGAAATAGATGGGGAAACAGTGGAAACAGTGTCAGACTTCATTTTGGGGGGCTCCAAAATCACTGCAGATGGTGATTGCAGCCATGAAATTAAAAGATGCCTACTCCTTGGAAGAAAAGTTATGACCAACCTAGGCAGCATATTAAAAAGCAGAGACATTACTTTGCCGACTAAGGCCCACCTAGTCAAGGCTATGGTTTTTCCAGTAGTCATGTATGGATGTGAGAGTTGGACTAAGAAGAAAGCTGAGCACCGAAGAATTGATGCTTTTGAACTGTGGTGTTGGAGAAGACTCTTGAGAGTCCCTTGGACTGAAAGGAGATCCAACCAGTCCATTCTGAAGGAGATCAGCCCTGGGATTTTTTGGAAGGAATGATGCTAAAGCTGAAACTCCAGTACTTTGGCCACCTCATGCAAAGAGTTGACTCACTGGAAAAGACTTTGATGCAGGGAGGGATTGGGGGCAGGAGGAGAAGGGGAGGACAGGGGATGAGATGGCTGGATGGCATCACTGACTCGATGGACGTGAGTCTGAGTGAACTCTGGGAGTTGGTGATGGACAGGGAGGCCTGGCGTGCTGTGATTCATGGGGTCGCAAAGAGTCGGACATGACTGAGCGACTGAACTGAACTGAACTGAACTGAGGTGTTTTAAATAGGTGAATGAATATACAAACTGGTTTAACAAACTGGGATAAACATCCATATAATGAAATATTATTTAAAGATCAAGAGAAATGAGCTAGCCAGCCATGAAAAGATATGACAGACCTTAAACACATATAGGTAAGTGAAAGAAGCCAGACTGAAAAGGCTACACATACTGTGTAATTTCAACCATATAACTTTTTGATAAAGGGAAATTATGTAGATAGTAGGAAGATCGGTAGTTGTCAATTTTCTGGCACATTGAGGGAGAAATGAATAGTTGACACACAGGGATTTTTAGGGCTGAGAAACTACTTTGTATGAGTGAAAGTGAAAGTAGCTCAGTCGTGTCTGACTCTTTGTGACCACATAGACTATACAGTCCATAGAATTCTCCAGCCTGAATACTGGAGTGAGTAGCCATTTCCTTCTCCAGCGGTTCTTCCCAATCCAGGAATCGAACCAGGGTCTCCTGCATTGCAGGCAAATTCTTTACTAATTGAACTATCAGGGAAGCCCCTATGGTTATGTTTACTACCACGTATGGGGCTTCTCTTCTCACTGTGTCTGCTCTAAACAACCACCATCCACAATACAAGTACCAGTAGGGGCATGGCTGACATTTGAACCTGTGAGAGCTGACCATGGAGCTCATACAATTACCCACTGCATTACAGCTGGTGGGGCAAGTGAAAATAAAAGTCACTCAGTCATGTCCGACTCTTTGCGGCCCCATGGACTATACAGTCAATGGAATTCTCCAGGCTAGAATACTGAAGTGGGTACCCTTTCCCTTCTCCGGGGATCTTCACAACCCAGGGATCGAACCCAGGTCTCCCACATTGCAGACAGATTCTTTACCAGGTGAGCCACAAGCGAAGCCTCCTAAAATTGCCCTGTGTCACATCTTGTGAAAGTAAATTTGTTAGTCGCTCAGCCATATCCGATTCTTTGTTAACCCATGGACTGTAGTCCACCAGGTTCCTCTGTCCATGGAATTCTCCAGGCAAGGATACTAGAGTGGGTTGCATTCCCTTCTCCAGGGGATCTTCCTGACCCAGGGACTGAACCTGGGTCTCCTGCATTGCAGGCAGATTCTTTACCATCTGAGCCACCAGGGAAGCCCCAGAGAACACTGGGAGTGGATTGCCATGCCCCTATCCAGGTCCTGACCCAGGAATCAAACCCATGTCTCTTATGCCTCATCATAGTATGATGCTATCTGTATGGGTGGGTTCCCAGGTGGCAGTAGCGGTAAAGAACCTGCCTGCCAATGCAAGAGACTTAAGAGGTGCAGGTTTGATTCCTGAATCAGGAAGATCCCCTGAAGGAAGACTTGGCAACCCACTCCAGTATTCTTGCCTGGAGGAGCCTGGTGGGCTGTGGTCCCTAGGGTCCCAAAGACTCGGAACGACTGAATCAACTTAACAGCAGCATATTAGTGGATACATGACATTATGTATCAATATTTGCAGAACTCTGAAAAACTAGGACACAAAAAGTGAACCCTAACATAAACTATGAACTTTAGTTAATAGTAGTGTACCAATATTGGTTCATCACTTGTAATAAATGCACCAGACTAATTCAGCATGTTAATAATAGGGGAAACTGGGAGAGACTGGAGAGATCCCAACCTCTGGGATCTCATGTCTGGTGCTCTGAGGTGCAGCTGATATGATAATAATAGAAATAAAATGCACAGAAAAGGTAATGCGTTTGAATCACCCCAAAACCATCCCACACCCCTTGGGTCCATGGAAAAATTTTCTTCCACAAAACCTGTCCCTAGTGCCAAAAAGGTTGGGGACCCCTGGTATATAGTAACTCCTTGTACTTTCCATTCAACTTAACTTTAAACCTTAAACTGCTCTAAAAAAGTGTGTATACAGAAACAAGATTTACAGTTTTTCATCTTTTACCTTAAGTGATTCAGAAGATAAACAGTCCTAAATATGAAATTTTACATATATAGCACTTAACATAGTCAATGGCTTTATGATTATATTTTCCATAATTACCTCTAAATATGGAGTCCCCTGAGTTAGTAACCTTCCACTCCTCTCCAACCTCACTCACATAAAAATCTTAACCTTAGTGTAGCAGAATCTTTAAAATAAAAGAGGTTTCATTTATTTTTTTCTTTCCAAAAATCTAGTGCTTTGCTACATTATACCAAATGATGTTTTGCCAAAAATATCTGTGATGGTTAATTTTATGTCCACTTGACTGGGCTAAAGGATCCCCAGGTAGTTAGTAAGGCATTGTTTTTGATGTGTCTGTGAAGCTATTTTTGGAAGAGACTGGCATTTTAACCAACATACTGAGTAAAGAAGATTACAATCACCATTTTATTGGGGCATCATCGAATTCCTTAAGGACTAGAATAGAACAGGCAGAAAAGGGGCACATTTGATCTCTCTGCTTGACCTAGGATATTCATCTTCTGCCCATGGACCATCAGCACAGCTGTTTCTTTGTCTTTCAGACTCAGACCAAGACTTAAGACATCATTGGCCTTCTGGTTCTCAGGGCTTCAGATTTGGATTAAATTACTCCAGAGGCTTTCTTGGTTCCCACAGACAGAAGATCACAAGACTTTTTAGCTTCTATAACCACACGAGACAACTCCTATAATATCTATACCTATGCATGCATGCTAAGTCACTTCAGTCATGTCCAGCTCTTGCAACACTATGGACTGTAGCCCACCAGGCTCCTCTGTCCATGAGACTCTCCAGGCAAGAATACTGGAGTGGGGGTTGCCATGCCCTCCTCCAAGGGATCTTCCCAACCCAGGGATTGAACCTGTATCTCTTACATCTCCTGCATTGACAGGCAGGTTCTTTACCATTAGCACTACCTGGGAAGCCCATCTGTACCTAGTCAGTTCAGTTCAGTCGCTCAGTTTTGTCCGACTCTTTGCAACCCCATGAATCACAGCACGCCAGGCCTCCCTGTCCATCACCAACTCCCGGAGTTCACTCAGACTCACATCCGTCGAGTCAGTGATGCCATCCAGCCATCTCATCCTCTGTTGTCCCCTTTTCCTCCTGTCCTCAATCCCTCCCAGCATCAGAGTCTTTTCCAATGAGTCAACTCTTCTCATGAGGTGGCCAAAGTACTGGAGTTTCAGCTTTAGCATCATTCCTTCCAAAGAAATCCCAGGACTGATCTCCTTCAGAATGGACTGGTTGGATCTCCAATACCACAGTTCAAAAGCATCAATTCTTCAGCACTCAGCTTTCTTTATAGTCCAACTCTCACATCCATACATGACTACTGGAAAAACCATAACCTTGACTAGATGGACCTTTATTGACAAAGTAATGTCTCTAGTTTTTAATATGCTGTCTAGTTTGGTCACTACCAGGCTTTTAGGGCTTCCCTGATGGCTCAGTGGTAACAAATCCACCTGCAATGCAAGGGACGTGGGTTTGATCACTGGATCGGGAAGATCCTCTGGAAGAGGAAATGGCAACCCACTCCAGTATTCTTGCCCGGGGAAGTCCCATAGACAGAGAAGCCTGGCGGGCTACAGTCCATGGTGTTACAAAATAGTTGGACATGACTTAGTGACTAAACAACAATATCAGGCTTTTACTAAACTCCAACAGTCAGTATTTCTCTGCCCTAATCATCCTAGGGCAGGCACCAGACAACTAGAGATAGCCTCTGTACTGCAGAGCCCACTGAAATTATTCAAAGCAGCCAATGCTAGACCTACTTGTGTCTCGCCCATCTCCATAGAAACGACAGTAAAGACTTCTGCCCGAGGACTTCCCTACGGGTCCAGTGATTAAGAATCCATCTTGCAATGAAGGGGACTTGGGTTCAATTCTTGGTGGGGGGACTAAGATCCTGCATGCTGCAGAGCCACTAACATAAGACTGTGCCACATTTAGCATCTCTGCACAGCAAAGAAAGATCCCATATGACCCTGTGTGCCACAATTAAGATGGGATGCAACCAAATAATAGATATGATGCTTTTGAACCGTGGTGTTGAATAAGACTCTTGAGAGTCCCTTGGACTGCAAGGAGATCCAACCAGTCCATCCTAAGGAAGATCAGTCCTGGGTGTTCATTGGAAGGACTGATGTTGAAGCTGAAACTCCAATACTTTGGCCAACTGATGTGAAGAGCTGACTCATTTGAAAAGACCCTGATGCTGGGAAAGATTAAGGGCAGGAGGAGAAGGGGATGACAGAGGATGAGATGGCTGGATGGCATCACCAACTTAATGGACATGAGTTTGAGTAAACTCCAGGAGTTGGTGATGGACAGGGAGGCTTGGCGTGCTGCAGTTCATGGGGTCGCAAAGAGTCAGGCATGACTCAGTGACTGAACTGAACTGAACTGAAGAGGTGATTTGTACAGACTCTGGATTGGTTGGTTTACACATGAAAGGCAGGCTCACAGAGGAGAAGTTTACTAACTCTAGAAATTAGCTCAAAGCTTCCCTGGTGGCTCAATGGTAAAGAGTCAGACGGGAACTAAATAATAACAGCAACACAAATTAGCTCAGCCCTGGGAGTCTCTCTAGGGTCAGCCAGGCCCCAGACAACAGAACATATAGAAAATGAGAAAATATAGTTAATATATAGAGATTATGAAGTTGCCCATCATTTTGGCATCAAATGAGGTAGAGGATGAGAAAGTGAGGCTGTGTTCTAGTGAATCAAATAAAGTAAAGCTTGACTGAAAAGAAGAAAACCGACTCCCAAATACTGGAAGCCCAATGAAGGCAGAGCAAAGAAATTCTACAATCTGGCTTCTGCTTCCACATGGAGGCCCCTTCGTTTCCTAAAAAATAGTTTTAAAAGGTCAATAAGACAAATAAAAATGGGGCCTTACAGCAAAACAGTACCCACTTATCTGTGTTACAAAATGTGAAATCATCCCTAAATATACTCAAAAAGATTTCTACCTCCACTGTTGAATTTTTCTTGCAATATTTGTCACAGATGTCCTAGTTTCAAAATCGGATAGTATTTTTAAATGTTTTGGATGTCTTTTTAATCTTTCATTTCCAAACTTTTTGTCAGAGTACCAGTCAAACACTCATTTACATCTCATTTAACATCCTTGGACACAGATGTCTCTGCATGTGTTCAGGTTGCTGGAATCAGTTAGCTTGGGGGAGCAGACAGCAGAGCCAGTCTCTTGATTCTGGGGCCCCTCTGACTATAGTTGTGGTGGAGAAGGAGGCAAAGATCTCCAACACTTTCCTGTTTTTTCATTTCTCTTAACCGAGCTCACGTTCTTAGAAAGTCGGTTGAACAGAACATTTTGTAATCATCTCTATAAACATACAAAAACAAGTTAAAGTATGACTTTGTTTAAAATATTTTATGACCCAATAGAATGTATTCTACTGTATTTCCCCTGGAGAAGGAAATGGCAACTCACTTCAATATTCTGGCTTGGAGAGTTCCATGGACTTTATAGTCCATGGGGTAGCAGAGTCGGACATGACTGAGCTACTTTCACTTCACTTCACTTCAGAATGTATTAATTCAGTACATCAAGGTTAAAAACCACAGCTCCACCACTTACTATCCTGTGCATTCATGCTAAGTCACTTCAGTCTGACTCTTTGCAACCCTATGGACGGTGTAGCCTACCAGGCTCCTCTGTCCATGGGATTATTCAGGCAAGAATACTGGAGTGGGTTGCCATGCCCTACATCAAAGGATCTTCCCGATCCAGGGATCAAACCTAGGTTGCCTGCATTTTCTGCATTGGCAGGCAGATTCTTTACCACTATGCCACCTGGGAAGCCCTTATTATCCTGTAACTCATGGCAAAAGCTTCACCTCTATACACAGAAAAGGATGATACTATAAAAGCAGTTTTAAAACATCTTAGGGGAAAAATAAGGTAAAATATGTGAATGGTTTTGGAGATGTAAAAGGAATATCTTTCTTTCTTTTTTATCATCTCCTGGGGGTCTACAGGAAGTTCCAAAATGTGTAGTTGTGTAACTCTGGAAAATAATGGAATGGAACTGTGTTGCAGCAGAAATGTAATGACTCACTCTCTCCCAGAAATTGGAAACACACATAGATTATGTCCCAGACTTCCCTTTGGTGCCAAGACTGCTTTTGGATTACAGAAAAAGTGGAATTCAAGTTCTGGTTGGGACAAAAATAAAAATAATGGGATCAGTCATTGGAAAAGAAAACTTATTAAAGTTTGGAGTCAAAGAGTACTATCTTGCATGAGAATAAAGATGTATTTTTTTATACCTCACATATACTTTGTTTTCTATGTATTAAATTTTTTATTTACTTGGCTGCTTGGGTCTTAGTTGTGGCATGTGGGATCTTTAGTTGTGACATGCGGGATCTTTAGGTGCAACATGTGAAGTCTTAGTTGAGTTGAGACATGGAAACTCTTATTTGCCATATGTGAACTCTTGTTAGTTGCAACATGTGGGGTCCAGTTCCCTGACCAGAGATTGAACCCTCTCCCCCTATATTGGGAGGGCAGAGTCGTAGCCACTGGGTCACCAGGGAGGTCTCTGTATTAAATTTTTTCAAGACTATCTTCTGCTGTATAAAAGATTATCTTCAAGGAACATAAAGTGTCTAACGTGCACAGAAATACAATGGGTTTCTATAGGAAAATTTAACTCCTTTGGAGACAAACAAGTGAAAGAATAATGTCTGGTTAGGAAATGGGGTGGGCTCTATTGGGAAATACAGACTATGTTGCTCACCTTCCCAACTACTTTTTCTTTCAAATATATTTTGGAAACTCATATGACTAATTCAAATTACACAAATCTACATATATCCTGACCTTCAACGAGGAACAGCAGTGGTAAGGAGATACCCCTCATCCAAGGTAAGGAGCAGCGGCTGTGCTTTGCTAGAGCAGTCGTGAAGAGATACCCCATGTCCAAGGTAAGAGAAACCCAAGTAAGATGGTAGGTGTTGCAAGAGGGCATCAGAGGGCAGACACACTGAAACCATACTCACAGAAAACTAGTCATTCTAATCACACTAGGACCACAGCCTTGTCTAACTCAATGAAACTAAGCCATACCTGCGGGGCAACCCAAGATGGGCGGGTCATGGTGGAGAGGTCTGACAGAGCGTGGTTCACTGGAGAAGGGAATGGCTAGCCACTTCAGTATCCTTGCCTTGAGAACCCCATGAACAGTATGAAAAGGCAAAATGATAGGATACCAAAAGAGGAACGCCCCAGGTCATTAGGCGCCCAATATGCTACTGGAGATCAGTGGAGAAATAACTCCAGAAAGAATGAAGGGATGGAGCCAAAGCAAAAACAATACCCAGTTGTGGATGTGACTGGTGATAGAAGCAAGATCCCATGCTGTAAAGAGCAATATTGCATAGGAACCTGGAATGTCAGGTCCATGAATCAAGGCAAATTGGAAGTGGTCAAACGAGATGGCAAGGGTGAACGTCGACATTCTAGGAATCAGCGAACTAAAATGGACTTGAATGGGTGAATTTAACTCAGATGACCATTATATCTACAACTGCAGGCAGGAATCCCTCAGAAGAAATGGAATAGCCATCATGGTCAACAAAAGAGTCTGAAACGCAGTACTTGGATGCAATCTCAAAAATGACAGAATGATCTCTGTTCGTCTCCAAGGCAAACCATTCAATATCACAGTTATCCAAGTCTATGCCCCAACCAGCAACGCTGAAGAAGCTGAAGTTGAACGGTTTTATGAAGACCTACAAGAATTTTTAGAACGAACACCCAAAAAAGATGTCCTTTTCATTATAGGGGACTGGAATGCAAAAGTAGGAAGTCAAGAAACACCTGGAGTAACAGGAAAATTTGGCCTTGGAATGCGGAATGAAGCAGGGCAAAGACTAATAGAGTTTTGCCAAGAAAATGCACTGGTCATAGCAAACACCCTCTTCCAACAACACAAGAGAAGACTCTACACATGGACATCACCAGATGGTCAACACTGAAATCAGATTGATTATATTCTATGCAGCCAAAGATGGAGAAGCTCTATACAGTCAACAAAAACAAGACCAGGAGCCGACAGTGGCTCAGATCATGAACTCCTTATTGTCAAATTCAGACTTAAATTGAAGAAAGTAGGGAAAACCGCTAGACCATTCAGGTATGACCTAAATCAAATCCCTTATGATTATACAGTGGAAGTGAGAAATAAATTTAAGGGCCTAGATCTGATAGATAGAGTGCCTGATGAACTATGGAATGAGGTTCGTGACACTGTACAGGAGACAGGGATCAAGACCATCCCCATGGAAAAGAAATGCAAAAAAGCAAAGTGGCTGTCTGAGGAGTCCTTACAAGTAGCTGTGAAAAGAAGAGAGGCGAAAAGCAAAGGAGAAAAGGAAAGATATAAGCATCTGAATGCAGAGTTCCAAAGAATAGCAAGAAGAGATAAGAAAGCCTTCTTCAGTGATCAATGCAAAGAAATAGAGGAAAACAACAGAATGGGAAAGACTAGAGATCTCTTCAAGAAAATTAGAGATACCAAGGGAACATTTCATGCAAAGATGGGCTTGATAAAGGACAGAAATGGTATGGACCTAACAGAAGCAGAAGATATTAAGAAGAAGTGGCAAGAATACATGGAAAAACTATACAAAAAAGATCTTCACGACCCAGATAATCATGATGATGTGATCACTAATCTAGAGCCAGACATCTTGGAAGGTGAAGTCAGGTGGGCCTTGGAAAGCATCACTACGAACAATGCTAGTGCAGGTGATGGAATTCCAGTAGAGCTGTTACAAATTCTGAAAGATGATGCTGTGAAAGTGCTGCACTCAATATGCCAGCGAATTTGGAAAACTCGGCAGTGGCCACAGGACTGGAAAAGGTCAGTTTTCATTCCAATCCCAAAGAAAGGCAATGCCAAAGAATGCTCAAACTACCGCACAATTGCACTCATCTCACACGTTAGTAAAGTAATGCTCAACATTCTCCAAGCCAGGCTTCAGCAATATGTGAACCGTGAACTTCCTGATGTTCAAGCTGGTTTTAGAAAAGGCAGAGGAACCAGAGATCAAATTGCCAACATCCACTGGATCATGGAAAAAGCAAGAGAGTTCCACAAAAACATCTCTTTCTGCTTTATTGACTATGCCAAAGCCTTTGACTGTGTGGATCACAATAAACTGTGGAAAATTCTGAAAGAGATGGGAATACCAGACCACCTGACCTGAATCTTGAGAAATGTATATGCAGGTCAGGAAGCAACAGTTAGAACTGGACATGGAACAACAGACCGGTTCCAAATAGGAAAAGGAGTCCGTCAAGGCTGTATATTGTCACCCTGCTTATTTAACTTATATGCAGAGTACATCATGAGAAACGCTGGACTGGAAGAAGCACAAGCTGGAATCAAGATTGCCGGGAGAAATATCAATCACCTCAGATATGCAGATGACAACACCCTTATGGCAGAAAGTGAAGAGAAACTAAAAAGCCTCTTGATGAAAGTGAAAGAGGAGAGTGAAAAAGTTGGCTTAAAGCTCAACATTCAGAAAACGAAGATCATGGCATCTTGTCCCATCACTCCACGGGAAATAGATGGGGAAACAGTGGAAACAGTGTCAGACTTCATTTTGGGGAGCTCCAAAATCACTGCAGATGGTGATTGCAGCCATGAAATGCAAAGACGCTTACTCCTTGGAAGAAAAGTTATGACCAACCTAGGCAGCATATTAAAAAGCAGAGACATTACTTTGCTGACTAAGGCCCATCTAGTCAAGGCTATGGTTTTTCCAGTAGTCATGTATGGATGTGAGAGTTGGACTGTGAAGAAAGCTGAGCACCGAAGAATTGATGCGTTTGAACTATGGTGTTGGAGAAGACTCTTGAGAGTCCCTTGGACTGAAAGGAGATCCAACCAGTCTATTCTGAAGGAGATCAACCCTGGGATTTCTTTGGAGGGAATGATGCTAAAGCTGAAACTCCAGTACTTTGGCCACCTCATGCAAAGAGTTGACTCACTGGAAAAGACTGATGCTGGGAGGGATTGGAGACAGGAGGAGAAGGGGACGACCGAGGATGAGACAGCTGGATGGCATCACGGACTCGATGGATGTGAGTCTGAGTGAACTCTGGGAGATGGTGATGAACAGGGAGGCCTGGCGTGCTGCGATTCATGGGGTTGCAAAGAGTCGGACACGACTGAGTGACTGAACTGAACTGACTGAACATATATCCTATGTTCTGATCATTAGATTTGATTTGTTTTTAATCTCAGTGGTCTGAAACAGAGTGAAAAGGCGAATGGTTGCCATTGGATCCTTCCAGTGGGTGAGATATCACTGCAGAAACCACGTGCTGGTTAATATTGTTGTTGGGCATCTCATAGTAGGCAAGGAATTAGTTGAATGACTAGTTTACCATACAACAATTTTGGCCAAAGATTTTGTAGTTTACTCTAGCTAAAAACACAGGCATGGGGGGAAGGGTTGATAAAAGAGGAAGAGGAGCTAAGAGAGAAACTTATTTCTTTTTTGTGTCAAAAGTTTTATTTTAAAAAGATACTTCTTTACTCTACCTGAATGGCAACATCTGCAAGTTCTTCTTAATCAATATGCAATCCTGTTAACCTGAAAGACCTGAATTTCTTAGCATTTCTTTGTCAACCTTAAAAAACAAGACAGCCAGTTATTTTACCAGCAGAATGAGTTTCTTTAGGAATAACAGAGGAACTCCCATAAGGGACCTGCAAACAGAGTTTTGTCAAGAGAACGTTCTAGTCATAGCAAACACCTTCTTCCAACAACACAAGAGAAGATCTATACATGGACATCACCAGATGGTCAACAATGAAATCAGATTGATTATATTCTTTGCAGCCAAAGATGGAGAAGCTCTATACAGTCAGCAAAAACAAGACTGGGAGCTGACTGTGGCTCAGATCATGAACTCCTTATTGCTAAATTCAGACTTAAGTTGAAGAAAGTAGGGAAAACCACTAGATCATTCAGGTATGACCTAAATCAAATCCCTTATAATTATACAGTGGAAATGACAAATAGATTCAAGGAATTAGATCTGATAGACAGAGTGCCTGAAGAACTATGGATGGAGATTCGTGACACTGTACAGGAGGCTGGGATCAAGAACATCCCCAAGAAAAAGAAATGCAAAAAGGCAAAATGGTTGTCTGAGAAGGCCTTACAAATAGCTGTGAAAAGAAGAGAGGCGAAAGGCAAAGGAGAAAAGGAAAGATATATCTATTTGAATGCAGAGTTCCAAAGAATAGCAAAGAGATAAGAAAAGCCTTCCTCAGTGATCAGTGCAAAGAAACAGAGGAAAACAATAGAATGGGAAAGACTAGAGATCTCAAGAAAATCAGAGAAACCAAGGGAACATTTCATGCAAAGGTGAGCACAATAAAGAACAGAAATGGTCCTAACAGAAGCACAAGATATTAAGAAGAGGTGGCAAGAATACACAGAAGAACTATACAAGAAAGATCTTCATGACCCAGATAACCACGATTGTGTGATCACTCACCTAGAGCCAGACATACTGGAATGTGAAGTCCAGTGGGCCTTAGAAAGCATTCACTACAAACAAAGCTAGAGGAGGTGATGGAATTCCAGTTGAGCTATTTCAAATCCTAGAAGATGATGTTGTGAAAGTGCTGCACTCAATATGCCAGCAAATCTGGAAAACTCAGCAATGGCCACAGGACTGGAAAAGGTCAGTTTTCATGCCAATCCCAAAGAAAGGCAATGCCATAGAATGCTCAAACTACCGCACAATTGCACTCATCTCACACCCCAGTAAAGTAATGCTCAAAATTCTCCAAGCCAGGCTTCAGCAGTATGTGAACTGTGAACTTCCAGATGTTCACGCTGGATTTAGAAAATGCTTTAGAGGAACCAGAGATCAAATTGTCAACATCTGTTGGATCATCAAAAGAGCAAGAGAGTTCCAGAAAAACATCTACTTTTGCTTTATTGACTAGGCCAAAGCCTTTGACTGTGTGGATCACAACAAACTGTGGAAAATCCTTCAAGAGATGGGAATACCAGACCATCTGAGCTGCCTTCTGAGAAATCTGTATGTGGGTCAAGAAGCAACAGTTAGAACTGGACATGGAACAACAGACTGGTTCCAAATCAGGAAAGGAGTACATCAAAGCTGTATATTGTCACCCTGCTTATTTAACTTATATGCAGAGTACATCATGAGAAATGCTGGGCTCAGTGAAGCACAGGCTGGAATCAAGATTGCCAGGAGAAATATCAATAACCTCAGCTATGCACATGACACCACCCTTATGACAGAAAGCTAAGAACTGAAGAGACTCTTGATGAAAGTTAAAGAGGAGAGTGAAAAAGTTGGCTTAAAACTCAACATTCAGAAAACAAAGATCATGGCATCTGGTCCCATCACTTCATGGCTAATAGATGGGGAAACAATAGAAACAGTGACAGACTATTGTTTGGGGCTCCAAAGGTCACTGCAGATGGTGACTGCAGCCATGAAATTAAAAGACACTTACTCCTTGGAAGAAAAGCTATGACAAACCTAGATAGCATATTTAAAGCAGAGATATTACTTTGCTGGCAAAAGTCTGTCTAGTCAAAACTATGATTTTTCCAGCAGTCATGTATGAATGTGAGAGTAGGACCATAAAGAAACCTGAGCGCTGAAGAATTGATGGTTTTAAACTGTGGTGTTGGAGAAGACCTGAGAGCCCTTTGGACAGCAAGGAGATCAAACCGGTCAATCCTAAAGGAAATCAGTCCTGAATATTCACTGGAAGGACTGATGCTGAAGCTGCAATAGTTTGGCCACCTGATGTGAAGAAAAGATATTAAGAAGAGATATTCTTTTCCTTGGAAAAGACCTTGATGCTGGGAAAGATTGAAGGGGGGAGGAGAGGGGGATGACAGAGGATGAGATGGTTGGATGGCATGACTGATTTGATGGACATGAGTTTGAGTAAGCTCTAGGAGTTGATGATGGACAGGGAAGCCTGGTGTGCTGCAGTCCAGGGGGTTGCAAAGAGTTGGACACCACTGAGCGACTGAACTGAACTGAAACTAGGTTAAGCTGGAGACCAAAGGAGAAGGACATACTTTTATAGAGAAAAGGGGATTATTGGGAGTGTCGGTTTTGAGTCGAAATCCATTGGAAGAGAAGTGTGAAAGTGTTCGTCACTCAGTCCTGTCCGACTCTTTGCAACTCCATGGACTGTAGCCTATCAGGCTCCACTGTCCATGAAATTCTCCAGGCAAGAATACGGCAGTGGGTTGCCATTCTCTTCTCCAAGGGATTCAGGGACTGAACCTGAATTTCCTGCATTGCAGGCAGACTCTTTACCATCTGAGTCACCAGGAACCTCTGGGGAGAGAGCAGGAATTCAAACTTATTGACCGAATGTGGTGGTTTCTCATTGGCAGGCTATTGCTGGCTAAGGAGAAAATCTTCCTTATGCTGGAGGAGTACACAGTAAGCCTCTTCCTTTGGGAAATGCATGGTACCTCTCTCTTCTTGTTTTGGGGTTCTACAGCACAGGGAATGATAAGGTGTGAGAGCTCCCCCTTTGGGGCTTCCGGACATCCATCATTTTATTTTATTTTTTTAAGTTTTTTGTTGTTGTTGTTGTTATGTTTTTGGTTGTTCTGGGTGGCATGCGGGATCATAGTTCCCAACCATGATGAACTCCGAGCCCCCTGCAATGGAAGCTTGGAGTCTTAACTACTGGGCTGCTGGAGAAGTCCCTATTTTTTAACTTATTTGCTTTTTAAAAGCTTTTATTTTATCATTTTTTCTTCCAGTTTTATTGAGATATAATTGATATATGTTTATGTATATGTTTAATGTATACAGAGCTTCCCTTGTGGCTCAGCTGGTAAAGAATCCACCCGTAATGCCGGAGACCTGGGTTTGATCCCTGGGTTGAGAAGATCCTCTGGAGAAGGGAGAGGCTACCTACTCCAGTATTCTGGCCTGAAGAGTTCCATGGACTGTATAGCACATGGGGTCGCAAAGAGTTGGACATGACTGAGCAACTTTTACTTCAGTTTACTTTAAGGTATACAACATAATGAAGTTATTATCACAATAAGTTTAGTGAATATCCATCATCTCATATGTATACGAAATTAACAAAATAGAAGAAAAATTTTCTTGTGATGAGAACTTTTAGGATTTACTTTCTTACCAACTTTCATATATTACATAATATAACATACATCAGTGTTGCTTATATTTATCGTGTTTTACGTTACATCCTAATATTTATCTTATAACTGGATGTTTGTACCTTTCAACTGCCTTCATCCACTTCCCTCATGCCACTGCCTCCTGGACTTTATTTTAAATGGGGTTTCTTTAATTTATTTTCACATTTGCTTTAGAGGGTTTCACCAAAAGTTTTTTTAACCTGAAGTGGGGAAGAAAAATCTGTCATTGTCAATTTATAGGTTAAGAAACTGACTAGAAAAGCCCTGAGCACCCAGGTGACCTGGCTTCCAGCAGAGTGCTGCTCTCTGCCTCTCCAGTGATCAGATGAATGTTGAACTTAATGCGCGGTTGTTCCTTGACCTTGGCACAATAAATCCCTGCTGCTAAGTCGCTTCAGTCGTGTCAGACTCTGTGCGACCCCATAGGCGGCAGCCCACCAGGCTCCCCCTGTCCCTGGGATTCTCCAGGCAAGAACGCTGGAGTGGGTTGCCATTTTCTTCTCCAATGTATGAAAGGAAAAGTGAAAGTGAAGTCGCTCAGTCAAGTCTGACTCTTAGCGACCCCATGGACTGCAGCCTACCAGGCTCCTCCGTCCATGGGATTTTCCAGGCAAGAGTAATGGAGTGGGTTGCCATTGCCTTCTCCATTAAAGCCCTGGGGAACTTTAAAAACTATCAATACCCAAGCTGCTGCCTAGACTTATTAAATCAGAAACTCAGGTTCCCTGGAAGACCCCAGAAACAGCAGTTTGTAAAAGTGCTCAGACAATTCCCAAGTGCAAACCAAGGAGAGAAGTACAGATTTAATCAACCCCTTCTCCAAACGTGAGGGCTTCCCCAGGTGGCGCATGTGGTAAAGAACTCGCCTACCAGTGCCGGAGACAGAAGAGACAGGGGTAGGATCCCTCAGCTGAGAAGATCCCCTGGAGGAGGGCATGGCAACCCACTCCAGTATTCTTGCCTGGAGAACCCCCAATGGAGGAAGGATCCTGGCGGGCTACATACAGGCCATAGGGTCGCAGAGTCAGACAGGAATGAAGCGACCTAGCAGGGCACGCTAGGTGATATACTCCAAACGTGATATTCAGTTCAGTCGCTCAGTCGTGTCCGACTCTTTGCGACCCCATGGATTGCAGCACGCCAGGCCTCCCTGTCCATCACCAACTCCCAGAGCTTGCTCAAACTCATGTCCATCCAGTCGGTGATGCCATCCAATCATCTCAGCCTCTGTCGTCCCCTTCTCCTCCCGCCTTCAATCTTTCCCAGCATCAGGGTCTTTTCCAATGAGCCAGTTCTTCGCATCAGGTGGTCAAAGTATTGGAGTTTCAGCTTCAACATCAGTCCTTCCAATGAATATTCAGGATTGATTTCCTTTAGGATTGATTATCCAAATGTGATACGTTCAACAGTGATCTGATACATTACCCTTATTTTCACTTTGTAGATATATGTAAATATATACACATAGAGACATACTGACGTACACAAACAGTATGTACTAAATCAAAAACAAAGGCAATGAGAATGTTTACACTCATTCAGGTGAGGAAATTCTCCTCAAATCAGAGAGCCGGTCTAATGACGAAATCGGACCTTCTGTGACTTGACCCCGCCCCCGAATGTTGTGTGGCAGCCTAGAGCCATAGACCCCGGCTGCTCTCGGAGACTTCCGGGTCTCGCTCCGCCCTCGCCCCGCCCCGCCCGGCCCCGGCAAAGCCCCCGCCCCACGAAAGGCCCCGCCCCTCAGGCCCGCTAGGCCCCGGCCTTCTCCCCCCGCAGGCCCAGGCCCGCCCGCCCCCGGCCTGTCCAAGATGGAGGGCGCTCCGCGGGCGCCCCTCGCTCTCCGGCTGCTCTTCTTCGCGGCCCTGCCGGCCACCGGGTGGCTGACGACCGGCACCCTTGAGCCGCCGCTCCTGCCGCCAGCCCCGAAGGTAGGGCTAGGCGGGCGCGACTCGGCCGGGATCCTGGGGGAGAAGCCCGGGCCGGAGACTTGGGACGGCAGCGTCTGCATCGACGCCTTCCACCTCCCTGCGGGCAGGCCGTGGACTGGGGGTCGGGCTCCCAAAGGGCTGGGAGTGGTGGGGAGAAGCACCCAAGGAAACGGGGGCGGCAGGGGACGAGGGAGGCGAGAGAGTGAAAGGGAATCTTTAACGTGTGGTTAAGCCCGGCGCAGCGAAACTGCTTGTTGCCCTAGTCTCGGCTGTTGCCGTCCTGACGGGCGTTTGCCGTCGAAAGTCGCCGATCACAGCCTTTTGTCATGGCGCCTTCTTGGGGTAGAGCCGGGCTCTGGGGCGAGGCAGTGTTTATGTGCTGGGGAAACGTGGAAGTTGCTCAACGAGAGAGCGAGGGCGTTTCCAGGCCACCTGTCTGCTCCGGCGGGCGGCGGGAAGGAATGCCTGCCGCCGGCGCGCGGGGCTCCAGGTGCGCGCAAGCCGGGTGCCTGGGGGCCTCAGAGGCAGAGGACGGAAGACCCAGCGCTGACCCTGCCGGCCTGCCTTTAGCGGGCGGTGGTAGAGGAGCCGGTCTCTAAGCGCGCTGGGGCCAGGCGCGCCAGCATCCGCTGGGAACCTGGTAGAAACGCTCCAATCAAAAGCACCAGGGTGAGGACCCAGCAGAGCGTTCCAGCAAGCTCTCCATCCAGGTGACCTCGAGGTGGGCTGAAGTTTGCGCATCACCGCGTGCTTGTACTGAAGGATGACTGACTGGGTCTTACTGCTTTTGCCGGGGTAGGGGGGACTCTCACTGTCCTTAACCAGTATTTGCCACTCAGCCGTTGGATTTGTGATAGGGGGAAAGTCTGAAGACTTCACAATGCGATTTTCCCAGAATGAAGATAAACGACGTAGGTGCACCTTTTCTTACTAATCAAGACCTGGACACCCAGCACTCAGGGGTGACTGACACCGTAAATGCCCCTGTTGTACTTTCACTGTTTTAAGAGTTTCGGCGTTACCTTCCTGGCTACGAAATTAATAGCGTACCTCGGTTTCAGTTCTCTTGGGACATTCCAAGAAGCCACACCATCCCAAGCTCTAAAAACCACTTATATCCGAAGTGGACCACAGTTGCAGCTGTTCAAAAATACAAATATGAGATCGAGACCAAATTAAAATGAAGTAATTCCTAGAGTCCTGGAGATAGAGTCATTGGTTACCCCTTTTCCAGACTTTAGAGATTTATCATAGTTATTTATGAATCCCAAAGACCTTTGAGTCTATTCCTGTTAGATGCTTGCCTTTAGACTGCAGGCTGATAGTACACCATACTGTGGGTTCTTAGTGAGTTGTTCATTTCAGTTCTCCTTATGATTTCTGTCTGCTTTTGGAAAGTCCAGATCGACACTTATTTCGTTGGTTAAATGAATGCTCTGCAACTGGGAGGAGAATCTCATTCCTTGGAAGGTGTATGTGGGAAGCTGAGGCTCTGAATCTAAACATTTTTCAAAGTTGTATTGTGAAAATGTTCAAAGGTACAGAATATTTGAAAGAGTTTTAGAGTGGTCGTGCATATTTGATAGGAGTTTTTCTGTTGACTTTTGTGCAGCAATGGTGTGTTTGAACTCTCCGCATCACGGTAACCACTGGACTACTGTGGTTATTGAGTATTTGAAATGTCGCCCGTGTGATTGAGGAACTGAGTTTTTAACATGTTGTTTAGTTTTGATTAAATGTAAATAGTCACATTGTGGTAAGTGAATACCATATTGAATAATGCCAACTCAGCTGACCATTTGTATTAAGTGTCTGTCTACAATGCGGGAGACCCGGCTTCGATCCCTGGGTCAGGAAGATCCCCTGGAGAAAGGAAATGGCAATCTACTCCAGTACTATTGCCTGGAAAATCCCATGGACAGAGGAGCCTGGTAGGCTACAGTCCATGGGGTTGCAAAGAGTCGGACACGACTGAGCAACTTCACTTATCACACATGTTTTCATTTGTTTATCTTCGTATCCCGCCTGACCTAAATGTAAGAAAATTGGTTGAAATCAGGAAAATTCTCTGTGTATGTCTTCAGTCACTCAGCTTTATTGGATTGTAAGCATTTTTGTTTTGTTTACATATGTAAGTTGTCAGATGTTGAGGTTACACAGATTGTGAAGTAATAAAAATTTTTTTACAGTTCATTCTTCTGATAATGAAATGACTTGGTCACCAAAGAGAGGGAGGCAGCCAGAGGATGCTTCTTTTCTTATATGTGTAAATATTTATTTCTTATATGTGTAAATATTTATTTCATTTATTCCCCTTAGACTTACTTTAAATCAGGTATCTATTACTTTTGTTCTTAGGAAGCCATTTTGTCCCAGGTGGGCGATTGTGAGTGACGGAATCAGAGGAGAATTGAAAATGAGTGGGGAGAGACTTCAGTTCTGCCACCCTTTTCTAAGTGTACACTGCCCTGGCTGACGAGCCTGTACTTCCAGTTCCATCAGAGGCTCTTGGAAAGAACAAGAAATATGACCTGGCTCTGAACTTTGGGTTAGGAGGCAGGAAGGCATGAGAGTCTCTCCTGATGTGAAATCATTCAAGAAGATCCAGAAGCATGTAATTGGAGGTGGCCCTCTGGAAAATGCAGTCTGCTCGTGCCTGCTCATTGTCTTTCCCAAAGACAGTGGGCCCAGTTCTACTGAGCAAGTGATGTATGTACGTGCAGTAAATGGCTCACAATATAGGGTATGCTCTGTACTGAAAGGCAGAAGCTTTAAAAAGTTTTCTCAGAAGAGCATCACTGGAGGCTTATCTCCAGACTGTTAGAAGAACAGTACTCTACAGTTTTCAAATAGATTGTCTAGTTTGGAAAGAATGAATTCTTGACTGAAATTTGGGCATAAAACAATACAGCTAGCAACTTGATGGTTTATTGAATGTTAGTTTGTTCTAAGAGATGAGTTCACTTGTTTTAACCCACACTTAATTCTAGATAAGGATGGGCCAGGAGGAAACTGGGCTGGAGCTGAGGAATCACTAGTCCTAAAGCTTCCTGGGCTCCTCTGGGAGTTGGGAAGTAGACCAAAGTCATCCTGAATAGATGGTATGGACTTACATGTTAGTATCCTCTTTATCAAGTTGTCCCAGGAATCAATAAACTCAGCCCATAAAAGCGCTGTTTCAGTCTCTCATTTGTTAGAAATATATACAGTATTGGGGTTGCTCATGGTGCCAAGAAATACACTGGTATGTTAGTTTGATGTTTATGAATAATTTTTCTCTTTGAAAATTAAGAATACTCCCTCAAGGTATTCAAGAAGAGTCGTCTTTTTATTCTAGGATAACAACGTCTGTGAATACACTTAGGAGAGAATTTCGTTTACAGATAACAAATTATAGTTCCTGTGACCCTGAATACTTAAAATAGTGCTTTCTTCTGTGTAGTAAGCATCTCATGAATAAACTTAAATCTTTGAGTAGACTGTCTTTGAGCATACCATGAGAGGCACTGAAACTGTGCACCCCAAGTCCTTGTCCATGCGTATTAGAAGACACCTTTAAGAAGGATAAGAGCAAGTTTGTATGTGAAAACAATAAAGTTGGAAACATTTGATGTCTGCTCTCAAGGGAACAAATAAATAAATTGATGGTATATTACACAATGCTGTTAAAAAAAAAAGTGTCTATGTCTGCCCACATAACTGTTTTAAATGAAAGAAGTTCCAGAAGAATACGTGCAATATCATTCCCTTATAAAGTTTGGGAACACATAAGACTAAACAATAGGTTGTTTAGAGAAAGTGAACATAGGGAGTTAAACTGTAAAGGAAAGCAAGGAGTGTTAACATGGAAGACAGTATAGGGATTCCTTCTGAGGGGCAGTGGGAAATGTGACAGAAAGGATCATGCAAGGGACTTAGAAGATATGAATGACATTTTAGTTTTGCCCCTGGGTATGAGATACATGGGAGAAGGCAATGGCACCCCACTCCAGTACTCTTGCCTGGGAAATCCCATGGGTGGAGGAGCCTGGTAGGCTACAGTCCATGGGGTCGCTAAGAGTTGGACATGACTGAGCAACTTGATTTTCACTTTTCACTTTCATGCATTGGAGAAGGAAATGGCAAGCCACTCCAGTGTTCTTGCCTGGAGAATCCCAGGGACAGGGGGAGCCTGGTGGGCTGCCATCTATGGGGTCGCACAGAGTCGGGCACAACTGAAGCGACTTAGCAGCAGCAGGAGATACATGAGTGTTTATCTTTTCTTTTAAACTTTATATTTGCATATTACATGCTCAGATACATGATATATTTCATATTAATGGATAAATGGATTAATGGAAAAACTGAAATTGTGAATAATGGCATTTAAAAGGCTGTAGAGGGAATTCCCTGGTGTTCTAGCAGTTAAGATTCAATGTTTTCACTGCTGGGGTCCTGGGTTCGATCCCTGGTTTGGGAACTAAGATCCTGAAAGCCACCCCCTACACACACACAAAAGAGCTGTAAAAATGAAACTGATGAATTGTGGTGTTTTTTTTTTTTCCTGATAAGTTTTTTTAACAGTGTTCTTTAAATGTAGTCATATGCGATCATACAGTAAGTATAACTGAGGAAGAAGAGAATGAACTGAGTTACTCGCGGTTCAGCAGATGCATACCTACCTGATCTATGTATTTATTTTGCAGGACAGCCTCAGAATTAATGTAACCACCCTGGAGGATGGGGAGGTGTCTAAAGAACAGGTGTGTCTTTGTTATGCTTTCATTATATCACTTAGCTAAGTATCATGCAGACTATTTTATTTTTTATCTATATACCTCATTTAGTTAGATACAGTATTTTTGACATGAAGTTTGTCATCATTTGTAAACCATTGGAATTAATGTATATGCTGCTTTATTTTAAGGTTGTTCTTAACATAACCTATGAGAGTGGACAGGTATATGTAAATGACTTCCCTGTAAATAGTGGTGTAACCCGAATAAGCTGTCAGACTTTGATAGGTAAGTACTGCTAAATTATTTCCGTAATTGTTCTGTGTTTTTAATAACACCAAATAAGTGAAACACAATTCTTTGATGTTATTTATTTCCATTTTAAATTAATAATATACATCATTACTAGAGTGTATGATAACACTAATGGATTTAAAACTCTTCTCCTACTTAATATTGGTTATTTCTGGCATTTTCACACATTCTCTATCATGGCATTGATATTGCTCGGAACTGCATGTCTGGTAGGTTAATAACAATGTGAGAATGTGCCTAGAGGTAGTAAATAGGGATTTACAAGCAAGGCAAAATCTCTTCACATTTTTAAAAAGCAAAGAGAAAAGTGAATTGTCTTTCTGATTCTTCTACCTTTATGTCTGTTTTACATTTTCCTTTTTAACCTTTTAAAATCTTGAGTTGGTTAAAGACAAGCAAACATGTTACATTGGAATATACCCATTGTTTGAATGAGATAAAGAATATGAGAAATTGGTATAGTATTCCTGTTACCTATTTTAATATACAGATTTAAGGCAGTAAATATTTCTCTGAGCACTTGTGTCCTATACTTAATTCATTGTGTGTCTTTATTATCATTCCATTCATGTTTTCCAGTTATTTATTGTGATATTTCCTTGTCCTAGGAGTCATTTTGAAGTATATTGCTTAATTTTCAAACACTGAGGGATTTTTTTTTCTTTTTTACTGATTCCATCTATCATCAGAGATGTAGCTATATAATTTTACCCCTTTGAATTTAGAGACTTGCTGTATAGCTTAACATATGGCCAGTTTTAATAAATGTTGCTTCCTATTTGTATTTGAAAAGAAAGTTAATCATGTAATTAGTTGGATATGATGTTCTATATCTCTCAGTCTTTTATGGATTTCTGATTTTTTTTTTGTTTGCTTGCCCTATGAATTACTGAGAATGGTATGTTAAAATCTGCACTATGAACATTTGTCTGTTCTTTCAGTTTTGTCAGTTTTTGCTTTGTGTATTTTGACATACAGTATTACTAAATCCATGCAGATTTAGAGCTGTTATGTCTTCTGGTGAATCCACTCTTTTGTCATTATAATATGTCCTTATTTATCTCTAGTGATATTCTTACCTTAAAATCAGCTTTATTTAAATATATTATTTTACCAGTAACTGCTTTTTGGCTGGGCATGGAGGAGGGTGGTGGATTGTTTAGTGGTGTGTTTCCATTTTTTTTCAGTCTTCCTGGGTCCTTATAATTAAGGTGAATGTCTTACAAGCAGCATATACTTGTGGTTTCTTTCTTTTTTTAAAATTCAGGCTATCATTCTGTCTTTAATTGGAATTTTAATTTACTTACATTAATGTAATAAGTGATATATTTCGATTTAGTCTATATTAATTGTTTTCTATCTGTGTCTTATCTGTTCTGTTTCTTTTTTTCTTTTTTTCTCCTCTTCTGGGTTATTTACTTTTTGTTTCATTGTCCCCCTCTATCTTGTTGGTTTTTATATTATGTTACTGTTTTAATGGTTACCCTTGAGATGAGTAAACCCATACTTTTATCATTTCCCAACCACTGCAGGAATCTTAGAACACTTAAACTCCATTTATTCTCTTTCTGCTTTAAAAATTTTTTGATCAATTTAATTTTTATTTTTTTAGCCTTGTGCCTTGAGAGATCTTAGTTCCCTGACCAGGGGTTGAATCTGGGCCATGGCAATGAAAGCCCCAGGTCCTAACCACCAGACCACCAGGGAATTCCTCCCCCCGCTGCTTTTGTGTTGCTATTTTCATGAATTTTAGCTCTTTGGGTTCCTAAACCCTGAGCACCGTAAGTTGTTCCGAGTGTTCTCCTGGAGCCAGTGTTCTTTTGTGCTAACCCTCACAGTTACTCTTTGGATCGCTTTTCATTCCTTCCTGAATATCTGTGTTCCGCTCTGGAGTTCTTTTTCCTCTACCTGAAGAATTCTGCTTCGTATTTTTTCAGTGCAGATTTCAGTGTCTATGTGTGCGTTGATGTTTTTACATGTTTTCTGTAGTTCTCAGTGAGAGAGTTGGTGTACTGCAAGTTAATCCGTCATAGCGAGGAAAAGAAGTGCCATTACTGGCTTGAAGAACATTCCACTGATGTTGTATGTATTAGGAATTTGATGTGGGGCGCAGTCTGCCTGCTTTATTTCTTACAGTCATCTTTCTAATCATCCCAGTTGCATTGAGTTTATTTCCTTGAAAGCTGAAGAAAAGCCTGTCTAATCATTTTACAGGAATCTTTAAAACATTGAATGCAACTACAGCAAGAGTCTTCTATCCTTAATTCTTAAAAAAAAAATTCTTCTTTGTAGATGTATTAGTTATATTGCTGGTTAACAGTTTAACCCAAATGTCGTAGCCTGTGACACTACTGTCTCCTAGTTCCTGTAGGTCATAAATTTGAGCTTGGCTTAGCTGGGTCCTCTGACTCTGGCTCAGCTGGGAAAGGTCTGCTTCCTAGCACCTGCGGTTCTTGACAGGATTCATTTCCTTGTGAATTGTTCCTCACAGGATGTTAGCTGGAGTCCATCCTTCATGTTCTTGCCACGGGGGCCTCTCTGTAGAGCATTTCACAACATGGCAGCTGGCTTTATCAGAGAACAAGAGAGACTGTCAGGGAGATGGCACACTAGCAAGACACCAGTCACATTCTTTAGAATCTAATCACACAAGTGACATTCCAGCACGTTCGCTGTGTTCTCTTTGTTCGAAACAAGTGTCTAGGTCCAGCTCGCACTCCGTGGAAGGCAGTTACAAAGGGGCAGGAAGGCTGGAGGGGCAAGAGTCCTTGAGAGCCATTTTGGAAAGCGGTCTCCCTCAGTAGAGAAAGTCAGCATATAGAGGGCTCTTCTTGTTACTAGTTTTATTCTGTAGCAGCCATTACAGATTTGGAGGAAGAGTCATATGCATCAGTACTCTCTGATGTATTGACATGACTGCCTTTTCTCATCTATTGAGTCTCTGTTCTAGTGACTGGCCTTTGGGCATATGAGTAGGCTGACGAGCAGCCTACCGTTCCCTGAGGGAGACCACTGGGTAAACAGGGAAAGCATTGAAATGGACCACGAGAGAGGGGAAGCTTTCCAGATGGAAGCTCAGAGGATGTGAGGGAGGTTAGGCAGATGAGAGAGAGGGCACCGTAATGAGCCTGAAAAAGAAGGACCAGGCAGAGAACCACCAGCAAGGTCATGGGGTGCCCCTGAAGGCGTCTAGCAAGGACACTGCATAATAAAAACCATGTGATGGTGAGATTAATCTGGCACCATCCTGTGAATGGTTGAAGAGGGAGGATTACAGAAGGGGAGAATCAGTTCAGTTCAGTTCAGTCGCTCAGTCATGTCCGACTCTTTGCAACCCCATGAATCGCAGCACGCCAGGCCTCCCTGTCCATCACCAACTCCTGGAGTTCACTCAGACTCATGTCCATCGAATCGGTGACACCATCCGTCCATCTCATCCTCTGTTGTCCCCTTCTCCTCCTGTCCCCAATCCCTCCCAGCATCAGAGTCTTTTCCAGTGAGTCAACTCTTCGCATGAGTTGGCCAAAGTACTGCAGTTTCAGCTTTAGCATCATTCCCTCCAAAGAAATCCCAGGGCTGATCTCCTTCAGAATGGACTGGTTGGATCTCCTTGCAGTCCAAGGGACTCTCAAGAGTCTTCTCCAACACCACAGTTCAAAAGCATCAATTCTTCGGCTCTCAGCTTTCTTCACAGTCCAACTCTCACATCCATACATGACTACTGGAAAAACCATAGCCTTGACTAGACGGACCTTTGTTGGCAAAGTAATGTCTCTGCTTTTTAATATGCTGCCTAGGTTGGTCATAATTTTCCTTACAAGGAGTAAGCGTCTTTGAATTTCATGGCTGCAATCACTATCTGCAGTGATTTTGGAGCCTAAAAAAATGAAGGCTGACACTGTTTCCACTGTTTCCCCATCTATTTCCCATGAAGTGATGGGATCAGATGCCATGATCTTTATTATCTGAATGTTGAGCATTAAGCCAAGTTTTTCACTCTCCACTTTCACTTTCATCAAGAGGCTTTTGAGTTCCTCTTCACTTTCTGCCATAAGGGTGGTGTCATCTGCATATCTGAGGTGATTGATGTTTCTCCCGGCATCTTGATTCCAGCTTGTGCTTCCTCCATCCCAGCGTTTCTCATGATGTACTCTGCACAGAAGTTAAATAAGCAGGGTGACAATATACAGCCTTGATGGACTCTTTTTCCTATTTGGAACCAGTCTGTTGTTCCATGTCCAGTTCTAACTGTTGCTTCCTGACCTGCATATAGGTTTCTCAAGAGGCAGGTCAGGTGGTCTGGTATTCCCATCTCTTTCAGAATTTTCCACAGTTTCTTGTGATCCACACAGTCAAAGGCTTTGGCACAGTCAATAAAGCAGAAATAGATGTTTTTCTGGAGCTCTCTTGCTTTTTCCATGATCCAGCGGATGTTGGCAATTTGATCTCTGGTTCCTCTGCCTTTTCTAACACCAACTTAAACATCTGGAAGGTCACGGTTCACTTTTTGCTGAAGCATGGCTTGGAGAATTTTGAGCATTACTTTACTAGGATGTGAGATGAGTGCCATCGTGCAGTAGTTTGAGCATTCTTTGGCATTGCCTTTCTTTGGGATTGGCATGAAAACTGACCTTTTCCAGTCCTGTGGCCATTGCTGAGTTTTTCAAATTTGCTGGCATATTGAGTGTAACACTTTCACAACATCATCTTTCAGGGTTTGAAATAGCTCAACTGGAATTCCAACACCTCCTCTAGCTTTGTTTGTAGTGAATGCTTTCTAAGGCCCACTTGAGTTCACATTACAGGATGTCTGGCTCTAGGTGAGTGATCACACACCATTGTGATTATCTTGGTCATGAAGCTGTTTTTTGTACAGTTCTTCCGTGTATTCTTGCCACCTCTTCTTAATATCTTCTGCTTCTGTTAGGTCCATACCATTTCTGTCCTTTATCGAGCCCATCTTTGCATGAAATGTTCCCTTGGTATCTCTAATTTTCTTGAAGAGATCTCTAGTGTTTCCCATTCTATTGTTTTCCTCTGTTTCTTTGCATTGATCGCTGAGGAAGGCTTTCTTATCTCTCCTTGCTATTCTTTGGAACTCTGCATTCAGATGCTTATATCTTTCCTTTTCTCCTTTGCTTTTCACTTTTCTTCTTTTCACAGCTATTTGTAAGGCCTCCCCAGACAGTTATTTTGCTTTTTTGCATTTCTTTTCCATGGGGATGGTCTTGATCCCTGTCTCCTGTACAATGTCATGAACCTCATTCCATAGTTCATCAGGCACTCTATCTATCAGATCTAGGCCCTTAAATCTATTTCTCACTTCCACTGTATAATCATAAGGGATTTGATTTAGGTCATACCTGAATGGTGTGGTGGTTTTTCCTACTTTCTTCAATTTAATTCTGAATTTGGCAATAAGGAGTTCATAATCTGAGCCCCAGTCAGGTTCTGGTCTTGTTTTTGTTGACTGTATAGAGCTTCTCCATCTTTGGCTGCAAAGAATATAAGCAATCTGATTTCAGTGTTGACCACTGGTGATGTCCATGTGTAGAGTCTTTTCTTGTGTTGTTGGAAGAGGGTGTTTGTATGACCAGTGCGTTCTCTTGGCAGATCTCTATTAGTCTTTGCCCTGCTTCATTCCATGTTCCAAGGCCAAATTTGCCTATTACTCCAGGTGTTTCTTGACTTCCTACTTTTGCATTCCAGTTCCATATAAAGAAAAAGACATCTTTTTTGGGTGTTAGTTCTAAAAGGTCTTGTAGATCTTCATAGAACCGTTCAGATTCTTCAGCATTACTGGTTGGGGCATAGGCTTGGATTACTTTGATATTGAATGGTTTGCCTTGGAAATGAACAGAGATCATTCTATGGTTTTTGAGATTGCATCCAAGTACTGAATTTCGGATTCTTTCGTTGACCATGATGGCTACTCCATTTCTTCTGAGGGATTCATGCCCACAGTAGTAGATATAATGGTCATCTGAATTAAATTCACCCATTCCAGTCCATTTTAGTTCGCTGATTCCTAGAATGTCGACATTCACTCTTGCCATCTCCTGTTTGACCACTTCCAATTTGCCTAGATTCATGGACCTGACATTCCAGGTTCCTATGCAATATTGCTCTTTACAGCATCGGACCTTGCTTCTATCACCAGTCACATCCACAACTGGGTGTTGTTTTTGCTTTGGCTCCATCCCTTCATTCTTTCTGGAGTTATTTCTCCACTTATCTCCAGTAAGATATTGGGCACCTACCGACCTGGGGAGTTTCTCTTTCATTATCCTATCATTTTGCCTTTTCATGCTGTTCATGGGGTTCTCAAGGCAAGAATACTGAAGTGGTTTGCCATTCCCTTCTCCAGTGGACCATGTTCTGTCAGACCTCTCCACCATGACCCGCCCGTCTTGGGTGGCCCCACGTGGCATGGCTTAGTTTCATTGAGTTAGACACGGCTGGGGTCCATGTGATTAGTTTTCTGTCTGTGTGATTATGGTTTCAGTGTGTCTGCCCTCTGATGCCCTCTGGCAACACCTACCATCTTACTTGGGTTTCTCTTACCTTGGACATGGGGTATCTCTTCACAGCTGCTCTAGCAAAGCGCAGCCACTGCTCCTTACTTTGGAGGAGGGGTATCTCTTCACGGCCGCCCCTCTTGACCTTGAACGTAGAGTAGCTCCTCTCGGCTCTCCCCACACAGCCACTACTCCTTGGACGTGGGGTTGCTCCTCTCAGCTGCTGCCCCTAACCTTGGGCATGGGGTAGCTCCTCTCCACCACGCTTCTGCGCGGTCCGTGGCAGCCAGCACGCTTCTCTGCTTAAGGGGAGAATAGTTAGGTAAACACGTCAAGAGTAAGTAGCTAATGAACTAGGTGTTGGGTGGGGAGGTAGTGGAGCTGGAAAGGACACATAGGAGAGGTACTTTGGATCTGGAATGGTCAGCTGACTGGCTAGAGGATGAGAGTGAAGGCAAAGGCAGCCTGGTCATTCTCGCCCTTGGTAGTTTGGAAAAGGGGTAGGGGTTTATTAACAGAAACACAGAAGTCAAGGAGGAACAAGTTTGTGAACTTAGATTGAGACCAGGGGTTAGGCCACTTGTTTCTTTATAAAAATGTATGTACCTGTTTAAAAATTACAAATGCTAGTCTGTACCCCCTGAGATTTTAAGACTAGAGTGAGGCTTTCGCATCTATACTGTTCCCAATTGATTCTGATACATAGTTAGGGTACAGAACCACTAGACCAGGTATTTGTTTCAAATTATGCATTTATAATTCTGAGTGGAATCACTACTTCTCATAGGCTATAGAATAAGAGAGTTGGACTGTGAAGAAGGCTGAGCGCTGAAGAATTGATGCTTTTGAACTGTGGTGTTGGAGAAGACTCTTGAGAGTCCCTTGGACAGCAAGGAGATCCAACCAGTCCATTCTAAAGGAGATCAACCCTGGGATTTCCTTGGAAGGAATGATGCTAAAGCTGAAGCTCCACCTCATGCGAAGAGTTGGCTCATTGGAAAAGACTCTGATGCTGGGAGGGATTGGGGACAGGAGGAGAAGGGGACGACAGAGGGTGAGATGGCTGGATGGCATCACGGACTCGATGGACGTGAGTCTGAGTGGACTCCGGGAGATGGTGATGGACAGGGAGGCCTGGCGTGCTGCGATTCATGGGGTCGCAAAGAATTGGACACAACTGAGCGACTGAACTGAACTGAACTGATAGAATAAGAACGTAATGCGTCCTCTCAAGGAACTCGGCCCAGTTGAGACAGGTTTATAAACTAAGAACTACACTGTTAGTGCTTTAAATTTTTTTATAAAAAGGCATGAACTCAGCATTGTAAGGATATGGTATCTAGAACTATTAAGTAGGAGTTTATTAAAGATGTATGGGAGGGGACTTCTCTGGAGATCCAGTTGTTCAGACTTTGCCTTCCAATAAAGGGGGTACAGGTTCAGTCTAGTGGGGGGCTGAGACACCCCATGCCTCACAGCTGAAAACCAAAACACAAAACAGAGGCAATAGTGTAACAAATTCAATAAAGACTTTGAAAATGGTCCACATCAAAAAATAATAAAATTTAAAAACCTAAGGGAGGAGAGTGAGTAACGGAGAGCATGCTGGATCAAGGGAACAGCTCTGTAAAGGCACAGCGTCGGCTTAAACAGCTGAGCCTGCATGCACGATATCCATCTGGGTTCCTTTTTGGCGGATTATTCTCAGCCAGTAACATTGGAGGAACAGAAACAAAATGCTGCTTTTGCCTCAGTTTTATTGGTTTCTAGTATCTTTTTCTGTAGCACTCCTTAGCTTTATAAACCAGTTGCAACTGCCACCCTCCAATGCTGCTGGGGTGGGGGTGGGGTTTCTCAGCCAGAAGGAACAGGGCCAATAGCGGATCCCACTCCATCGTTTGTCCACTTCAGTTCAGTTCAGTGGCTCAGTCGTGTCCGACTCTTTGTGACCCCATGAATCGCAGCACGTCAGGCCTCCTGTCCATCCCCAACTCCTAGAGTTCACTCAGACTCACGTCCATCGAGTCCGTGATGCCATCCAGCCATCTCACCCTCTGTTGTCCCCTTCTCCTCCTGCCCCCAATCCCTCCCAGCATCAAAGTCTTTTCCAATGAGTCAACTCTTTGCATGAGGTGGCCAAAGTACTGGAGTTTCAGCTTTAGCATCATTCCTTCCAAGGAAATCCCAGGGTTGATCTCCTTCAGAATGGACTGGTTGGATCTCCTTGCAGTCCAAGGGACTCTCAAGAGTCTTCTCCAACACCACAGTTAGTGGGGAGTAATTACGGGGCTTTCCCTCCCTCATCTTCATTCCCGCCCTCCCCAGTGATTAACATCCCCAGCGATTGACAAGTTGCTAACTGGGAAAAGGATTGACAAAAACCCTAAAGTGTCCTTACTGCTAGAGTCCTTTCTATCACTGGATTTTGTGAATGAATGAATGGATGGATGAATGAATGTGCTCACCTCTCTAACACTTGAGATCGTCTGTGTCTTCCACCCTGTTGTGTAAACAATTACACCTTACTGGTTCCTCGTAGCCAATCTATGTAAAAGAATAGGAAAGGTGTGGCAAGTTTGAAGTTCCATACAAAATCTGGAAGTCATCAGGCATTTTTCCCTTTAAATGAGTACAAGAATTGTAGAGGTTTGTCAAGTTGTCTTTGTTTTCATAGATCTCAAACATCAATGACGTCAGAAATAAAGAAAGGCAAAGATAATGGTGTACAACTGTCTTGTTCCATGTAAATGTCAACAAAATGATCAAATTCAGTAACTGATTTGGTGGCATTTTTTGTTCAAAGCTATCACTTTTTTTTTTTT